>NC_056736.1:87045840-87392090 GCF_019279795.1 Protopterus annectens | reverse complement strand
TTCCCGATAGTCTGTTTGGCAATAAGCTTAGAAAGTACATCTCAACCTGTAAAGTATAGACCGCTATTGTCTTAATTTACTTGTAGATGAAGTTGTTCTCAGCCATGTCCCTCATATTTTTGTCATTGAATTTCCCTCTGTCTCTCTTCAGCCTTTGGGGTGACCCGCAAATACTTGTCACAAGTGGATACCCTTTATATGTGTGTATATATCTTCTTCTTCTTTCGGCTGCTCATGTTAGGGGTCGCCCCAGCTGATCATCTGTTTTCATTTCTTCCTGTCCTCTGCATCTTGCTCTGTCACACCAACCACCTGCATGTCCTCTCTCACGACACCCATAAACCTTATTTTAGGCCTTCCTGTTTTCCTGTTACCTGGCAGCTTCATCCTTAGCATATTGTTCCCAATATAATCTGCATCCCTCCTCAGCACATGTCCAAACCAACGTAATCTTGCTTCTCTGTCTTTGTCTCCAAACCTTCCATCCTGGACTTGACCCTCTAATATACTTATTCCTAATCCTGTCCATCCTCGTCACACCCAGTGCAACTCTTAACATCTTTAACTCTGCCACGTCCAGCTCTGACTCCTGCCTTTGTCAATGCCACTGTGTCCAACCCATATAACTTAGCTGGTCTCACTACCCTCTTGTAGGCTTTCCCTTTCACTCTTACTTGTACTAGTCTGTCACAAATCACTCCTGACACTCCTCTCCACCCACTCCATCCTGCCTGTACTCTCTTCTTCACCTCTCTTCCACACTCACCATTACTCTGAACTGTTGATCCCAAATATTTAAACTCATCCACCTTCACCACCTCTACTCCCTGCATCCTTACCATTCCTCTATCCTCCCTCTCATTCACACACATATATTCTTTCTTAGTCCTGCTGACCTTCATTCCTCTTCTCTCTAGAGCATATCTCCACCTCTCCAGGGTCTCCTCCACCTGTTCCCTACTCTCACTACAGATCACAATGTCATCTGCAAACATCATAGTCCACGGGGACTCCTGTCTGATCTCATCTGTCAACCTGTCCATCACCATTGCAAATAAGAAAGGGCTTAGAGCTGATCCTTGATGTAATCCCACCTCCACCTTAAACGCATCCGTCACTCCCACCGCAGACCTCACCGCTGTCACACTACCTTATATATGTGTGTGTGTGTGTATGTATATATATATATATATATATATATATATAGATATATATATATATATATATATATAGATAGATATATATATATATATATATATATATATATATATATATATGTAATTTCAGATTGTTTCTTTATGGTCAAATATTTTTTATACTGAACTGGGTAAAATGACCACTTGTATAAAGATACCATTTCTTGATTGTCCTTTACCATATTTATCAAGCCATGGGGGACTGAAAGGTTATTCAAGCTGTTTTAGTATATGTGCATGCGTGGTTGCATATGCATTTGTATGGTTGTATTTTTATAATCAGTGTCTGTTCACTGTTGTTAATGTAGTATATATGGAGGCTGCAGATATAGATTAATCTTATCGCCTGGTAACAGATTTGATGTATTCATCCTAATAGAAGAGACATAGCTGATATTTTTCTCGTACAAGAATAAACTTAATCTGTTCATTCTTAAAGAGATTTGCTTCTAATATTTAAGGCAATGTTTTGTGTTTCATGTTTTTTACTCATAGTATAAAAAATTAACACTTTTTTTTGTTGTTAAAGGCTGCTTCTGATGCTGATTTGAAGGAGCACATGGTTGGAATCATTTTCAGCAGGAGCAAACTAACCAACTTACAAAAGCAGGTTTGTTTACAGATTTTAAATCAAAATGAGGAGGAACTTGGATCATGCATGTCATTCTGTTTCTCAAAACAATGTTTTTATTGTCCCATATCAAAGTTAGTTTCCGTTTAAGGAAGAAAGTAGTTCATTCTTGTTCCATCTTTATTGCAGTTATGGATTCATCAAATATCCTAAGGAAATGACCAGTCTTTTGAAGTGTTTTATTATTTGCAAAGGTTTACACTGTTTCAGTTAATTGTGTTAGAGAGTACATTTGGAATCCTGTCTGGTTTTACCCCTCTTTTAACTCCTTTATAGTTTCCACTTCATCCTCTTAACATGTTGTATCATGCAGTATCTAAATAACTTAATAAGAGCATACTTAACAAGTCCCCTTATTACATTTTTCTTCTCTCCCACTCTGTCACTGCTTCATGTAATTATTCATAAAAATGAACAAAACTTCCAGGTATATAACCAGGTTTCTCATAAGCTATCTTTGTCCTTTGATCTGCAGTCTTGTTCTCATTTAGCACCTTAGAGCTAAATGCTTTTTTCTTTTTTGCATTGTTTTTAAATCAAACGTTCTAAGAGATCTGTTAGCTTTGTCTCAGATGAACCAATGAAGCAGTGTAGGAGAAAACATGTGGGCTTAAATATTGGGTTTGTTGCAGTCTTTTTGTAGCTTTGTTCTGTTTTTACTGTTAATGTAATATATATTTTCTCCTTTTGTTCTTCTTTAGAATTGTAGAAATCAGTGAAATTTATCTAAAATATAAGTATAGGTGCCTTGATCCGAGTCCCTGTCATTTAGATGTTTGGCTGAAAATTCAGATGGCAGGCATGAAAGTGATTCGTATAATCCCATCAAGTGACCAGGCTTTCTCCTCTTTGAAAACACAGTAGGGCGCAGTTCATAGGTTCATAGCTGTGTACTAGGCTAATGACCACTGGGGTGGGGCCTTTTTCACCCTAGCCATCATCCCAAATGTCTGACAAGTTCTGGTACCCTTGGTAAGTGTAAACAGGGGCTTGAGAGATGAAACACTTGCAGGCTGCCTGTGTTCATTAGAGACATAGGTGGTAAACCAGCGATGAATTTCCTGATCCCCATCCAATTGTCCTAGTTACACTTGAATTGGGTTGGGGAGGAACTCTGCCACACAGGCTGCATTTTACATGAACTACAGAATGAACTGGCACCTCACCTAAGCACCATGTTCAATCATAGCCTCACCTCAGGCTTTGTGCCCACTGAATGGCGCACAGTGACGGTTATCCCACTGCACAGAGGGGGAGCCACCATGGACACTGGGAACTACCGCCCCATTAGCCTAACGAGCCTGGTCTGCAAGGCCATGGAACGTATCATCATGAAACTTATAAACAAAGACATTGGTAATCTCCAAACTCTGGACCACACCCAGTTCGGGTTTGTAAAAGGCAGATCTTGTCTCCTAAACCTGATAGACTTCTTTGAAGCAGTCACCAAAGCCGTAGACAAGGGTAAGGTGGTTCACACAGCCTATCTAGATCTTGCCAAGGCTTTGGACACCCCCCCCCCACTCTGGAATTATAGTTAAGGTCACTAAACTAGGTGTAAATCCCTATGTCACAAGATGGGTTGCCAACTGGCTCACTGACAGAACCCACACTGTGAAAGTAGCAGACTCCAAATCCGACTTCAGACAAGTGACAAGTGGAGTACCACAGGGTTTAGTCCTGGGTCCTCTCCTGTTTGATATCTACTTTTCTGAAATACAGGCTAACACAGAAGTTCTTTGGCTAATGAAGTTTGCATATGAATGCAAGCTAAGAGCCATAATCAAAACTCCTAACGATGTGGACAGCCTACAAAAGGGCTTAAGTGAGACAAATGCCTGGTGTCAAAGCCATGGCCTCAAGCTGAATGCCAAAAAGTGCATTGTCATCCCCTTTGGTAAAAAAACTGTACCCATGAGCTGCCACATAGGTGGTAGTCAACTTAACACTGAAAGTGTGATAAGAGACCTTAGGACACAGGTGGACAGGTAGTCTCTCCTTTGATAATCAATTCACTACAGTAGTCAGGAAATCCTTCTACATGGCTCACACCATCAGAAAAAGTTTCTCATCTAGGAAAAAAGAGGTCATTGTTTCCCTCTACTCGTCACTCATTAGACCCATTATAGAGTACAATGCCCCTTTTGGTATGTACCTCACAAGACATCTACAACAACTGGAAAGGCAGCATGAAATACCTCACAAAGAGGATTACTGGCCTCAAACAAATGCCCTACGCAGACCGTCTCAAAAACTCCAGCCTTACTCTGTCGCATATCGCCTACTCAGAGGCGATCTCTGCCTAACATACAAAGCTATGTCAAACCCAGAGCTGCTGGACATGCTCCACTTAAAGAAATCCCAATCCCTCCGAGCTGCACGCTCTAGGGACCTAAACCTTGTCACCACAATAAACAGAACATGCTGGAGGGATAGATTCCTGTCCCAGAGACTTTCCATACTCTGGAATAAACTACCTATCTATATCAAACAAAGCTCCTCATTAGCACTCCAAGAAAAATTTGATTGGATGGGAAATAGGAAATTCACCCCGGGATCATCTCTGTGGCTCTGCCCAACAGGGGCACAGGAAAATAATTTTCTTGGGTGGCGAAAACCAGGGTATCTTTTTGGCTAGGCTAAATAAATTGGCCCTAAGGCCAATAACCTAGTACCTACCTATGAATATAGATGGGGAGCCTGTTCCTGAGAAGGGGTAGTCTGTGTAGGAGACAGAATATAGGGATAGGACTTTGATGTGGTCTGCAAAGGCTGTGTTATTTATGCGCTTTTTTCTTTTGATAAGGTACATCTGTGGAAGTTCCAGTCATTGAGTTTGCCTGGTTGGGTACATACCAAAGGGTCATTGTACTCAATGACCTATCTTATGAATGCTGAATACATTAGAACAATGACCTCTTTGGACCTACACAACAAAGAATGATTTTCACACTGCCATAGACACATGGTGATCACAGGTCACATTACTGTGTATGTGTCTCCCCAGGTCCCTAACAATTGGATTGACTCCTAAGGGTGTGTTGTCAATATGGTAGTTACCAGGGGTGGATGACTTCCCAAAGGATACTGCTATGCATTTCTTGGCATTTAGTTTTAGTCCATGGTTCTGACACCAGTTATTTGTCTGTGTCGGCCCTTCTTTGAAAATATTATTGTTGGTGGGGGAATTCTGTGACTGCTCCTAATTTGCAGTTCTCTTCAAATTTGGTCAGCCAGAGGCCCATGATGTTGGCCTTCACTCCAGAGAAGTAGATGCCAAAAAGGAGTAGTTCTAGACAGATCTTTGAGGGTCTCCTCTAGTGACTACCCTGTTTGTAGAGGTGAACTCCCCAGTTCTAACGTTGTGGGTTCTGACTGTAAGCCAACTGGCTCTTCACTGGGTCATATACTGGCTTATATCTAACTTGCTGAGTTTGTCAACAGTGCCGAAGTGGGGTATTGTCAAATGCCTTGGCCAGGTCAAGGTAGGCAGTGTGAACCATTTTGCCCTTATCCATTGCTTTGGTGACATTGTCAGAAAAGTCCACCAGGTTAAATAGGCATGTCCTGACCTTTATGAAACCAAACTGAGTTGGGTGCTGTGTCAGGAGGTCTCCTATGTCATAATTGACCATTTCCATGATAATTCTTTCCATGGCTTTGCATATGAGACTAGTGAGACTTATGCATCTGTAGCTTCCAGGGTCTGTAGGTGGCCCTCCTTTGTGCAGAGGGCCGATGGTTGTTTTTATCCATTTGTGAGATGCAAAGCCTGTTTGGAGGCTACAGTTAATTAGTGATTCCCGAGGGCCTGATAGATGATGTTTCATGCTATTTAAAAGGCAGCCTGAGATATTGTCAAGGCCCATCACTGCACTACTGTTGACCTTAGACAGAGCATTGAGCACCTGTTCCTTGGTGATAGTAGGGGGAATTGTATTTGATGGTATTTTCTGAGGGAAGGCTTGTGGAGATAGGGATATATTTTTAGAGTTGAATTTGTCTGCCAGTAGGTTTGCTATATCTTCTGGCTCAGTATAGGTAGCTCCATTAACAATGAGTTCTACACACGATTGTGCATTGCCTTTGAGGTTGTGAACATAGCTAAAGAATGCCTTGTCATTGTCCTTGGCCTGACAGACCAAATTTACCTCAAATTTGCCTTTAGTAGATTTTATTTGTCCTTTGAGTTGTTTGCTTAGTTTGATAAGAGCACTTTTATTCTTCTGGGTGCTACACCTCCTAATTTTTGCCACAATTTTCTTCTTTCTGTTGTACAGCCTATTGACATGATTCCACCGGGGTAGCTTATTTATTCAGATAGCTTTGTACTAATTCCTGGTGGATGCAGCTGCCTTTATTTTATAGTACATATTTGGAACAGAGCTGTCACATAATATTACCTGTATAATTAAATGTCTGAAGTTAGTCATTTGTTGTTGTGCCACTGCTTTGCTTTTAAATTAATAAAAAAGTTGTTAAATAGTTAATCTTTATTGTTTTCTTACCTTATATAGCAGCCTTATTCAGGTGCTCACTTGTGTCTTTTCTGTAGCTATCTCCACACTGGAGATACAGCGGGTTATTTCAAGCATTATGACAGGTTTTGGAAGAATCAAATGACAGCAAGAATGCATTTATAGGATGTACAGTACTGGAGTTATTGTTCATTACTTGTTATGAATTATGGACTATTCTTTATGTGAAAGTATTTTGCCACTGTTTTCTTACCTGCGTTTTGGTCCATGGCATGCGTTACTTACGGCTTTGTAAAGCCTTTTGCTCCATCATTCAAAATATCAGTATCTAATTTTTTATTAAATTCCTTAGTAAAGTAGCATTTTGCTATATTTCCATCATCAAGACCAAAGTTGTAGCAAGGGCAGGGTTAAGGGGCCACAGTCAGCACTATAGAAGACATGCCAGACAGTCCCTGTAAGCAGTATTGGTAATCAAAATAGCAGACACTCAGTGTTTGTGTGTTTATCAAAGGGCTGTTATATGTATGTGGAGTAGCTTCTTGATTAGCATGAAGGCCTTTCTTTAAGCCAAAATGATAGAAAACTGTAGTATATGTAGCAAGGAAGTACTTGTTAGCAATTTGCTACAGTCTAGCAACGCCCTCCCCCCAACTTCAAATGCGGACATTGTCCAGGGCACAAACAAACTTTGCTACAGATCTGTATGAGACTTTCAGTGAATTTTACTGTGGGTGGCATCATCACAAGGATAGTCTGAGCAGTAATGTAGGTGAATCCATTAAAGTATACAGCCATATTTGTTGCTTTCCCTACTGTGAGATGACTGATGAATACCTGTAAGTTTATTTGGACCATGGCTTAGTAAAACGTTTACAGAGCTTTTTATTTAGAAACTGTTCAAGTATGTAAGGAATGATGGAGGTGTGAAATGCATTGCGTCAGTTAAGCTGACATGTACCTTGATACACTTGTGAATGTTGGGAAAACATGTTAATATTCTTTGTTAATATTTTAGTACAGCATGGATTAACTATTATTGATGTTAGGAATCACAAAGGGCATGGTAGAAACTTTGGAGATCCTGTCATTTGTTTATCCAAGTTTGTGGTGATGTACCACATTTCATAATTTATACAGTACCTGTTGAAATAGGACAAGTCAAAAGTAAACGAGGAATGGCAATATCACAGGTGGAAAGAGGCAATGCATTTACCAGAAGTACAAGTATGGGATATATACTGTGGCGGTGGTGCTACGGTAGCGTTGTCGCCTCACAGTTAGATGTTGCCCGTTTGATTCTCAGTTAGAGCGTCTTCTGTGTAGCGACATGCGTGAATGGGCATTCCTTCGTTGAAGGTTGTGCGTTAGGCCCGGCAAGCCAGTACGTAAAAATCTACTGCCAATCATTCGCGGACCGGAATTTCGCTGTGGCGACCCCTAACCGGGAAAAGCCGAAAGACACACACAAACAAACAAGTATGGGATATATACAACTGGATATTAGTTATGAATTTTGAAATCACTGGTTTAAAAAGTGCATGTATATCTTAGAGTGTATTTGAAGAAATATGTAGCTTGCCATGGAAGGTGAGAAGGAGAGGCTAATAGAACGGATATTTCTTTCTGAATACATGCCTGCTTGTGTACAATCCTCAGTATATAAAAACAAAGCAATTTTTTTTCCTTTGCTAAAGAAAGGCAGGGTAAAAATCCAGACAGTGTGATTCACATTGTTTGTCACTTTATCAAGAGATGTTATTCTATACGTGTGAAGCAAAAGCTGCTGCATTTCATAAAAGTATGGGCAATTGACTGTTCTTCAGCATTGTAGAAGTCCTAGACAGAAAAATCTCTGAAACAAGCAGAAAGAGGGACTGTTGCCACTGCTGTAGAACGAGGCCTCCATATTTTATGGCCTTGGAAAAATTAAACTAGCCACTTACCACATAAAATACTTCTTTGTTTTATTATAGATGATAGTTGCCTTTATTTTTGAAAGCATTCCCATGTGTGTGTGTAATACATATATATGTATATATTTTTACTAAGCACTGATATGAAATCTTATTTATTATACTTCTGTTTGCAAATAAAATAAGTGTGTGGGGGCATCTTTGACACAAATTAAGACATGTTTAAAAAACATTTTTATTTATTTATTTATTTTTACATTTGTTAACTGAGTATGTCTGACTGGGCGGGGAGCCCATTTTCAGTGGAGACCTGGAGGGAAATGCCCCATACGTATACACAGCAAATTACCATTATTACTGCCATGCAAATAATTTTTACATGGCATAATCAAATTGTATAAAGACTTTTACATAACATAATTTTTACATAATACAATCAAGTTGTATAGTAGTGGAAACAAACTAGAAGAGTACACTAGAGGTGGTATTTATTGCAAGGAGTAAGCATTTTCTACATTTACATATGTGGTGTGCAGTGCTGGCTTAAAGAGTTGGTAGATAGAGAGTAGAAATGCTAGAACCAATAAGTGGAAGTAACTAGTCTAGAGAAAAGTTGAGCGGGGAGCATTAGAATACTTTGAGAAGGTAGGTTAGGATAGGTAGTTATTTAGAGGAGCATTGAGTTAATGGGGGGGGGTAGAGTAAGGGTGGGGAAAAGAGATGTCAGAGAGAGAGATATTGAGTTGGTTGGGTTTTTTGCATTTTTAATGCTTTTTGTAAATTTTGTGTGTGGGGAGGACTCCTAATGTCCAGTGGTAGTTTATTCCAGGCGTGTACAACTGAGTAGAGATATAAGAGTTGTCCTGTTGCTTTTTTTTTAGGCTTGTGTATGGATAAAGCTGGGGGTTGTCCTATTGCTTTTTTTAGGCTTATGTATGGATAAATGAAGCTGGTCTGAACTCCCTAAGGCGTGAGTGGGGGTGTATAGGGGGGAGATCAGGGAAGAGGTGGAAGGACAGGAGGGATGGTTTGTTTAGAATGGAGTGAATGAGTGTCAGCTGGGGAAATAAAAGTTAGTTGTCAAATTCTAGCCAGTGTAGAGGTTATAAAGATAGGCAGTGATAAGAGCTGAAGGGTAGATTAGCATCAGATCAGGCAGTTTTGTTGTTGGTGAGCTCAAGTTTGGTTTTGAGGGAGGATTGTAGGTTGATTAGGATAGGAGAGGCATAGAGAAAGGTGGGGGTACAGGTAGGCATGTGCAAGAGAAGGTCTACAGTTGTTTGTGACAAATTTGTTTATTTCTGTAGAGTAGTCCTAGCTTTTGATGTGTCTTCTTGATAGAGTTTGATATATGGAGGTCAAATTTTAGCTGGTTGTCGATGGTTGTACCCAAGAGTTTTGTGTGAGTATCTACATGTATTACTGAGTTTTTTAGTGAGGTGATGGTGAATGCTGATTTTTGATGGGTGAGTTTTTTGGGCAGGAAGAGCAAAAGTTTTGTTTTATTTGGGTTTAGTATGAGTTGGTTGTTAGTAAGCCAGTTTTCAACAGAGGAAGGAGTTTTGAGTTAGTGTGTGGAAGTCGGAGAGATTGATGGAGATGAAGATGATAGTAGAGTCATCAGCATACTGAATTGACTGTGGAGAGAGGGCAGGAAATGTAGAGGTGGTTGATGAAGAAGTTGAATAGAAGTGGACCCAGAATAGAGCGTTGTGGGACACTTGTGGGGACTGAGAGAAAGGGGGAGTAGGAGGAGAACCATTAAACTGATTGTTGCCTGTTGGGCAAGGTAGCTTGAGAACCAAGTTAGTGAGGAATTAGAGAAGGTGAGGTTGGACAATTTGGTGAGATGCTTGGTATGGGAGATGGTATCATATGCTTTGGAGAAGTCTAAGAATAGAAAAGACTAGTTTGTTGCTATTTCTAGCATGTGCAACTGTTTCTGTGAAGGAGATGAGAGCTGTGGTTGTGCTATGGTTTGGGCAGTAACTGTGCTGGGTAGGTGTGAGGAGGTTTCCCTGGAGTAGGAAGTGTAGGAGTTGCTTGTAGATGCATTTTTCTAGTAGCTTAGAGAGAAGGGAGACTAAAGTAATGGGATGGAAATTGGAGATGTCAGTGGAGAGTCCACCTTTGTGCATAGGAATAGTATAGAATTGTTTCCAAAAGGTAGGAACAGTGGATTCTTGTATTGATTGGTTGATAAGGATGGAAACAGTACAGGCAATATAGTTTGCAGCAAGCTTGATGAAGTAGGGAGGAAGGTTGTCAGCTGAGGGAGAGCAAGTCTTGAGTTTATGTAGGAGGTATTTTATGTAGTTAGTGGAGACAGGTTTGAGTGAGAAAGTAACTGTAGTAGTTGAGAGAGGGGAGTGTGAGAGGTTGTTAGGGTTAGTATTGAGGGTTAGTTTGGCGATGGAGTCTATGAAGAGGGAGTTAAAGTTAGTGGCGGTTTCAGTAGTGGTATTGTTAGGGCAAGGGTTGAGGGAGGTAGGTGTTCCAGGATGTAGGGTTTTAATAATGCTGTTCCAGAATTTTTTTGGATTGCTGCTGTAGTCAGATTGAGGCAGTAGACAGAAGTTTTTCTTGTCTTTGATCTGTTGTTTGGTGTGGTTTCGGAGTTGTTTATATTTTTGCAGGTGAATTAGGGATTTAGATTGAATCCAAGTCTTCCAGGCTTTATCCCTTTCTAGCATGAGGGAGCGGGTTGACTTAGAGAGCCAAGGTGCTAGGTGGAACTTTGTTCTAATTTTCCTGGGGGGAGCTGGTGAGTTTAGGACATCCAGGAATATGGTGTTAAATTTAGTTACTGCTTCAGCGAAGGGTAACTAGGGAAGAGAAGTCCAGTTAATGGAGAGTATGTCATTAAATATGTTGGTGTCAAAGCTGGTAAAGGAGCAATGATCTATATATTTGTGTGACTTGCAGTGTTATTGGGTATATCATTGAACACAGATAGGAGTGTGGTCACTGAGTGTGTCAGGCAGGGTTTTGGTGTTATGGTATAGGTTAGGATTGGAGACAAGGATCCAGTCCAGGATAGTGCCTGAGTTGGTTGGATTACTAGTGTGAGTGTGAGTAATGATGATTTGGGTAAAGCCATGAAGGTTTATGGAGGAGTTAGGGTAGTTGGGAGTAAGGATTTGCCAATCAAGATTGACATCTCCCAAAATTATAGTTTCATTATGTATGGAGTGAGTCGTCCAGGATAGAATTTGCTTGAGTAAGGGAATGTTATTGCCTGGTGGAATATAAATAGTGGCAATGCTGAGCTTTTTAAGGTTGTTGAGTTTACAGTTGACTAGTAGGATTTCTGCTGGGTGAAAGTTGAGGTTGGTGATATTTAGGGAGGATATGTTAATATGGTTGGTGTAGAGTATGGCTACACCTCAATCTTTTTTGTCAGCCCTATCTAGGTGGAAGATGCTATATCCGGGGAGAATAACTTAGTTGTTAGCGATTTTGAATAGGAATATCCCCAAAATTTGGTGCATATTTTTTAAACAACTTCAGTTATTTGTACTGATTTCAAGTAATGTGTTTTCATTTATGCCAATGCATTTCATGAAGAGTAAATGATTACTGACTTTGTCATTGGTTATTTTAATGATTTGAGTATTCTGTTCTCTTTAGGTGTGTGCCCATATTGTTCAAGCCATTAGAATGGAAGCAACACGTGTTCGTGAGGAGTGGGAGCATGCTATTTCCAGCAAAGAGAATGCCAATTCGCAGCCCAGTGATGAAGATGCCTCGTCAGATGCCTACTGCTTTGAGTTGCTTTCTATGGTGCTAGCTCTTAGTGGCTCAAATGTGGGCAGGCAGTACTTGGCACAACAGCTCACTCTTCTACAAGATCTCTTCTCACTGCTGCACACAGCTTCCCCTAGAGTTCAGAGACAGGTGGGTTACAGCTTAAGAGATCCAGAAAAAAACTTAGTTATATGTTGTAGGTGGCACATTGCATTTGGAGAGGACATAGTGTGTCATGTCCAAGTTCGAAAAGGAAATGCCAGCTTTGGACTTTTGAGACAGAGCCATTGAGTATGTAATTGGCTGCAGAATGTCCTTTGCAGTCATCCCAAGGTTTTTGTCATATTCACTTCCTTTTTTTTTTTTTGGCAATTTCTACATATGGGTTACATTAGAAGTACACCCCATAAACAGAAGTTGGTTTCTGTTCTATTCTGTTATTTCGTGCCACTGCAAGTGATTCCATGCTGCTCTCCATACTTGAGGTTGATCAACCAATAATGTTAGCTAGGTTGTCTCATTTAATTAGTATTTGCTGTTGTTTCAGTTGTTTCTTTTTCTGTGTTTATAAATTGGCCAAACACTTACAGCCCTTGTGGTTTAGAGAGATACAACCCTGGCAACTCGTGTTCAGTGAACAACTCCAGCATCTGATAAGTTAGCAGGAGTGAATGAGCAAATTCTACCTACTCACCCATCATGGAGTGAGGGAGGCAACTTTGACTTGTCGCTTGAATGAAACATAGCTGGAGCATTAGCTATTACACTAATGGAGCATGGTCCTATGAAATGCATGCTGCCATAGTTCACATCTACAGTTTGAGAGAGGTGTGCTTCCAGCCTAGAGGACCACAAAGTTGACACATTTCTAGCACTTGATACTTGTCATTAGATAATTGGAGGGCAGCTAGGGCCTCTGGGGCAGTAATACATCACTACCCTGTGAATGCCTGTCTCCCACCTCACTGAACAAGTGGACCAGTAGGACCATCAAGCAAGCTGTTTGGAAGAGAAAACAAAATTGGCCAAAAGGAACATGATCACAATTTATTTGTCATGTATGTCCAGGCATTGCTGTAGCATCTTCTTGTCTGTTCTGTCATGACTTCAATAAACTGACACTTTTATCACCAGTGAAGGTACTTCAAGACTGTATAAATACCTCCAAAAGTAAAAAAATTCAAGATCTGTTTTTTCATCTTTACAAAAAATAATGCCCAGTGTGGCTTAAAAACCTTAAACAAATAGAAACATTTAAGACTTGATTTCTGTCGGGATAGTGAGGATAATGAGGATAGTGATAGTAATCCCATCTGGTTACTTGACTTCATCTGAGGTCCTAATCTCCCCTTTCTTTTTAGGCATCCCAATCCCTTCACCAAAAAGAATGACCCTGGCAGCAAAATTGATGTCAGGAAATCATTAAAATGGTTTTATCTATTTCTTCCGTATTTGAGAACGAGGTGTACAGATTTGACAGTGCTGGACAGCTCCCTTTTTTTGTCTCATTTGAAATGTAAAATCACCCAGGTGTTGTAGCTTTGGTTGATGGAGTCCAGATCTCTGCCACTTCCATGAGCACCATTAGACAGTGTGTAAGTGTAGTGTGTGTTCCAGTCTTGTGCTGATCCTTTCTTTCACATTTTTGGTTGCTGACCTTTTTATTTCATTATTACTTTGCCTTGCCTGGGAGTTCAGATGCTTAAATCTTTATTAGAAGGCCAAGCAAAAAAAAAAAAAAACTCTCATGGAATTTCAGTCAAGGACTTTGCAGCTGCCAGAGTTTTTTAGATCTCAGCTGCACCATGATGTAGTCTGTCACAGACATTTGGTGAAGGTGGTTTCTTGATCACCAGAATGCACATCTCTCACCCTGTTAGTATTGCATGGTTCTCCATGACCTTAACAATTGCAGTAGAGAGGCCATAGGATTTTAATTCATAGACATCAATTGAAAATGAGTTTATTCAGTAGCATTTTTATTTCTTCTGACATCACCCAGAGATTTTAGTGCCTATCATTTTTGTCATGAAAAGTAGTTTGAAGGGGGAATGGAATAAACATGTCTTCTACTTGTTCCATACTGAACAGATGAGAAATAGCATAGTTTTGCAAATAAAATACTAATTTTAAATAATTTTAAAATAACTTGTCTGTCTTCATAGGCAGTCACCATTCAGTATTCCTTTTTTAAATACCAGCATTTTATTAACATTGAATTTAAAATAAACAATTAACAATAAGTAAATCGCAAACTTCAAAACCATATCATAGAAATAAGGCAGTGTTAGAAAAACACAATTGATTTAAAAAGAGAAGGGCTTAAAAACTCTCATTTACTCTTGAAACTGCACCAAATACTAACAGATTTCTGCTGTAATCATCTGTTGGTATTCCACTATGTATTGGACCCGATAACCTCATTAGGCAAAATCAAATTGGTAGACAATTTACAGTCTCCTCAGCAGGGATTCACACTATGAGAGCTCTCCCCAGTTACTTTGTCAGTAAATCCCAGTATCTCCATTTGGCATAAAGTTTTTACTCCTTACTTTCTCCCTTTTTCATAAGCTCCAGGGATTCTAGTGACAGCATGATATTCATGACATCTGTCAACAAGGGTGGTGCTTAAGTTTTCCAGTTTTTATTATTAGCCTTTTTCACCACCAATTTAAAGAGGCTCAGCAAGGCTAAACTTTTACCAGAGACTACAGGGCTTGGTGTGCAACACAACAAAGGCATATCTTTAGTTAGTTCCATGTATGTCTTCTTTAAGTGAGGATAAACTATTGCACCCACAGAAAATATATTTCCAGGTGCCCCATGCCTCTTTATTACACTACCAACAACTTGCTGTATTCCCCAGAAGCATCCTGGCTAACTTTGATGGTGAAAATACTTGTGGAGACACTTTGATCCAAAAATTTGAAATTGCCTTGAACTTGTCACAATACTAGGACCCTCACAAATGCTGACCCATTGGTCATCCATTATTTGAATTCCTAATGATTTCTCTAAGGCTGCCTTAATACTCTACGCCAGACCCTGATGATCTCTATGCAAGACCTGATATGCTCTACTGAAGAGATTTTTTGTTGTATGAGAAGTTCTGGCTACATGCACCATCTTGTTTCTGAAGCTTTACTTATATCCCCCACATGCTTAAGCCTGTTCTTAGCTTCCTTGTTTAGTCCTGTATATGGCAAGAATTCCTTCATCTGCAAACTAAACTCCATTGTAGTAGAGTTCTATGTTCTGACTCCTTCTATGTTTATGATTAGTTCCCAGTACATGACTTCCATTTACAGCCCCAACCAACAGGCGCTAACACAGTGTCCAGAGCCTCTTCTGAGTGTTAGTTCAATAGGGCCCAGTCCAAAAGACTTCTGAATGATGATGTGTTTTCCAGTACCTGGATAGAATATCTACTGGCTGGACTATTGCTCACCTGCTCCATTAGCCGAATCCAGAAACCTATTTTCCATGATGAGATTCAACTTCTATGTAGCGGAACATCGTTTCTTTCCATTTTGTTTGATGCACCACCATCTGAAGTAGCTAGATCAGCCTCAGCTAAGTAGCTTCCAAGTAGCCTCTTAGTCATGGAAATGAAAGCCCACCTTGTGATAAAGGAAGCATTAACTTTTACCAACTAATCATTGGAGATTTACCTTCCCAGATTAACCTTTTGAGTGCCTCCTCAGGAAATAGAAGAAAGATTGACCAACATATGTAGAACAAGGTGGACCAAAAACATTTTTATCAGTTGTATTTTACTATCCAGATCCAACATTAACATTTGAAGCTCCCTAATGTTTTTAATTTGTTCCCCTTTGTTAATTCCCATTTATAGTTTGCTGCCTGTTCAACATTTCTCATCAACCAAATACCCATGTACTTATGTCACATAAAAAGGGATAATGAATTAAACCAAATGTGGGGGTATAGTTAACAACAATTGCCTTTATTTTAATTCATCTTGTATACTGAGAGCTTTTGAAAATCTCAAACCAATCAAATATGTGTGGGATCTCCCTCTCTGGGTTTGCAACAAATAAGATTATAACATCTCAGCACAAAGCATTTTTTTGGGGTTGTCCCCTCTACATATACCCCTGAATTGCTGAATTTTCTCTTTCATGAGCTAATGACATCAGGACTATGGCAAAAAGTAGGAGAGACAAAAGACAGCCCTCTCACATGTCTTTCCCCAATGGTATATCTTTGGATACTCAACCTTCCAGTTTCACTTGTGCTGTAGTATGGTGATAGAGGTTTCTTGCTGAATTAAGCAGATGTAATGGAAAACCATATTTTCTCTTTATCAGGCATAAATAATGCCAAAAAACCCTGTCAAATGTTTTCTTCGTATCTAGCAAAATTAATAATTAAAGGTCTCCCAATCTCTTTGGCTTCTCTCTGTTTCAAGTGCACTCTATTAATGTTGTCAAATGTTTAGCTTCCCCACACAAAAGACCATTGATTTTACAAGATTTGGGAGTACCCTCTTTAGCCTTCTGGCCAGCACAGTTGCAGACACTTTATATTTATGATCAAGGACCAAAATAGGTCTGTATGCTGTGGGGTCCATTTGATCCTTGCCTTCCTTGGGTATTATTGAAATCACTGCTTTCTTCCAAGAGGGAGAAGCTTGACCCATGAGTAAAGTCTCACTGAATAACCTCAGCTAACTATCTCTTTAATAGTTTACCTCCTTGCTTCCATATCTGAAAAGAGAAGACATCTGGACCTGATTAGTTGGTGATGGGCTGCCAAAGCTGCATCTTAATTTCTCCATAGTAATGAACTCTTTCACTTTTGGGCCTCCAGTTGACTTAACCTTGGAACCTGGAATCGCCTATGAAACTCTCTAACCTCTCCTCAGTGTCAACTGTGGTCTCTTCCTCTGTACAGAGGAAGCCAAAAAACACTGAATATTTCCAAGATATCCAAGGGTAATTTCATTAATCTTCCTGTCTTGGCCTTCCTTGTCAGTGATTTTTTGTGCTTTTGGGTTATTATCAAAGAAAAAAAGCTCTCAGATACCTTTTTTTGCTAGTCTTTCCATTGATTGATAAAATTCAGCTATGCACCAGAGTTTTCCTGTGATTCTTCCACATTATTCTGTCTAGCTTTTATTATCTACTTATGAATCCCTTCTCAAAGCTGCCAATAACTCTTTCTTATCCTTTTTCCAAGTCTCCCTTTCCTTGCGCTGAATCTACACTCTTAATTTAGTTTTTAAGCATCCCAGTCTGGTACCATGTTATGTATGGAATATTTGGACCCCATTAATAGTCTTTTCAGGGACACAGCAAGGCAGCCAGTGAACTCTGCCTTTCTCTGCAGGTAAGAAGGGACTTTCCAGTATTTGACTATCTAGATTGCTAACTTCTTCCATTGTTAGAGACAAAAGGACTGGGCGGTAGTTAGAGAGAGAATATGGTAATGTTTCCATATGCATAATGAGGTGCTCATGTTCCCCAATGACCTGTCCAGCCGTGCATACCCACCAGATCTTACTGGCAAGTGGGTTAGGTCAAATTGACTTAAATTGTGTTCCAAGGGATCTACCAGGGCAAATATCTTGCAATTTGACTTAGAAGTCCTCCCCAGACTTACATATAGTATATTGCAAACTATGTTTCAGTCACCTGCTATAACAGGCATACCCTGGTAGAAACTTATTACTTCCCTCCCAAAATGGACCTCATGTTTTTAACAGAGTTTTTAGGAGAAAGGTACATTGAGCCAAAGGAGATCTTATCTTCTGAAGTCACCCCTGAACACGAGAAACCTGCCTTGCTTTGTCTTTCAGAGTTTCATCACTAGCTATTGGAACTCATGGGGTTTTCAGAATAAAAAGTCTGTCTACTTCTAGAGTTAGGAAGCTCAGCATAATGTCCAAGAAGTCTGCTTTGCTTTATAAAATACTCATGTTCCTTGGGAGAAACGTAAGTCTCGTTCAGTAGTACTATATTGTTTTGGGATAATATTCAAATAGCACTCTGTCTTGCTTTATCTAATCCACTTAACCCAGTTACATTCCACATAAGTATGCTCAAATGCTTCATTCGTTGCCTCACATATTAGCTAGCTTTTATTCCCCTGAGGGGAATAGTAAATGACCCACTCCCTTTTGACATTTATTTGTATTTATTCATGCCTAGCAGGCTATATTTACACATCTTGGGGATTAGTAGAAGCAGCCCAGATGGTCCTGTAGTGTTTAACCATTCCCCTTGCATCCTTTTACAACAACACTTCTGATTACTTTGCAGTTTTACTAATAATACTGTGTTCAGCATATAGACACTACTCTAAACCTTTTTAACAGTAATAATAATACATTTGCTATTTAATGTTAATTTTTAACCCACATGTAACCACCAGAACCTCTGATCAGTTATGGCAGAAATCAGCTGAGAAATATAAAATATACACCCACCCCCCCTTAAATGTAGGAAGAAAAATGCCTGCATGCATTACAGTTCTCAGCCAAAGTGTAATGCTGATGGTACCCCACCCTTCCAAATTTAACAGTCTGCATCAGCACTAGGCAGTTACTGCAAACTGTTTCAAAGCTTGGAATACCAACATTTTATCTACAAACAACATGTAACATGTACTCTCCATAATAAGGTGCGAGACAGCCATTCCCATGCCATTAAACTGGGATTTGTCTGTTTTCCTTCAAAATCTAGCACATCCTTTGCAAACAAGCCCTCTTTTAATCTGATTGACCCACTCATGTATGCGCATTCTTATTCAGCTAGTACTGGGCCAGTTAACTAGTGTGCATTAGCCGTTTGAATGAGCCTTGTATCATTAATGGATTACCACAATGTTAACTACTTAAAAAAAAAAAAAAAAAAGTATACTGTACTTTTCTTAAGTAAACTGTAACAGGGGCAGTCACAAATTATTAAGATGGCATCTGCCCAGCTTCCTTCTGTATCTAGCAGACTCTAATATCAAGTGAATCTTTGTCTCACAAGCCACATTTTAACCTGATTGGCCAGTTAGTATATGCATAAGATCGGTCAGCCAGCCCAGGGCCTGTTAACTCTTATGCATTAGCTGTGTAGACAAGCCCACTGTCACTAGTATTTAATCAATCCACTAAAGAAAATAAAAATGACTTTGAAAGCAAGTAAATGTCCAAAACCCAAGAGTAAACCCTTTCGATAGCAGTTTCATTAATTAACTTCTTCAGCTTCCTCACAGTCTTCCATGACATCTCCAAATTTTTCCACTTGAATCAGGTTGCAGTTCAGTTTCCTCACAAGTTCTTTGCCCTGTTTAACACACTCCTTCATTTGCTTTATAGACATTTGAAAGAGCTTCATCTGTTGAACCCTCCCTGTCCTGACCAATTCCTTGTCCCAAATGTGAACTCTTCCTGATCATACGTTTATTGGAACCGGTTTGCTGGTCATCCCAGTTTCCTTGCCATCGGTGTAGCCGTCACTGCCTACCCATGATTGGAAAAAGATGTAGCCCCACCTGAAAAAAAAAAAAAAAAACTTTCATAATTGTGGGATATTGAAGTTTAGATCACAGGTTACACTCCTTGCAGGCTGACATGGGTTTGAGAAGAATAATCATTGCCCATCTACACCTTGGTATCACCAATCCTTAAAAGTTTCTCTTTCTGCCAAAGTTTAGAGAGTATCTGTTTCTGCACGGTATGAGACTGCACAAGGAAACCTTTTGTCAGCCAAAGGGGCAAAACCCCAATGTGCCCTTTCAATCTGGATTGCCTCTGGGGCCATTTCTATCCGGGAAATGAGCTTATCTTTCATGAAGGCTATACAGTCGGAGTCTTCGACCCTGTCAGGAATGTAAGTAAATCATACGTTCTTTCTCCAAGCTCTGTCCTCCAGCTCAGTGAGTTTAAGCAACATTTCTTCTTGCCCTAGTTCAAGGGAATTCAGCTTGTCCATCATCATACCATCCAGTGTCTTTCATTTAAGTTACACAGGGCCTCTTCCATCTGCTTGAGCCTTTTATTTGTATCTTTAATGTGTTCTTGGGGGATGCTGCTCATTTTAAAAAAGTTCTGCACACATCTTGTCCATTTTTTCCATCTTGATCCAATCAATACAAGTCAGCTTTGGCTGTGCAAGAGTAGTCAAGTCACATGATTGTGGGTTGACATTCTGCATGTTTCTCTCCTTTTTATTTGTGCCCAACATAAATGACAAAATACTGCAGTAAAGAAAGTAGTTCATTTGTATGCATTGCAACTTGATAGACCAGTACTAGATTGTATTTTACAATTATTTTTGTGGGATCCAAGCAACTGTTATACTGCCATCTTACCAGAAGTCCACCATTCAGTATTATTGTCTCTTACCTTCACAGGTCACCGTAGGAAGAAAGATTAGTAGAGTAGCTAATGTGTAAAGAAATTGATTGCTATGTCTGGGTTGACCTGGTTTTTATTTCCACAGTCTCAGCCTGCATACTGTGGGACTGACGAATCATTTAACCAGATTAGAGCTCCTGGGTCACTACTTAAAGGAAGACATTTGTGTCTAGGAAAGCTTGCTTGATTAGCAAGGGATCAGATGTAAAAGGAAGGGAGAGCGTTACAGACTCCTTACCATTTGTCTGGCACTCCCCTAATAACAATCCTAAAATATGAATCATTTTGGGAGGAATATGCTGATTGGGGATACATTTCAGAAGTCACATGCCACACAACTGTATTACTAAAGATTTTCTAAGACAACCATGGTATACCGAATTCCCATTCAGAACTAAAGATAAGGGAATCATTCATTAATACTTATAGTTTGTAACTGTTTTCTTCCCTGTGCTTTTTGCCATGTCTCTCATGCTCAGGCCTACACACCCACCCCTTGAGGGGTTAGTACCACTAATTTGTATGTAAAATGAGTAAGTGGGCTAAATATTTTTCATGGATCCTCTTCATCCACAGCCTGTGTCACAAGGGCAAAGGTAAATACCACGTATGTAGACAGCTTACCCAATCAGTTAGATTTTTTTTTGAAAGGGGGAAGAAAATGTACTGCCCTGGGAAGACCGATACAAATATAGGGAGTCTTTGGATCATCCCCGCCTACCTCATTAACAAATAAATAAAGTAAACTTTGTGTAGTCATTGACAAAGTCTCAGAATAAATCATAGATACTGGAGCTCTGAGACAGATGCTTTAACCAGTGAAGCACTGTTTTGCATGATGGCTTTCAGTAAAAAAACAAGAACATCCACTTTTCTAGTCCTGCATATACAGACAGTCAGTGAAAGATGTTACTGGTGAATAACAACGAAAGTGTTGTATTACACCTGAATTCTCTGGAAAAAGAAACAAAGAAAGTTGCAGTAGAAAAAAGGGCAAGTGTAATTTCAGGTGTTCCACACAGATCTATGGCACTAATACATAAGTGCAACCATCTTCTGTACTGTAGATGTCAGAAGGTTATTGCATCATGTAACCCATTTCCCCCCATAATCCCTTTGACTGCTTTGGACCAGATCCAACAACTTCCTCAGTAAGTTCTGCGAGGCTTATGGTTCCTTTCAGTGACTAAATGGAAAGTCATAACAAAAAATGGATTCCATACATAACTATACCCTTATTATCCGACTTGTTTTGCTGTCGTTAAGTTTGATTTAAAGGTAACTTTAACTATTCTAGAGAAGCTTACATCCTCGGACCAGAGTTCCGCTGTGGTGACCCCTAACCAGGAAAAGCCAAAAAGACAAACAACAAGAGAAGCTTACATCCTGCACCCACATTATATAGACTGTAAATACAACTGACCAGCAACTAAGATACAACAAACATATATCCCTATCTCCAAAGTCCGCAAAAAGCTAGGTACCCTCTCTCGCTGCAAAAGGTACCGGACTTCCGAGTCTAGAAATGCTGTAGCCAGAACCCATCTCTTATCAACATTACTTTATACATCCCCACTACTAACAAACCTGAACAAACTTTCCACATGCTACAACAAAATTGCCAGGTTTGCAACCAATGCCAAATCACACTCCCACCACAGCCAGTCCTTACATACATTGCACTGGCTTGAATTTCCCAATTTATTATGATACTGCCAACTCAACCTAGCACACAAAGTACTATACTATCCTGAGAAAATCCCTTCCCTGACTGGCCTTCTAAACTTCTACAATTCAAATAGACAATTACAATCCAGTAATAAAGCTCTGATCGAAAATATTCCATGTAAAAACAGCTCTGGGGAATCTCTTCCCACATGACGTTGCTAGAACATGAACACCCTGCCTCCTGAACTCAGATTTATAAAACTGTACCTCCACATTCAAAAACCTCCTTACGTCATACCTTTACACTAAACATTTATGTAACTGCAATGGACCTCTCTGAAGCTTCACCCTACTGTAGGATTTTATTTCCTTATGCTTCTGGTGAATACTAATACTGTGCTCTACCAGTGCTCGTTGTATATATTGTGCATATGTTCTTACTAAGAAAATGCCTTGCACATATGTTGTACCTATGCTTATTCCATGAAAGTGCCATGCTCACATATTTGTACTTCGACTTTGTACTTTTAACTTTTTAAACTTTTCTATAGCATGTTTCCTAACTATTATCATTTACACTTTGTAACCTATAACTGTTACCATTAATTGCTCTTTATTTTGTAACTGTATGGAGCTTTTCTCCCAAGGACTCTGCTGAAAACGGATACTAGGGGTCCAGTCGGATTATCCTGGTAAACAAATGTTAAAATAAATAAACTATATTTTCCCCATGAACTACAGTATAATGTATTGTCATCCATTCAACTCATTTGTAGTGGCTGCAGTGGCTAAAAGCAGACAGATAAAAAAGTCTGAATTACTGTAGTAATCTCCCTCTAGGAAGAAAAAAAAAACATAGTATAGGCATTTAGATTACTTAGACTTGGGGGTGATTGTTTTGGCTACACCCAACCTGAAACTATCACTATCATTTTTGGGTTTTAGTTATCAGGGCAAAAGCTGTAGGATGAGTCTTGACTGGTTATACTTGCCACACTGTAGGTTTGTTCAAGAATAGTTGCATCAGCCCGAAACTCTCAGTGAGTTTCAAGTGTTTTATTTTAAAAACTGACTTGGAAAGTGTAACTCAGTACATAAAACACCCCTGCTGTCTTTAGTTGGATTAGAACCTAGAATTTGCACAGGACAACTATGTAGTTTATTTGGACTAATATTTAGCACTGCACTAACTTAACATTGATACTTCAGTGATGCAAAATATCACTTATTACCTCTAAACCCTGTTTAGTCAATGGATCCCCAGGCACTCCTACTTGGTGAAATATAGGAGATATCTATTATACCCAGCATACCAAGCATCATTTCTTGTCATGTGTGGTTGAAGATCCAACATGTCCTGTTATTTTGTTTATTTTATATATACTCTTAGTAATCATAGGAAAAGTACTGCTATGCACAGCTAAGCTGAGAAATTCTCAAGTTCTTCAACTGCAGGACTCAGGTGGTCACCTGTGGTAGTGTAAGCTATATATGAGTTATATCCTGCAAAGGATAAAACAACTGGCCAGTGTCCAAAGTTTCAGGGCACCTTTCAAGTGTCCAAACCATTAGTCAGCTTGAACTGAGTTGAGTAAGTCAGGTTTGGGCGTCAAGCCCTTCATAGGGTTTCATGCTGCCAAAGAGAGTACCCCTGTGGGCTTTTGAGGATCAACAATCAGCTAACATTGTTCCATTGCTGGGCAGGTAAGTTCGGTTAGAGGAAAAAGCCTTTGTCTTTTCTGTGCAAGATATATTTTAAGCTAGAAAAAATAGATCTGAAGTAGTTACTTCATTTGTTCTGCAACCTGTGGGTATCGGATCCGATCTCGGATCCGAGCCGGCAGCTTTACTAGCTAAAAGATCCAAGCTCCTAGCTCCTCCCCTTACCCATAATCCCCATGCTACATACTCCCTTTCCCCAGATCTTGTTTGCCGCGGCTGAGAGAAGCTTCAAGTGAAGAGCGCCTAGGCGTGGGTGAGAACATTCTGGTTTAAAAAAACGTCAAAAGTTAGACTTGAATACTTTTCGTTTTGTGTGTGTGTGTGTGTGTGTGTGTGTGTGTGTGTGTGTGTGTGTGTGTGTGTGTGTGTGTGTATTAGCGCCCTAGTCGTCATGTAGTATTATTAGTTTGAAAATCTTGTGGTAATTTTTTGTCTTAATTTTTATTTCCCTCCCCTTAGTGTGTGAGTGTGTTCTGTATTATGGCTGAAGGGCCCAAAGCCATATTCTCTAAGTGCACTGAGTGTGGCCATAAGCTTTCCCCAGCTGATGGCCACACTCAGTGCGTTCTTTGTCTGGGGGTGGCCCATTTGTCCACCAGCTGCCAAATTTGTGCAGCTTTTAACCCCCGGGCCACCAGGGATAGGAGGAATATTACCACAGGATTCTTCTTCCTTCTCTCCCTCTAAGGCACAGGCTGCGACTGCGGCCCCCGGGGCCTTTGGATCCCCCTACCCTGTCTGGGACTCAACCTCCCTCAGATTCTCAGGGTCAGGGGGACTCTTCTTCCTCTAAAGAGAAGAGGCATAAAGAGAAGCATAAGAGTCACAAGAGGGGGGCTGAGACTCATCCCTCGGCCCCGCCATCTAAAGTTACGAGTCCCTCCACGAGGGCCTCTAGATCCTCTCCCTCTCGGCTCCGTTCGCCTTGTTTCTCGCCGGAGGAGGAGTACCGGTCTCCCTTAAGATCTTCAAGGCGGCCCTCCCGGCCTGCCTCGTCGACCTCTTCTAGATCAAGGAGCCTGACCGACGCGGACATGGATCGGATGATGCGTCGATTTTTGCAGACTCAAATGCAGATGGGGGTACTTCTGCCTCCTACCCCTCGGGGGGGGAGGGCAGCCCCTTTCTTTACCCCGATAGCTCCTTCTCTGACCCGGTTTGGGGTCTCAGAGTCATCGGATCCGGGCCATTTCGGAACCGGGGAGTTGTCGGCGCCGACAGCACTGGTTACTTCGCCTACATTGCCCTCGAGCTTGTCGGATCCTAGCTGTCGGGGCCAAGAGCCGAGCGTCGGATCCGTGGGGATAGCTGTGTCTTTGGTTCCGTTCAAGTCGGAGCACACTTCCCTCTCATGTCTGACCGCTTCGGCTCCGACGCCGATCCCTACCTCGGAGCCGAGGGGGCTGCTTTCAGAGCCTGGGGAAAGCGGTTCGCCTTCGGCGTTCGAGGTAGTGGAGAGGGTTCTGTCGAGACCTTCCAGACTCACGGTCTGGGTGCCGGATCCACCCGCCCCCAACGCATTTGGGTCTATCCTCCATCATCCGGCCATTGGGACAGCCTGCACCAACACTCCAGTTAGTTCCCTTAGAGGAACAGGACCCCGTGGGAGAGCCCTCCTCGGATAGCCCCACCGAGGAGGTCCCCTCGCAAATGGAAGTGCAAAAGGAGGTACCTGGATTCCCCTGAGTCCCTCACAAAAGACACAGATTTGGATGAAGGGGAAGGTTCCCCAAGATCACCCCCTGAGGATGTCTCCTTTGGAGACATCATGGAAATGTTGCGAATTAGAGGAGGGTGGTCTGCCCAAAAACCTTTCTCAGATGAGTCTGTGTTTCTGGAGGCATTTGATGCAGGCCCATCTACCTCCTGGGTGACCCCCCGGCTGACCCCCTGGTAGACCTAATTACTACCAGGGCGTGGAAGGAACCGGACACTGTGGAGCCAATTCCAAGAAGGCCAGATAAAATTCTTAGCCCTCCCTCGGATAGGCAGGCTTGGTGTAAGGGTTCACCAGTGGATGCCATGTTGGTGGCGGCCGCCACAAAGAAGGAACTCGCACAGGAGAGTTCCTCGGTCCATCCTCCGGATAAGGAATCTCGGACGTTGGACCGCATTGGAAAGCGGATGTTTGCTTCAGCCACCTTCTCTATAAGGGCACTGAACTACATGGCGCACGTCATCAGACTCCAGCAAGACTTAATAAAGGAATACGCTGGAGCTCCCCCGGAGTCCATGACGGCCGAGGATAAGAGGACTTTCTCGACTCGCATGGCCACTCTGAAATCTATTTCTAACACTTCTATGCAGCTACTCTTCCATGCCATGGAGAGAGCCGCTAGAGCTAGCAGAGCAGGGGTCACCTTGCCGTGTCATGCCTGGCTCCACCTTTGCGATTTTGCGGAACTCTTCAAGGCGTCCTTCGCAAATGCACTCTTTGACGGCTCTTCGCTCTTTGGCAAGACCGTCTATGAAACATTGGTCCAAAGCGAAAAGGATGGGAAGACGCTGTCTGCCGTCGGAGTCCGCTTTTCTAATCCCCAACGATCCTTTTCTAGGAATCAGAGGGGACAAAAAAAGATGTGGTTCCGGAAGTCTCAGCAGTCCCGTCCAGTGTCGGATCCCTCGTCCTTCAGAGGCAGAGGAGGACAAGATGGACGCCGGCCCAGAGGCAGAGGGGGGCCGTGTAATTTCGGGTCTAGAGAACCGTTCTCGGACAGGCCCGTGCAACAGCCCTGAGAGCTTACCCGGCTGTCCCTCTCTGGAGGCAGTCAGGGGGCATCTGTCGGAGCACCTCCAAAATTGGGAGTCCATTACGACGGATCAGTGTGTGCTTCGAATTATATCCAGAGGTTACACCATTCCCTTTCTAAGTCCTCCCCCTTCTATGCCATGGAGAGAGCCGCTAGAGCTAGCGGAGCAGGGGTCACCTTGCGGCGTCACACCTGGCTCCACCTTTGCGATTTTGCGGAACTCTTCAAGGTGGCCTTCGCAAACGTACCCTTTGACGGCTCTTCGCTCTTTGGCAAGACCGTCTGTGAGACGCTGGTCCAAAGCGAAAAGGACGGAAAAATGCTGTCTGCCATCGGAGTCCGCTTCTCTAACCCCCAACGATCCTTCTCTAGGAATCAGAGGGGACAAAAGAAGATGTGGTTCCGGAAGTCTCAGCAGTCCCATCCAGCTTCGGATACCTCGTCCTTCAGAGGCAGAGGAGGACAAGGTGGACGCCGGCCCAGAGGCAGAGGGGGGCCACGTAATTCCGGGTCTAGAGAACCGTTCTCGGACAGGCCCGCGCAACAGCCCTGAGGGCTTACCCGGCTGTCCCTCTCTGGAGGCAGTCGGGGGGGGGCATCTGTCGGAGCACCTCCAAAATTGGGAGTCCATTACGACGGATTGGTGGGTGCTTCGAATTATATCCAGAGGTTACACCATTCCCTTTCTAAGTCTTCCTCCTCCTACGAAGCACCTCCCCAATGCCCCACGCAATCAAAGGGAGGCAGCAGCTTCGGAGGTTTCGAAGCTGCTAGAAAAAAGAGCCATCTAGCACGTCCCCCCAGACCAGTTTGGATTGGGCAATTACTCCAGGTTCTTTTTAGTGCTAAAAAAGACGGGGGACTTAAGACCAATTCTAGACTTTTCTTCCCTGAACCTGTTCATTCCCAAAGAAAAGTTCTGGATGGTCACTCTGCAGTCAATTCTCCCCCTTCTTCGGGAGAACGACTGGATGTGCTCCATAGACCTTCAGGATGCGTACTACCATATTCTTATGGACAGACGATCCAGGAGATTTCTCCTCTTTCGGCTGGGAGCCAGTCATTATCAGTTCAGGGTTCCTCCATTCGGCCTCACCACAGCCCCCAGGGTGTTCACCAAGGTCATGGCAGTTGTTGCAGCCCACCTGAGACTCCAGGGCATTCAGGTCTTTCCATACCTGGACGTTTGGCTCCTTACCGCCTCCAACAGGCATCAGCTTTGTTCTGCCAGAGACTGTTTTCTCACTCTTGCCCAGCATCTGGGCATTTCAATAAACATCCAGGAATCCTTCCTTCGTCCTGTACAGGTTCTGGAATTCATAAGGGCCAAAATAGATGCTCGCCTCTCTCAGGCCCTCTTAACATCAGACAGATTGAGCAGTTTGTCATGTCATGTTATGGCACTTCTTCAGTCCCCAGCCCCATTGGCAGAATTAGTCCTGAGAGCGCTAGGCTCTATGGCTGCAGCAATCAGTCTTTCCCTGCACGCACGTCTCCGAATGAGAATTCTTCAATGGACCCTTCAAGTCCACTGGTGTCTGTTGCTACACCCCCTAGACACTCCTATTCCCCTGAGCAAGGTTTGCAGGGGCTCCCTCCTCTGGTGGCTTAGTTCACGGGAGCTATGGGAAGGGAGACCCTTCGTGATGCCTCAACCCCAAGCCACGTTGACCATGGACGCCTCTCGCCTCGGGTGTGGGGGGGGCATGCTATGGGCAGAACCGTCCAAGGCACGTGGACTCCCTTGGAGACCGCTCTGCATATCAGTGTCCTAGAGATGGGGGCGGTGCTTCTAGCATTGCAAGCTCTTCACGACCTTCTTCCCTTGGGGACTATTGCAATACAGACCGACAACATGGTGGTAGTCTGGTACATAAACAAACAGGGAGGAACCAGATCTTCTCCCCTTTGTGGGGAGGCCATGAGAGTTTGGGAATGGGTGATATCCACCAACCATTTTCTGATAGCAACGCACATTCCGGGACGGTCCAACGTTCTTGCGGACAAGCTGAGTCACTTGATCCTCACACCTTACGAGTGGTCTCTGAACCCGTCAGTAGCGAAACAGATTTTCTTTAAGTGGGGTCTACCTTGCTGCGATTTTTTTTTTCTCCGTCAAACACAAAGTGCAGCGAGTTTTTCACTCTAATTCCCCCACCAGGGGAGAGCCCCAGAGACGCTCTAGTTCATGCTTGGCCACCTGGTCTCCTCTATGCTTACCCCCTTCTTCCTCTCATGATGAAGTTCCTACAGAAAGCCCGAAGGTTGGGGAGCAAAGTTATCCTCATAGCCCTATTCTGGCCTCGCCAGATCTGGTTCCCTTATCTGCGGTCTCACAGTGTAGTTCCTCCTTGGATCTTGGATCCCATCCCGGATCTGATTTCGCATCCTGTGGGATTGTAACCCCCAAACCTGGAAAACCTCAAGCTCGCGGCTTGGTTGATCCAGTTCCACTGATGGCAAGGACTCCCAGTATCTCCTCACCAGTGAAAGACATTCTGGTAGCAGCGCACAAACCGACTACCAGAAAAATTTACAGTAGTAAGTGGAAGCGTTTTTCTATCTGGGCTACAGACATGGGTTTGGATCCCTTTACCGTCCCTATCCCAACTGTTCTTGAATTCTTGTCATATATTTTTCATCAAGGAGCCAGTGCATCTACGGTTAAAGTACAGTTGGCAGCCATCTCTCATTTTCACATAGGAGATGGGCTGGGATCGTTAGCTTCAGCTAAAATATGCAAAACGTTTTTGAAAGGAATTTTTCTGCTGAAGCCACCAGTTAAGACTGCGGTTCCACCATGGGACCTGACATTGGTTCTGCAGGCATTAACGAGTCCACCCTTCAAACTGGCCGCCTTGGTTCAATTAAAATTTTTATCCTGGAAAACAGCCTTTCTGATCGCTATTACGTCAGCCAGGAGGGTCTCAGAACTTCAAGTGCTTTGCATGAGACCCCCTTATCTAATTTTTCGAAAGGATAGAGTGTCTCTCAGGACTAACCCCCCCCTTTCTGCCCAAAGTGGCCTCTGAATCAAATATTAATCAGTCGATTAATTTACCAGTATTTTTTCCCAACTTCCAGAACAAAGGGGAATATAAATTACACACATTGGACGTACATAGACAACTGCGCTTTTACTTGGACAGGACGAAGGCTACTCATAGGTCTGATCAATTGTTTGTGTCCTTTGCCAAACCTTCTTTAGGAAAGGCTGTTACCAAAGTTGCTTTAGCAAACTGGATTTCGCAATGCATCATCCATGCTTACTCAGCCTCAGGGAAACCTGCTCCTTCCGGAGTCCATGCCCATTCAACTCATTCCATAGCTACTTCTGCAGCGTTTTGGTCCGGAGTTCCTCTGGATGATATATGTTCAGCAGCTACTTGGTCCTCTTCTCATACATTCATTTCTCATTATAAGTTGGATATGATATCCAGGAGTAGGGCTTCCTTTGGCTCCGCGGTGCTCAGGAATATCCTTCCTTGAGGACCTCCCAGGGTTTTTATTAGGTAGCTGGGGACTCTGTCCCACAGGTTGCAGAACAAATGAAGTAAGTACTTCAGATAAAGAAGTTATGTACTCACCATAACGTTCCATCTGAGTAGGTACTTCATTTGTCTGCAACCGAACCCCCTCCATGCCCCCTATCCAGTATCGTGCTTCCTGACTATGAATGACATTGGTTCATGCTGTTAGGCAGTAGGTTATGGTACTTGGTCGAGAGTCTTGGTTGCTAGTTTAGGCAAACTCGATCTGGGGAAAGGGAGTATGTAGCAGGGGATTATGGGTAAGGGGAGGAGCTAGGAGCTCGGAACTTTTAGCTAGTAAAGCTGCCAGCTCGGATCCGAGATCAGATCCGATACCCACAGGTTGCAGACAAATGAAGTACCTACTCAGATGGAACATTATGGTGAGTACATAACTTATTTTTTTTGTTGGCTGTCTCATAACTTTTAGATACTTCGAAATGTGAGTATCTCTTTTTTTTTACTTTTGTGGTTAAAAGTTATTTAAAACTACTTTTTTGGAGAAACTGCTGTTAATTTACTTTCTGGGAATGGTGTTAAGTATTTAATATACTTTTTACTGTGCTGTTTTTTTTTTCTGGAAAAAAAATCACTTTTTTATATCCTACTTGTTTTACTGACTTTTACTGGTAAGATTCTTTGAAATCAGGCACCATTTTCAACTTGATAGTGGAGCAATGTACTGGCCCCTTGGTTGTATCTTCTTCCAACAACAAAAAGAAAAAATGATTAAGCAGAATTTGCTATCACAGCAAGCTGGTAGTTTGCTTAAGCCACTGGTGGGTGAATCTGCTGTGTACAAATCTGGTTCCTTAGACTTCTCTTATTTTTCATTTGAATCCCTCTGGTGTAGTCCCTAGAGCCACCATTCACTTTCATTTGAATCCCTCTGGTGTAGTCCCTAGAGCCACCATTCACTAAGTGTTAGACACATTCTCTGTGACTGTTGGAATGTGCTTATCAGGCAAGGGAGAGCCGTTCTTGTCGGACCTGAGAAAAGGGACAGGGAAAGTCCCACTTTTTAACCTGACTGCTGTGGTCATCCCTGGGGATGTTGACACAGGCAATTATTGGCCTTTTTCTTCACTAATTCATATTAAAATGAAGCAGAAAACTAAACATGTCTTCTCTTGTTCCAGTTATTTTGGATAGGTGTAATTTATTAGGCTTAGCTGAGGGTGTAGTTCAGGTTCTTGACCCTTCTTTTAAATTTGTTTCTGATAAGAGAAAAAGGGATTCATCTCTCCCTGATGAGATTCAAGAGAGTTGAACCTGTTGGGAGAATGTGAGGGGACAGCTGCAGTTTTATTTCCACATAGTTCTGATTCAGATTCTGAGGAGGGTGTGGTATTTGATAATCCCCATGAAGGATTCTCCTTTTCCTGAGACTACTTCCAGAATTAACTAGGTTTTTTTTTTTAGTGGGAAAACTGTGTTTTCTCAACCCTCAAAAAATATGATTTGTTATAACTAGAATTTCCAGAGCCTTTTCCTATTCTTCTAGTTGTGTCTTCCGTAGAGGATGTTTTTGTTACAGCCTGCAAATTTCCCTGACAGCCTGATACCCTTAAAAAAGCAGATAAATAATATAAGGTTCCACAGTCCTTTAAGTTTCTACACACTAATCTCAGATCTGACCCAGCAACTATTGTTTTAGTGAACCCATCTGCTGCTATACATTTTATCAATACTAATCCCTATCCTTCTAACAAGAATGGGAAAACTGTTAATAAATTTGGGAAAATGTGTGCCTCTGCAACTTTAGTTTTTAAGATTCTCATTTGTTAGGCTTATACGTTGAAGTTTATCCTAGCTAATTCTGAAAGCATGAAGAATGTTTTGTTAACAGTTTCTTCCTATAAGAAGTCTGTTTATGTAATATGGTTTATTCCACTTCCTAACTCACTATTCATTGTTTGAAGCATGCAAATGACTCTGTGGATGCCAATTCCAGGGCAACTACCACTACAGCTATTTTGAGGGGGTATGCCTGGCTGCATTCTCAGAACCACCATGAGAATGTCAAAAATCAATTTTTTGAATTCTTCTTTGGAGAGACATCTAGTTTTTGGCCTTCTTCTGCAGAAGTAGAAAATGTGATGAGAGAGGAAAGCTGATTCAAAGAATCTTAGATTTTTTATCCCCTTTCTCCGAGTTTTCCAAGGGATTATTTGCTCCCTTGTCTAACTTTAGCAAAAAGCAAAATAAACCATCCCAGCAAAATGCTGGCAGGCAGATGTTTAAAAAGCAATGGGAGGTTCCAGAAAAAAAGCAACAGCAAGAAGAAAAGACAGTGCAACAAGTGTGAATTGACTATGCCCCCCCCCCTACTTCCAACCCTGGCAGTCCTTTAATCCTCCCAATTAATTCTATCCTCCCTCATCTAATTTCAATAAAAAACTAAATAAACAGACCCAGCAGTCTGCTGGTAATCATTTGTTTAAAAAGCAGTGCCAGGGAAGTTCCCAAAAGAAAGCAAAAACCCTCAGAACAAAGGACAACCTAATAAGTCTGAATGACTACATGACTGACTTTGCAGTAGACTGTCTCAGACACAGGCCTTCTGAGAGTAATTCATCAAGGTTACTAATAGCAGTGGGAGTTTTCTATCTCTTTTTCAGGTGATTCCTTCTCATCCATTAGACCACTCTCTTCTTTTCCCTCATGTCATTCAGCTTATGCTGGCTCAGAGGGTGATAGAAGCTGTCCCTCCTCCTTAGGGGAGAGATTTTATTCAGGATGTTTCTGGTGTCAAAGAAACAAGTGTCTTAGAGACATATTTTGGGCCTTTCATTTCTGAACCAGGTTGTGATATTGCCCAAGTTCACAATGCTGTCACTTCACAATTACCCCTTATTCCCAATTTGAGTTTCCTAGTGACTTTAGATTTAAAAGACGCATATAATCACATTGCTATAGATCCATCTTTTAGGTGCTTAAGATTTTGTCTCGCTATCACATTATAAGTTTTCTCCCTCACCCTTTGGGCTATCTACTGCTCCAAGGAGGCCAAGCTGCTGTAATAGCATACTGCATGCTGCAGGGTCTTTATATTTTTCCATCCTTAAGACAGCTTGCTTATCTTTGCAAAGTCTAAGTGTCAGGAATCGCTAACTTAGGTAAGGGATGTCTACACAGACTGGAATTCCAAAGGAACATTAATAAGACTTTTCTGACTCCTCATCAAAAGATTTTTTTCTTGAGTTTCTGTTGGACACCTCAGTTAAAAGAGCTTTGCTTCTACAGGACAAAATAGATCTGTAGTTAAATCTATTCTGAGGTTTTTCACTCGGTCTGAGTTTTTCCACTCAGACTTATTTTTCAGCAATGGAATTCCTTAGGTTTCTGTGTCTCATGGCTTCAGCGGTACTCATGATACCTCTTGCAAAACTGTACATGAGAAACTTATAATGGTACCTGAAATCTATCAACATAAAATAAATGATCTAATGTTGTCAGTTTGCATTCATTCCTCAACAGTTGGGTTCAGATCTGACCCCTCTTTTACTTTAGCTCATGGCCACTAGGAAACTCTTGAGCTCCTCCCTTACCCATAATGCGCCATTCTGTAACATACCTCAGATCTCATTTGCCAAATTTGCGTTTGAACGTGGTTGCTTTGAGCTTTTGTGCTTGTGGGTTTGTAGAGAAGATAAATATTTTTTTGGCTTTTTCTATAGTTGATATTCCTTGATGTCTTTAATGACCACCTCCATTACATTAGTACCTTCCTTCCCTAAAGAAAATGGGTTTGTACTTTGTATTCTTCAGAGTTGACAATGTCTGAAAAGGGTCCATCTGGTTTTAAAAAGTGTCAGAAATGTGGCCACAAGTTACCACTTTTTGACGTGCATGCCTTGTGAGTGTATTGTTTGGGCCTAAAGCATTTGCTGACTGACTGTTCCATTTGTAAAGCTTTCAATCCACGAACTATTGCAGATAGGAAAACTACCCTTTTTTTGAAGGTGCTACTACCCTCTTCTTTTTTGTAGGCTATTTCTGGGGCCAACCCCCCCCCCCCAAACTAAAGCTTAAGGAGCTTTCTGTCAAGCCTTCAGGTTCTTCTGGGTCCTTGACTCCCTCATCAGATCCTACCACAGAACCACCAAGAAAAAAACACAAAAAGTTGGATTCAAAGACTGCTCCTACCCGGTGTTGGAGTCAAAATTGGCCTCTTCAGATCCTAGCCTCTTGGATCTGAAACCTTTACCAAAAACATGCTATTCTCCTTCCATTGACCCTGTACCCTCTCGAGTACCTTCCCCATTCCTAGAATCCCAATGGTGCTCTAGATCTCCATCAGTGGCATATTTTCGTTCTTCCAGAAGTCTGACAAGGCTGATGTGGACAGAATGATGAGGAAGTTCTCCCAGCACAGATACAGATGGGAGTTCTCCTGGCTCCTACTTATTCGGGTCAGGAAGCCTTTGTTTGCACTACACCACCGTTTTCGCATCCTTCTCTTATCTGACCTATCATTTTGGAGCCCTTGGATCAGAGTTTTCCGAGACTGTCTTGATCAGATCATAGTTTCAAAGAAACTTTATTGTCAATTAGGACCACACAAGTGCAGCTTAAATGAAATTGCAAATATCAGCTCATGAGAGAAATGCAGTGCAAATAACATAGATACAGCGCTATCAGAGAATAACATAAGAAAGAAAATAACACATATGACATGCAAGAGGTAGCTCACATTACAAAAATGCACCCAGTACCCATTATACAATGATAAATAATAAATACCCACCACCAAACCCCTTCACCATTGGGACAGAGAATAAATAGAGACTAGTGAATAGCAGCTGCTCAGTTACCGTATTGCAGTTGTTAACCTTAGATATGATTCAGTATAGCCATCATATTGCATAACCGTAACACTGGTGGTAATTCTTAGAGCAGCAGGATTAAATGAAAAAAAGAGGCTTCAATGTATCAGGTATTGTGGTTGGTGTCCAAGTTAATAAGCCTCACAGCTTTAGGATACAAACTGTTCCTGAATCTGGTAGTCCTACAGTGGAAGCTATGGTACCTCCTCTCAGACGCAAGTTGTAAGAACCAATTGTGGGCCAAGATGGGTCAAATCATCTAGTATTTTGTATGTTCTCTTTCATGCTCTTGTAAAGAAAAGCTCCTGAATAGAAGGGAGGGTTTGTGCCCAAGATTTTCTGTGCCACCCTCTGTAATTTCTTCTTTTCAGCAACTGTGCAGTTGCTGAGCCATGCTATGAAGTTGCTAGTGAGGATGCTCTCGATAGCTCTCCTGTAAAAAAGTGGTAAGAGCAGACAGTGGGAGCCCGGCCTTGTTGAGCTTTCTCAGGAGGTGAAGCCTCTTTTGAGCCTTCTTGACTATATGTTGGTGTTAACAGTCCAGTAGAGGTAATCTGAGATGTGAAGGCCCTGGAACTTAGTTGTTTTGCCTTTCTCTACTACCTCCCCTTTGATAGTTAGTGGTTGGTGAACTTTTGACTCCATAATCATTTCTTTGGTCTTGTTAACATTCAGGTCCAGATTGTTCCTGTCATACCAGGCAATCAAAGTGTCCACCTCATCCTTATAGTTATGTTGATCCCCCCACTAATGAGACCCATGACTGTGGTATCATCAGCAAATTTTATAATATGGTTTGAGTTATGTTTAGCAGTACAGTCATGGGTGTGAGGATGGTGAAGAGCAAGGGGCTGAGCACACAACCTTCGGGAATGCCTGCATTCAGGACTATGCATTGAAAGGTGGTGTTTCCAGTACATGTCCATTGGGGTCTGCCAATCAGAAAGGCAAGAGTCCAGTTACATAGGTGCTTATTTATCCTGAGTTTCACAAGCTTCTCCAACAGTTGCTTCAGTATCACTGTGTTGAATGCAGAACTGAAATTGATGTACAGCAACTTTACATAGTTGTCCCTCCCTTTTAGGTGTTTTAGTGCAAGATGAAGTGCAAATGATATCGCAGTTGATCTGTTTGCCTGCTATGCAAACTGGACTGGATCGAAGGACTTGGACAGACGCGCACATAGATGTTTCTTCACAATCCTGTCAAAGCACTGAGGTTAAGGCAACCGGTCTGAAGTAATTGAGGCAGGTAGGGTTGGGTTTCTTTAGAAGTGGGGACAATACTTGTTTCCTTGAAATGTGAGGGAACTTTTTCGTAGTATCTTCAGCTCCAAGACTTTCTTTGAGTGCACTGGCTCTGTCGATTTTGGATCCGGATGACTCTCTGAGCCGAAGTGTCCCTGTTGGATTTGATGCACTAGAGTCTACTCTGAAGCTGTCTGAGCCATTTCTGCCCCTCTGAGCCTCTGCATTGGATAGCTTGGCTCTGGCTTCTGCCTCAGGTGGATTACCCTCAGGGCAGGGTGAGCAGATGGGTCGGAAGCTTGGCTTCTTGGCTCTGTCGACTTTTGTCTTCCTGGGGCAATTCTGCCTTTGAAGTGGTTGAGAGTGTGTTCTTTGCTTCTGCAGGACGAACAGTTCCTCCTCCTCTGATCTGCCCTCTGGATTCCATATGTTTCTGTGTCTTGAGCCCCATCATTCCATTCCACAGGGACAGACAGCCCCAAGTCTCCAGGCTATCCAGTAGGGTATTACTATTTCTTCTGATATTTCTCCATAACACCCATCGAAGAAATCCCTAGGAAGAGGAAATGCAAGAGAAGGCACTTAGATTCCCCTCAGGAGTCCATCACCAAAGATACTGATTTCAAGTCGATGAAGTGGAAGGGTCCCCAAGGTCACCACCCAAAGATGTCTCATATGGAGAAATCCTTGAGATCCTTAAGCAGTATTCCTGGTAGCCTCTGGGTCTGGCTCATCTAACTGGTTGACTACACCTGCCAGTAAGCTGATTGACTTCGTCTCTTGGCAGGCATGGAAGGAACCAGACACATTTGAGGCAGTCCCCAAAAGACCGAATCAGATTTTGGCACCACCTGCAGGATGCGAGTTTTAAAGCAAGGGGAGTACCTGTAGATGTCATGGTCATCGCGGTGGCCACCAAGAAAGAACTCATGGAGCAAAATTCTACTGTCCATCAACCTGACAGGGAGTCAGGGGTGTTGGACAGATTTGGGAAATGTGTGTATGCTTCTATGACTTTTGCCCCCAGATTGCTGAACTACCTGGCACACTTTACAAGACTACAAAGGAATCTGATAAAGGAACTTTCAAAATCCCTTTCTAGTACCAGCACTGCTGAGATTCGGGCTTCTGTAGCCTCGCAGTTGGCTACCCTTCAGTCGATTTCTAATACATCCATGAGGCTTATCTCACATGTAGCTGAATGTGTACCTCAAGGGCGGCGGGTTCAGGCATTTCCATTAGAAGATGGGCCTGGATATGCTTGTGTGACTTTGAGTCTTCATTTGTCAGTACCTCTTTTGACAGAAGCTCTTTGTTCTGGCCAAAGACAAAGGACACACACTCCAGGTGTGAACAAGACAGAAAGACCTTCTCTGATTGAGAATTTTTTTTTGACCCCCTCATAGGACCTTTTCAAGGAATCGGCGAAGAGGCTGAAAAATGTGGTTCATGATGTCCCTGGGTCCTTTCCAAGATCCATGTCGAGATAGTTCCCCCAGAGGCAGAGGGAGGATCTCAAATGGCAGAAGCTGCCTATGCAGCAGAGGAGGCCCACAAAACCAGGGGTCTAGAGATTCCTTCTCTGACAGACTCTGCCAATGCTCCTGAAAGGAGATCTGATTGTACCCTTCTGGAGGCAACTGGGGGTCATTTATCCCTGCACCAGAAAGCCTGGCTAGACCTTACAAAAGATAAGTGGGTGCAGAGCATTATTTCCAGAGATTATATAATCCCATTTTCCCTACCCTCCACCACCTGTTTGCAAATTTCCTGATATTCCACCCAGTCAGAGGAAAGCAGCAGCACTAAAAATTCAAAAGCTGCTAAAAAAAAGACATCCAAGAGGTCCCACCAGCCTAGATAGAATCCGAATCTTACTCAAGATTCTTTTTACTGCCAAAGAAAACAGGGGACTGGAGACCAATTTTGGATATCAGCAGTCTGAACAAACCAGTTCAGTACACCAAGCTTCAATAGATGTTCAGGATGCGTACTATCACATAAAAATGAACAGGCAATCCAGAAGATGCCTACTCTTCAGGCTGGGAGATGGTCATTGCCAGTACAGAACACTGCCCTTCGGCCTCACCACAGCCCCCAAGGTGTTCACCAAATGCATGACAGTAGTAGCAGCTCACTCGAGAATGTAGATTCCGGGTGTTTCCATACTTGAATGACTGGCTCATTACCGCCCCAACCAGGCATCTACTGATAATAGCTTAAGACCAAGTAGTCCAGATTTGCTGCTATCTAGTAGAACCGCCTCAGAGGTTGGAATTTATAGGAGTGATTTTCAACACAGTATCAATGACAGCTTTGCTTCCTCTCTCAAGAGTACAGACTGATTCCAGGTTAGAAAGATCATTCACAATTCCACAGTCTCAGCCCGATTGATCCTGCAAGCATTGGGATCAGTGTCAGTGGCTACAGTTCTAGTTCCACTAGCAATTTTTCAAATGAGAATTCTTCAATGGATGTTAGTGACAGTGGTCTGTTCTTTATCAGCATATGTCTGCTCGGATAAGAATTACCCAAGCATGCACAAGATGCCTTTGGTGGTGGATTTGGTCAGATCAGATACTGCAAGGCTATCCCTTCATTCTCCCGCAGCCCAAGGCCATAGTGACCACAGACGCTTCTCAGATTGGGTGAGGTGGGCACTTCCTGGGGAAAACAGTCCAAGACACTTGGTTCCCTGAAGAGGCCAACATGCCTATCAATGCCCTGGAAATGAGAGCAGTGCTTTTAGCGTTGCAGGCCTTCCAAAACTCTCTCCCATTTGGGACAGTTGCAATTCAGACAGACAAATATGTCAGTGGTCCGGTCAAAAAACAAGGCGGAACCAGGTCTTACCTCTTGTGTCGAGAAGCTTTAAGAGTGTGGCAATGGACAATCTCATCTCACCAATTTCTCATAGCAACACACATTCTGGGGAATCCATCGTCCTAGCAGACAAATTGAGCAAGTCCATTTTTCTTCCCAGTAGATGGGGCCAGGCTTATTGTAACCTATTTGTATCCCCCCTAAACAACAAGTGCAGCAGCTTCTTTGCCCTAATCCCCCCACCAGAGAAATCACAGAGAGAGATGCTGTATTACACAATTCGCCCCCGGTCTCCTCTCTGCATTTCCCCCAACTCTCTTGATCCCCAAATTTCTGCGGAAAGCTTTCCAGTTGAAGAGCAAAGTCATCCTCATTGCACCCTACTGGTCTTGACAGATTGGATTCCCCTTTCTTTGGCCTCATCTTATCTACCCACCTTGGATTCTGTCTCACCTGACAGACACGATTCACCTGGCTATCATAAACCTGAAGCTGACAGCCTGGTTTTTCCACTTCTATTAATAGCCAGATAAGAAATGCTCTCTTCCCCTGTCCATCATTTACTTTTGTCATCTCACAAAGCTTCCACAAGAAAACTTTGCAGAAGTACATGGAAAAGATTTGTTTTTTGGCATGTCAGAAGCAAATTGACCCCTTTTCAGCTCCGGTACATAGGGTCCTTGAATTTTTGGCTACAGTTTTCAGTGAAGGAGCTAGCTCCTCAACTGTTAGAGTTCAACTAATGGCCATATCTAATTTTCATGTAGGAACTGAAAACTCCATTGTGGCTTTTTGAAAGGTACTCTTCTTTCGAGGCCTTCTTATAAAATCCAACTCCTCCATGGGACTTAAATTTGGTACTACAGACCTTAATTCATAATCTGGTACCACAGACCTTAATTCATTCCCCTTTTGAACCAGCAGCAAAATGTGATCTAAAGTTTCTGACCTGGAAAACTGTATTTTAGTAGCCATCACCTCTGCTAGAAATCTAAACATTATCTTCTAATCCCCCCTACCTGATTTTTCATAGGGATAAAGTGGCAGTGCAAACCAGTCCTTCTTTCCTTCCTAAGGTGGTGTCAGAATTCAACACAGATCTATTAATCTGTCAGTTTTCTTTCCAAATTTTACAAACAAAGGTGAATATATGTTAACGCTTATTGGATGTTCATAGACCATTGTTTCTGTTTACATAGAGCAAAAGACATCAGAAAAACAGATCAGTTATTTGTTTCCTTTGTGGATTCTAAATTAGGCAAGCCTGTCATGGCTTACAGATTGTATATCATTTGTCTACAGCAAATTGGGTCTGTCCTTGCCAAAATCTTTAAGAGCCCATTCAACCAGGTCCATGGCAACATCTTCAGTATTTTTAATTAGGGCTTCCATGGACGATATATGTGCGGCTGCAACTTAGGCTAATCCTGATGCCTTTATTACTCATTACAAATTAGATGTGGTCTCGAGGGGAAGAGCAGCCTTTAGCTCAACTGTGCTCAGGAATATCTTTCATTGATGTCCACCCGTGGTTTTAGGTAACTGGGGACTCTGTCCGAGCTGTTGAGGAATGCATGAAAAATTGACATCATCAGATGAAGAAGTTATGTACTCACTGCAACGTTCCATCTATGTTGTCCATTTTCATTCTTCCTCAACTCCCCTCCCACTAACTCCCTATCTTTTTCATCCAATGACTTTTGAAAGAGCAAGAGCTTATAAGAATGTCACTGTCCCTTATGTTGAGCCCCAGGTTTGGTTTCTTCTCATTGGATAATTGTAATGCTTCTTGGAGTATGTAAACCAGCAAAGAAGATCTGAGGTATGTTAGGGGATAGTGCATTATGGGTAAGGGAGGAGCTCAAGAGTTTCCTAGTGGCCATGAGCTAAAGTAACAGCCAAGTTGGATCCAAACCCAACTGTTGAGGAAGAATGAAAATGGACAACACAGATGGAATGTTATGGTGAGTACATAACTTATTTTTAGTGCTTTCATTTCTCTAAATCATCTCTGGTTCCCAAGACCTCTACAAGTGTTTACAGGCAACATCAAAACATCACAGTGATGTGGTACATAAACAAGCAAGGAGAAAACAGATATTACCATCTGTGCAGACTAGCCATGATAGCCTGGGATATAGCTTTTCACCACAATCTCTTGCTACAGGTATCTTACATTCCATCAGAGCAAAAGTGAGTAGCAGGCAAGCTGAAAAGGATAGAACATACCCTCATAAATGGAAGCTGAATCAGAGGGTCTTCCAAGATTTGAACCATCTGTGGGGAATACCCTAAGTAGATCTTTTTGTCTCCTCTCTGAATAGTCATTTGGCAAAATTGTATCCCAGGACTCCATGCAGGAAGACCTAGAAGACATATGCATTTACCTTGGAGAGGAATGTTCCTGTATACTTTTCTGCTGTTTCCATTAATATATAGGGTACTTTTGAAGATTAAGGAGGACTCACCAAAGATCATTGTGGGGACTCCCTTCTCACCCAGACAGTAGTGGTTCACCCTTCTGGAAATGGTTAGGGAATTACCACAGGCTATCTCACAGACTGGATTTACTCACATAAGACCAGGGATGTTTGATACATCCCATCTCCAAACAACTGCTAACAGCTGTCTGGAGGACAGGATCTTAATACCTTTTAGCTTCCTTTTTTTCTGAGGACATGCAGCAGGTATTAATGGAGGAAAGAAAGCCTGCTACTAAAAAATTGTATATTAGTAGATGGAAAAGGTTTACTAGTCGGTGCCAGCAAAGGAACCAGATCCCATTCAGGGCTAGTGTTTCTTTGTTTTACATTATTTTTGTGATTTGCTATCCTATGACCTGTTTTGCTAATCAGTCAAGGTTTAATGTTCTTCATCTCACATTGCTGCAGTCCTTACTTATGGGTAGTCCGCTGTCCTCGGTCGGCCCGAATACCAAAGTATTAGGCTGACGTCGGTCATGGGCGCCTAGATCTGACATCAGAGCGTCAGGGTATAAAGGCGCATGACCGACGTCATATCCTCAGTCTTTTTTGCCGCATGGTCCGATGCAGAAGCAGAGTTGCAAGTGCCGTTCGGCGTTCTGAAATTTTTCGTTTTCGGAGTTTCAGACCGATACCAAGTTGGGCTAAGTATCCCGTTGGGAATATTTTTGTTTTTCTTGCCTCAGTTACTTACCGGATGTCAGAAAAAGTGAATAATTGTATTTCTTGTGGGAAACAGATACCGCATAGGGATTACCACTCGCTTTGTATTCCTTGTTTGGGACCGGAGCACGACGTAGTCTGGTGTCGGTTTTGTGCTAGGTTTAATAAGCGCACTATAAAATGGAGGTTAGATTGCGCTAGGTTAGTCTTTGGCAAGAGGTGTAACTATAATATGCCGTCGGATGTTCCGACGCCTGCTTCTACTAAGAAGCGCAAAGACAAATCTTTAAAGCCTAGGCAGGATGATTCGTCCGTTTCGGACGCCGGACCTTTAGAAGCTACAGCTGAACAGGTGGATCCGGCTGAAGTTTCTGTTGAGTCCCAGGGGGAAACTTTGATTTTACAAGATGTGGCCTCTCAGGAGGCAGGCCAGGCTGAAGGGGCCTCTCAGGTTACTATTCTCCCTTCTATGCCTAAGGTGGTTAGGCCTTCTGCTACTGTTTCTAAGGCTCCTTCTAAGGGCAGGTCTGTTTTGCCTTCCTCTGGTGTCAGTTCTGGTTCTTCAGGGTCTGTGCCTAAAAGCACATGCTTAAAATGGCAGAGGATTTGATTACTTTAATTAGAGGTTCTATGCCCCCTCCTGATAAGAGGCCCAGGATGGAGCCAGAGTTGGAAAGTTTGGAGCAGGCCTCAGATGATTCAGAGTCTGCTACTGAGGACATTCAAGATTTCCCTCCTTATTCTGATTCTGATGCAGAGGATTCCACTCCTTCTGCTTCTCCTCCAGAGGATTTTTCATTTTCAGAAACTCTCCATTCCATGAGGGAGCATTTTAAGTGGGAGGGACAAGATTACTCGGATTCCCGGAAGAGGCTTAGGGAGTTCTTGTTTTTACCACAGCATAGGCCCTTAGCTATACCTCCGGTTTTGGATGTTGTTTCAGATGTTTTCACGGAAGCTTCCCTTAATCCAGATTCTGTGCCTCCTGCCCCAGTTAAACCGGACAGGTATTACAGGGTGCCTGAGGCTCATAAATATCTGTATAAGAGTCCTAGGGCGGACCCAGAAACTATTAGTCAGGGGCCTAAGGGTGTTAGAGCCTCTGTTGTTAAGAATCCGGTTCCTCTGGATAAGGAAGCTAGAGCCTTGGATAGATGGGGTAAGAAGGTGTATACCTCTTCTACTTTAGCAATGAGAGCTTTGAACTGCCAGTTTCATATGTTGAAGTATCAGAATTTCCTCCTTTCTCAGCTAAGATCTAAAGTGGATGCTTTGGCAGAGGGCATAGAGTGTAAAGAATTGCAGGATTTAGTGCATGTTTCTGAACAGGTGGGTAAGCACTCTTTGCAATGTGGTTTTGATGCTTTACAGGCTTCCTCTAGGGTGGCTGCCACTGGTTCAGTTATTCGTAGGCACGCCTGGCTTAAGGATCAGAATTTGTCTGAGCATGTTAAGTCTAGAATTCTGGATGCCCTTTGCAGTCTGAAGTTTTGTTTGGTCCTCCTGTGGAGTCAGTCTTAAAGAAAATGGAAGACAAGGCTAAGTCTATGCAGACTGTTAAAGATTTTTTGCAGGTACAACCTCCAAAGTTTAGTAGAAATTGGCCTACTAAGGGGTGGACGTACCCTTCTTCTGATTCTCAGTCTAGGGGTAGATCTAGGCGTGGTAGGGGCAGAGCTCAGAGTACCTTCAGGCCGAGACAATGGAGTTCGCCTGCTCAATCTGCTGGTGAGGGCAGGGGCCAGTCCTTTCGTAAACAGGCCCAATGACCTGCATTTTCAGCTGCCAGATTCCTCTGTCCTGGCAGCTCCTTTGGGAGGAAAGTTGCCTCTTTTCAAGCAAAATTGGCATTTAGTCACCCAGGACAAATGGGTATTGGACATTATAAACCGAGGTTACAAGTTCTATTTCCATACCATGCCTCCTTTCAAAGGCATGCCAGACGTCCCTCCTCGGCAAAGGATAGAGGCTCGCAGACAAATTTCTTTACTTCTTCCAATAGGAGCTATACAGCCAGTTCCTCTGTCAGAAGTGGGCCTAGGATTTTATTCTCGCCTGTTTCTAGTTCCAAAGAAAGGAAACACGTGGAGACCAATTTTGGATTTATCTATCCTCAACACTTACCTGGACATTCCAAAGTTCAAGATGCTGACTTTACAACAGCTTTTACCTCTGTTGGGAAAAGATCACTGGATGGTTACTCTGGATCTCAAAGAGGCTTACCTTCATGTTCCTATCAGGCCCAGTTGCAGGAGGTACCTGCGTTTCGGGCTGGAAATTTACATTATCAGTTCTCTGCATTGCCCTTTGGCTTATCTACTGCACCCAGAGTGTTCACAAAGGTTCTGGCTCCAGTGATAGCATTTTTCAGACTAAGAGGAATACAGATTTATCCTTATTTGGACGACTGTCTGATTATTGCACAAGAAAAGGACGAACTTCTTCATCATCTACAGTATGTGATGGCAGTGTTAAGATGCCTAGGGTATTCTGTGAACGAAACAAAGTCCAGTCTAGTACCCTCTCAGGACATGTGCTTTCTGGGTGTGAGACTGAATACAGCTTCCCAGATGGCTTTTGACCCCGGACAAACAAAGAAGCCTTTCTCTTTATTTCCAGCAAATGTCTCTACGGTCCAGGCTGACTGCAAGGACAGTCCTTCAAGCCTTGGGGTTCATGGCATCTTGTATTCTGGTGCTTCCCAATGCCAAATTGCATATGAGGAAGCTTCAATGGTATCTCAAAATGTGTGGACACAGCACTGCCAAGATCTAAACACTGTCATTCAGATAATACCTTGCATTCAGAAGGAGTTTTGTGGTGGGCTCAGGAATGTCACCTAAACAAGGGACTCTCTGTGACCCGGCCAGAGGCGAGTCAGATTCTAACGACAGATGCCTCGGACAAGGCTTGGTAGCACACCTCAATGGAAAATGGGTGCAAAACACGTGGCCTGTCAAACTCCAACATTTGCATATCAACTTGAAGGAAATGTTAGCAGTCCAGTTTGCATTGATGGCTTTCAAAGATTTACTTCGTCCAGGGCAGGTGTTGATTCAAACAGACAACACTACTGTCATGTGGTACATCAACAAGCAGGGGGGAACCCATTCTTACCCTCTTTGCAGGCAAGCGATGATTCTGTGGGAAACTGCTCTCAATCTACACCTCAATCTTCAGGCAAGGTTTCTACCAGGAGCACAGAACTCCTTAGCAGATGTATTGAGCAGACAAATAGTGGATCCTCACGAGTGGAAATTGGATCCTCATGTATTTCAACAGTTGACATTGTTATGGAGAACTCCAGACATAGATCTGTTCGCTTCTCCACTAAATTACCAGTTGCCAAAGTTTTGCACAAAAATGTTTCATCACACAGCTTGGAAGGTGGACGCTCTATCTTTCAGTTGGAACAATCTGCATGTATATGCCTTTCCACCTCTGCCTCTTCTTCCCAAGGTACTTTTGAAGGCCAAACAAGACAAGCCAACCATGATTTTGATAGCACCGGATTGGCCTCGACAACACTGGTACCCACTACTGAGGAGTTTAGTACGAGAACCTCCGTGGCCTCTGCCTTTGATTCCGCACCTTTTGTCACAAGAGGACAGTCACTTCCTCAATGTCAAGATTCAGTCTCTGCATCTAACAGCCTGGCATATTCTGTTTTAGACTCTGGAGGGTCTCAGCTTCCACAACAAGTTTTGAATGTTATTTTGGAGGCCAGGAGGCCTAGTACCAGGAAAGTTTACGCTGATAAATGGAGGAGATTTTTTATTTGGAGCAAAGGAAAGGACTTTGATGTCTCCAAACCTGATTTAAGTGTTGTTCTTCAATATCTTACTGAATTATTGGACAAGGGTTTGTCTTTCTCCTCAATAAAGGTTCATGCTGCAGCCATTTCTGCTCACTATGATTGTGACCCTCCTTTATTCTCTCATCCTTGGTTTAAGCAATTTCTTAGAGGGCAAAGAATATAAGACCCCCACGTAGAGCTCCTACTCCTGCTTGGGATCTCAATTTTGTGTTGGAAAAACTTACTCTACAACCTTTTGAGCCTGCAGCTACTGCCGAGTTAAAGTATTTATCATGGAAAACTGCTTTTTTGTTGGCCATTACCTCTGCAAGAAGGGTTTCTGAATTACAGGCCCTCATGGCAGTGGAGCCTTTCCTGATTTTTCATAAGGATAGGGTATCTTTGCGTACTAATCCTTCCTTTATGCCTAAAGTGGTTTCTAGTGTGGCCTTAAATCAAACTATTCATTTGCCTACTTTTTATGCAAACCCCCAAAATAAAGGGGAGAAAATTTTGCATACTTTGGATATTCACAGGCAGTTGCGTTATTATTTGAGCAGAACCAAGGAGTTCAGACAGTCTCAGCAATTGTTTGTTTCTTTTGCTTTGGGTTCACAGGGTAAACCTGTTTCAAAACAAACTGTTTCTAAATGGATTGGGTTTTGTATTTCTTTCTGTTATTCCCATCATGGTAAGGAGATTCCGGCTGGAATCAGGCCTCATTCCACTAGGGCTACTGCTACTTCTACGGCCTTTATAAGGGGGGTAGTTACAAAAGACATTTTGGAGGCAGCTACTTGGAGTTCAGTGCATACCTTTTCTAAACATTACCACCTTCCTCTTTATTCTAAGTCTAGGGCTGGATTTGCCACTGCAATTTTACAGGGCATTTTAGCGGCCCCTAATGCTTTATGATTTTTACCATCCTCCTTTTCCCGTTGCTTTGGGATTCTACCCATAAGTAAGGACTGCAGCAATGTGAGATGAAGAACATAGTACAGTTTTGTACCTACCATAAATGTAGATGTTCGAAGATCCACATTGCTGCAGTCCAATTTACCCTCCCTCCTTCCCCTCTGTAGTTTGACTTGGTGCTATGCTTTAGGTGGTGGTTGTTGTTGGGCATGTTTTTGGGTGGTATTCTGTTTTTGGCTGTGGCCTTTCTGGTTTGGCCTTCTGACATCTGGGGCAAGAAAAGACTGAGGATATGACGTCGGTCATGCGCCTTTATACCCTGACGCTCTGATGTCAGATCTAGGCGCCCATGACCGACGTCAGCCTAATACTTTGGTATTCGGGCCGACCAAGGACAGCGGACTACCCATAAGTAAGGACTGCAGCAATGTGGATCTTCGAACATCTACATTTATGGTAGGTACAAAACTGTACTTTTCTTATCCTTATCAGTTTGTCTGTCCATAAACCCCCCTCATTTAATGCAGACTTGTACGAAAATGTTTTTGAAAGGAATGTTGCAGAAGAAACCTAGAAAACAGATGGATGCTTCATAAGATCTTAACCTTGTGTTAGAAGAATTAACTCTGCTGCATTTGAACCAGGTCAGATGAGGTTCTTGACATGGAAAACAGTCTTTCTTATTGCTCTGTCCTCTGTATGTAGGATATCTTGAGTTGGAAGTTCTTATGGTAGGTCAACCTTATTTCATTTTTCACAAAGATGGTATTTCTTTGAGAAGTAATCCTACTTTTACGCTTAAAGCGGTACCTGACTTTACTTTAAGCTGAACTTTCCACCTCCCTGCCTTCTTACCAGAACCTAAAAATGAAGGAAAAGGTGATTTCATACTTTGGATATTCACAGACAACTCCAATACTATCGCGACAGAAAAAAAAGTATTTTATAACTTGTGATGAGTTGTCCATTTCATATGAATGTAAAAAGAAAGGACAACCAGTGTCAAAAACAGACTGTTTCCATATAGTTGTCTCATGCTGTTACTTTTTGTTATTCCCACCACAGTAAGACTATAGGTCATTGCTCATTCTACCTGGGCCTTGGCTTCTTCTGTGTGTTTTTGAAAAAGAGTTGGATTCTAGAAGTATTTTAAAAGCAGCAACTTCGTCCTCTGTGCATACGTTTACAAAGCACTATAAACTAGATTCCTTCTCCAAGACTAGGGTGCCTGGACTCTCATCCTTCCTCTTTCCAGTCTATCTAAGCTATGGTCATCCACCCCTATAGTTCAGGATACTGCAGTGGTGATCAAATGAAGAATATAGTACAGTTGTGTTAGTAAAGTTACCATAACAGTAGATGTTTGAATGGTCACTGTTGCATTAGCTGCTCCATCCCTCCATTCCTCCTGTTTTTTTGTATATTTTATACTAGGCTGTGGATATTTATTATTATTTTCCTAGCATTGTCCTTTTTAGGGATTTATCCTCCCTCTGTTCAGTAACGTGAGAGCTCTGAAGTGTTTGCCACCCAAACGTAACTTTTAGTCATTTCATTTCAAGCTTACAGTTTGTGCAGTGGAAGTTGCCCTGAAGCTGTAGAAGCTGGCCAACCATTATGTTCTTTAGGGATTTACCCCAGGATTGCCTGTGTATTACTAATGGACAGCGGCAACTCCTAAATGCTTTTTCCCATGCATGGGACCACTTAAATTTATCTATGGTATGATTCCAGTTATTCTTCTTAGTGGTAGTATATGATTTTCGACCATGAGATGGGTAAGACCAGTCTCTAACCAAATAGGAAAGGTTAATTTGAGTACAAAAAGTGAATTTTGCTAGGTTTAAAATGGCCTACAAGTGTAGCTAGCCTAATACTTATCTATGAAACTGTGATGTAACTCATATAGCTTTAGGCTACTGCAGTAATGATCATTCAGGCATCTACTTTTAAGGTAAGTTTACATACACATCTGTACTTTCCTTTCTGTTTAAAGTAGTTTAATCTGTTTATTCGTTTTCTGAACTATGAGAATAAGGAGGAACACTTGCATAAATTGTTAACAAGACAATTTTGAGATACTGTACCATAAAAACACAGTCTGTCCTGGAAATTTGTAACCTTTTTGACTGTTTCATGAAAGGAAGGCATGGTCTGCAAGTTACAAAATCATGTTGAAGTATTCAGCCCATTATAATGCCTTTTGTTGAGGCAAATAGAGCAGGACATTGAATGGTACTGTAAAAACCCATTCTACTAGAGTGGCATCAGTATCGGTTGCATACTTCAGAAGTGTTTTAGAAGCTGCCACTTAGGTTACTACCTACACTTTTAAGTAAACAATACAAGTTAGAATCAGACCGTAGAGGTAGGTTAGGCTTTGGAGTGAGTGTGCTACAGGGGATTCTATAACTTGTGGCAAGAACTTTTAAGTGTGTCTGCTTGAAAGTGTGCATGGCTAGGCATGTTGTGGTCCCTGTGATCTTGTGTCTAGTATTTCTCCTATATCTGTCACCATGGTTTTCCTTTCAGGGCTTGGAATTCTGTATACAAATTAAGATGTATTTATACAGTTTGTTACAGTGACCCTCACTGAGGAAAGACACTATGGTTCATTAGGTTACTCAAATATAACTTATTTTTTTGCTTCCTTTTTTCCCTTGTTTCTTTTATTAACACCTTTACTGAATTATCACTTAAGACATTGGCAAACATGCATTTATATAAAAGAAACAAAAATATTAACTTGTTCATAGTTGCAAACATTCTACTTCACATTTTTTGTACAACTATCATTGATCTAACATTACATAAATTGCTCAATCCCTGCTTTCCCATACATCTCACTCTTCCTCCTCCAAAACATTATTCCGCATTATTGTTCCCAAAATGTTCATTTTTTATGTAATTTGCTGCTACCACTTTCTAATGATTTCACTTCCAGTATTTTTATTTCTCTGTTGCTATATTCACTACTTCAAATACAGTTGGTTTAGACTTTGATTTCCATTTTCTAGTTATTTCTTTTTTGGCAGCCACCAGAATTAAAGCCAGCAAGGCCTTGCTATGTCTAGGCAATTCAATTATTGTATCCCAGCTCAAAAAATCATTTCCTTAGTTACACCAATTTGCTCACTCAAGATTTCTGACAGTACTCTGTAGGGAATTTTTGAAGTCTGCTAGCTCTTACAGTCACAAAACGTATGTTCCCAGTTATTTGTTTCTTCCCTATCATATCTTTAACATTTGCAATCTACCTGAGAAAAAAATTCTTTGGAGTCTGCATGGGGTATAAAAATACCTATGCAAACATTTCCATGTGAAAATCCTAAATCTTCCAGACTTTGTTGCATATTTGGGAACCAGACTTATGTCCTCCCATTTTTTTCCTTGTGAATTGTTTATCCACACTCTCTTCCCAATCTTTTCTGGCCTCCTATGATTGATTCCTATAATTCCCGTGCAGTATTTTATATGTCCCACTAATTATCCCTTTTTTACCAACAACTTCTGTCCAAGATTCTATTAATAATTCTACCAGAGCAGGTCTTTCACTTAGGATTCCCCTATTCCTTTCTATGTGCCTATACTCTGATATCAGTCCTTCACAGTGAAGGAAAAATGTAGCCCAAATTAATTATTGGCCTCTTCCTATTCTATTACCTTTCCCTCTCTAATTATTTGCTCCCAGTATATTGGTTCCTTTGCCAGTTTCTTCCAGTAAATTCCATCTCTCTCTTGCCTACTATCCATACCATTATTTCCGGTCATCCCAATCAGCAGAATCTTGTTTCTCCATTCCTTTGTTGGTTAGTTCTTAAAATACTGTCTGGTACTTCATGAATATAATATTCTGTATGGTTATTGTTATTCTTCTTAAGAATCTGCATCAAAAATCCCAGTCTCTCCTAATTGTTTGAGCTTCCCCCAGTTTCACCCTTATCACATTCCACTTTAGATTATAGTCTTCTGCTCTTGCTATGTATAGGAGCCATTACTGTGCAACTCTGAAACAACCCTTTAAATCAGGTAATACTAAACCACCTTGTTCTGTTGGAGGGATCAGTTTATCTCACTTGACTCTTGCCCTCTTCCAGTTAAAATCCTTCAGCATTTATTAATTGCATTAATTGCTATCCACAACTTTTTCTCTGGTTGATAAAATATGTCTGACTTGTATATAAACTAAGGAGACAAAAAATTAACTGATTGTATTTTGCTGTCCATATCCATAAAACAAAGCTTCCAGTTTCTTAGTTTTCATATTACATAATTCTCTTCCCACATATCCTTACCTGCTGTAACATAATCTTTTTTAATCCATAATTCTAAATACTTCATTTTATCATGTCCCCATAATAAACTTCCAGTTTCTTAGTTTTCATATTACATAAGTCTCTTCCCACATATCCTTACCTGCTGTAACATAATCCTTTTTAATCCATAATCCTAAATACTTCATTTTATCATGTCCCCATAATGTGTGTATTGTTGTAATAATTTATGTGTGGGTACATAGTTTACAGCTATTGTCTTTGTTTTATCTTCATTAATTTGGTATCCAGAAAAGACATGAAACTGACTCAGAATGCTTCACAACACTGAAATCTCCTTTCCTGTTTTTTTATCAGGTAAAAAATATCATCATCTGCAAATAACTCCAGCTTTTCTTGATTATCATGCCAAGTATATCGCTGAATTTCTGAGTTGCTTATTTTCTTTGCCAGTGGTTTGTAAATATAATGCAGATAACAAAGAAGAAAGAGGACACCCCTGCCTGGTTTTTCTGTTCAAACAGAATTTATCAGAGAGAAGCCCCCCCCCACACTTTAATTTTTGCCTCTGATCCCTAATATATCCTCCTAATTAACCTTATTTTTTCAGAAAATGCAAATTGCTCTGCTTATAAAATCCTAGCTTATTCTGTAGAATGCTTTCTCTGCATCTAGAGCCAACAACAACATTGGTATTCTCCTTCCCTCTGGATCATCATTGTTCTGTTAATGTTAGCAAATGTTTGCCTCACCTCCATAAAACCACATTGATCCATATCTATCAGTTATCGTAGACATAAACACTTTGTAATCATGGTTTAAATTAGAAATGGGCCATATGAAACTGGATCTGGTGAGCCTTTACCATCTTTAGGTATTACAGCCACCATAGCTTTATTCCAGGATGTTGGTGTTTCCCCTCCTTTTAAAATACTGTTAAACAAAATCTTCCAGATCTTTTTCACTTTCTTCAATCCTAGCGCCCAAACTTCCACAGGAATACCATCTGTTCTGGAGAATTTCTTCCAGATTGATTGCACATCACTGGTTTTGTCTCATCTCCTCATTTCCTGTTAATAATTTAACCTCATCTGTGTCTAGCCTTGGCATAAATTTTTCCATAAACATTTTAAATTTCTGCTTGTTTTTGATTTCTTATTTTCCCTGCTTTATAAAGGGTCTCATAAAATTTATGAAATATTTCTAATATCTCTACAGGATCTCTGGTTATTTTACTTGTTACAGCCTCCCTAAGCTCAACCCTGCCTGAGTCATTGTGATGAAAGTGTTTGTGTGTTGAAGTTATTAAACAAAGAGTTGATTAATAGCAATCTCTCTAAATCTATGCATATTATCCAGGTAGCCCCTTATTTTCTCTATAGCACTCTGCAGTTGCACCTCTTCTTATTCTGAGAGATTCCCTTATTCTAAAATACTTTAACCTTTGTCAGTCCCACTAAATAATTTTTGTTACTTATTAACCAGTATCTTTTTTCCTACCCTATTTTTAAACTCTACTTTCATTTTATCCCACTCCCTAGCTATAGCTTCTGAAGAAATTTCTATCTTCCCTAAAAATTCCTGAATAATTTCCATTACCCATTCCTTAAAATGAGTATGTTGTCTAATCAAATGTAATTTTGACAAACACAAAAAGAGCGAATACTGTTCGCCAAAATTACGTTTGGGACAGTGGAGTTCGCTTTTTTCTCCATTGTTGTACGACCTTGGTATTGCTATATTTAAGTGAGGGGGTGCAGGGGGATTGCATCCCTACAAAAGAAATATTGTTGAATTCATTAAAGTTGGTTTTGATTAATGGTTTTTGTTTTTTTCCCATTTGTCAAAATTACCTTCGATGAGTTGACATGAATCCTCCTTAAATTTCTGTTTTTGTCAGATAGTTGGGAAAAGCACCAGTATCTATCTCATTTTGCTTCATTACCTGCATTTTTATCTTGGTTATTATTGGGTTGTGATCTGAAATAGTTATTGGATGTGTATCAAAACTTGTTCACGTGAAATATAATTTCTGACTAGCCTAGCCCAGTAGTTGTACCTTAGGGAATAATATGTAAATTCTTTCCAAGTTCCTACTACTAAATTATAAATACATGCTAGCATAATCCTCTTCCCTTGCCAGTATCCCCTTACTGCCATAAATCTACCATTAATGTTTTTTTTTCCCTCATCTGTCACTTTTGGAGCTCCTCTAGCAATTACTACAAGCACTCCCCTGTTCCTTTGTCCCAAATATTCTGCTGGATAAGCATCAAGAAATCCTTTCTTTAGCAAATTTGCATGGCTTAGTTCTTTCCAAATATGTCTCCTGTAGCAAGAGCTTATGATTTATTATATTTATTTCCATTTTGTCCTTGAATGCCCTTTCCCTGGTAGCTCTTACTTGTGTTTATTTTTTAACATTTTTGTTTGTTCTTTTAAGACATTTGAAAAAAGGGTTTTACACTAACTGTGTTATGTATTCATGTCTTTTGAAGATTTTTCTAGACTAAGAAAGACTTTGTACAATTCTGGAGAGGCAAAAGTACTTACTAATTAAAGCATTTGTCTTTGTACTTCTTAAATGTCATGGTCCTTCATTTGCCACTGGTATTTTCAGTTTTTTTTTATCATGGGCTTTCACTGAAACAGTAAACATTATCATGTTTTTTAATAAATAAATATATATTTTATTATCTTTTTTTAGGTAACATCTCTACTAAGACGAGTCTTGCCTGAGGTGACTCCAGCTCGCCTTGCTAGTATCTTAGGAGTGAAATCTCTTCCACCAGCAGATATCAGTGACATTATTCATTCTACAGAGAAGGGGGACTGGAATAAGTTAGGAATCCTTGACATGTTCTTGGGATGCATAGCCAAAGCACTTACTGTACAGCTAAAAGCCAAAGGAACCACAATAACAGGAACATCTGGCACATCTGCAGGAAAAGGGGTTACCACAGTAACACTACCAATGATTTTCAATTCCAGGTATGCATACTGAGAGTAGCAACCATTCTTTCAGAATTATGTGCCACACATGATGCTAAGATGCTTCTCATTAGGATCATTGCTGTAAGACTTCATGTTTGAATAGGATAAGGCAAGAAGAGAACATTAGTCCTCCAGTTGGATAACTTTCTTGCATTCAAAAATTCATAGAGCAGAGGGTGTAATCTTACATTTTGGCTGTTGGGAAAGCTTTGCTATAATGAGAGACCAGCAGCACATCCTGTTCAGTATTTTTTTTCTAGTGAAGTGATTGTTCTCTCAGTTTATGTAGTTCGTCTGCTATTTCTGCACGTCTGGAACAGTTTTTTTGGTATGCTTTGTTTTGCCCCTACTTCTGCTAGTCAGTTAGCCCAATGGACTTGGATGTGCTATATCTTTTTCAGTGTGTTTGGGGGGGTGAGAGAGATGATTGTGGCACAGCTGTTATGTAGGTAACCTTGAGAATATTTTCTCTCTGTGACTTAACCACTGCCCCATTCCCTCAATGTGCTTGCATGATGCCACTTATACTGTGAAGGTTTATGAACTGTTTTAGCTTGTCAGATCCTTCTGTGACCACATTGATGTATGCTGTACATCTATTTTTAGCAGGTCTCAGTGCTATAGCAGATTGGGCCACCTTACTTACCTTCAGGATGAATGAGCTGATGTTGGCCACTCAGTCTTACCCTCACTGGTCACCTTCTGAAATGAATAGGCATAATTGAACCTAACTATCTGAGTTACAGTCAGAGCTTTTTCTTTTTTTTTTTTTGCCATACAGTAAACTCTCCAGGCTTAGACTTTAAACAGTATTGAATAATTGTGCATCTTTTCTGACAAATTGTATGTATTTGAAAAATATACTGCTATATATCCTGGTTAACTTCTTCTTCTTTTGACTTTTCCTGGTTAGGGGTCGCCACAGTGGATCACCTGTCCGCTCATGATTGGCAGTGGAGTTTTACGGTGTCGAGTTGCCAGCCCGGCACCCAACCTTCCACAGAAGGCGCACACACTCACACTTAGGGCCAATTTAGAGTGTCCAATCCACCTACAGAATGTCTTTGGGATGTGGGAGGAAACCGGAGCACCCAGAGGAAACCAACGCGACCACAGGGAGGGCATGCAGACTCCGCACAGAAGGCACCCCAGCTGAGGATCGAACCAGAGAATCTCTTGCTGTGAAGCGGCAGCGCTAACCGCTGCACCACCGCAGCCGCCCATATATCCTGGTTAACTAACATAAATAAATGAATATGAATATCAAGTAAGTGCATTGTCATCATGCATCTCTAGAAAAGCTCATCTACAAGCAAATTTGTTGATAACGCCCTTCCCCCAAAAAAGAGATTGTCACCTTTTTGTTTAGGGGAGAATTGCTATACACCCAATTGTGAACATTGTGCTAGATTCAGAAAAGTGTATTAGTCAGAAACTTTTCTTGATCATAGATGACTTTTGCCTCTCTTTCTTCTCTGTCTTATGCTCCTTCTGAATCACCTAAGCAGAAAAAGAAATGCAGTGAGCTTCCAAATCATAAAGTTAAAAGATTTAGAAAGATTGTGACACTTTTAGTTTCCATGTATGTGAAAGTGATGTTGATAAGGAGGTCCACGCTTGACGTTTTAAATGTGAAAGTTTTATTTTGTAGTTGCTAATGCATAGAGCACTGCCCCCATTCTGCAGAAAAATAGCAAATCACTATCTCCCCAACCAACATCCCACTGCACAAACAGAGGGTCAGGCATTGAATGAACAGACTGCTTCAGTCTTGAAATGGTGGTCAAAGTGGCACTTGAAGAAGGAAGATTCATGAGCGTAATAAGGTCTTCTCCTAGACAGGATGTCAGTGGACTGATGTTTGAGTCAGAGGATAGCCTACCCCCTAGCAGTGTGTGCTGCTGTCTGGAGTTCTTCTTCTCCCTTAGCCAAATTTCTTATTGTTGTTTTACAGGCATTGAAGGACTGGATGCTGGTAAGGAGAGGTGTAGATGCTCAGTCCATTTCCCTCTCTTATATCCATACAGCAGCTGTCTGTTACCTTGGTACCCAGTAGGCAGATGCACGTTGATTGAATGTTGGTTCACTGGAGATCACTGAGGTTTTCTTTTTTTTGATTATGTTAGATGTGTACAAGAGTATTTTCAAGCTAATGTAGAAGGCATGTAGAGATGCAATGGTTGCCAGCCTTTCTGCGGTCTTCAGGGAAAAGATGAGAAAAAATACTTACCCCACCCCCTCTTCTAACATTTAACTTGGATGAATATGAGACCTTAGACTACAGTAAGCAAATTGGTTTCCTTTTTGGTGTAGATACAGATTCTGGTGATTGAACTTTAAACATGAAAGAACAGCTAAAATGGCCTTCTAGGCCTTCATTCTGTCTTAAAATAAAATGTGTGAATTTGGTGAAGCCACCTAAACCAGAAAGCACTGGAAATGTCTCCTATAACTGACTTTTCAAGAATGTTCTCTAAGCTTTTATTAGAACCTGACTCCCAGCCACCTCTCCCAAAGAAGCTAGATAGAGGGTAGTGGCTTCAATAGAGCTATTCTGGAGTACAGTAGATTTGTATGTAAAAAGGAATATGGTAGGCCCAGTGTAACTGACCTACCATAGCACTTAAAGGGTCATAGAATAAAGTTGCTTTTAAGGTACTCTTCCCAGTAACAAGGAAAGCAGATCCACTGATAGAGTTGGAAAGAAAGTATACATCTGGTACCCTAGCCTTCAGGACAGTCATCTATTGTATCCACGTAGTATCAGGGTGAAATCCATAATTAAATGGAGGAATGTAGTTCATGGAGTTCAAGAAGCTGCTTATTGTTGAAGATCAGAAAGTTGGCTTAGACTGTAGATAAGACAAGACCTTGTGTTATTAGATACAGGTATAGTTATGGGGATACTAGTTTCAGTGAACCTCCTTCTATCACAGTATTTTGTAGATTTGTTTATCTTAAAATTTAATCTCTTCCATATGCAACAGCTCATTTACTTGATGCTCCTCTGGATATCAGCATTTTGTTTGCCACTTATATAGGAATTTGAAATGTGAGCTTTTATATTATACAGCACCTATAACTTTAAGGGGAGTTACTAGTACTACGATCATTGTGTCATGTAACTTTCTCACTTGGGTAGTTCACTAAAAGTTCCTGATGAAGGCATATCATGTTGAACTCCTCTTCACTCATGCACATTAATTCTTTGTATGCTTTTCAGCAGACATACAATCAGTTGCATCAGAGTTAAATTTTCTTGCCACCAGTTACTGTATTTTTGGATCCTGTGTGGTCTATTTTCATCCTTTTCAAGTGTATGTGTTGTCGGATCCGACCAGTCTGACCTCGGCACTTACATTGAAGCTTCTTCAGATCCAGAGCTGTGACTCCTGCCAGACCCATGATTCCCTGTACTCCACCTTAGCTGCTCAGATCTCATTTGCCACTTGAAGTCATCAGATGTGCAAAAGAGCTCTTCTACAATGAACTTTATCCTTTGTAGAGCAAAGCTAACTCCTCCTTCTCCAGAGAAAGTTTTCTCTCTCTCTCTCTTATTTCTAAATAGTTTTAGTTTAGCTGTACAGTTAGGTTATTTGTGCAGTTGCTGCCTTTCTGTTGTCATTATTGTTGTCATCTACTGTGTTTCCAGCCAGAAAGAGAGAGAGAAAATATTAAGATAGACATTAGTTTAGTTAGTAGGACTTGTGTGTTCTGGATAACTTGTGAATTTCCTTCTAAGATATTTCTCCTGTTTTTGCCATATCTGAATCCTCCAGACTCAAAAAATGTTCAGAGTGTGGGTGTAAACACCCACCCCAGGATCCACATTGCAGTTGTGTATATTGCTTTGGCGCTACCCATTTTGTTGTGGACTGCCATCCTGCACTGCCTTTAGCACTAGGGCCCTTCAGATGAGAAGAGACACGTTAGTTCTTATAAGACTTCTTCCATCAGACTGGGTTTACTTCTTCAACTTCTTCTGCGTTCCCTTCCAAGAAACAAGACAGGACTAAATCTAAGGATAAGAGGCAAGAAAAAGAGAAGGAAGCAGTTAAGGGTAAAAGTGAGAAAGAAAAGAGTAAATCTGCAGTCAAGACTGCCAAAACGTGCTCTCCAGAGCTGACATCTTTGCTCGGGCCCGAACTGAAAAGTCTTCAAAGACCAGATCCAATTACTCCTTAGCTCCAGTTTCCTTCTCCAAGAGCTAGATACTCCCCAGAACGAGTGAGTCCCAAATTACACTCCCGTATTCTTCAGAAGAGACATTCCAGACCGCCATCAGTGGCATCATCTACTCGTTCATCTCAAGGTCTGTCAGAGGTAGATGTCAATGGGACAGCGAGGATGTTTTTGAAGACTGAAATATAGCTTGGGTGTTATCTAAGTACTGTCCCTTGGGAAGGTACTGAGTACAGGCCATCGTAGCCTTCTGCTTCCTAATTCCATACCGATCTGCTCCTTGGGTCTGGTGTTATTGAATCCAACTGGAATTGGAGCCCCAAGAGGAAGTTTTTGAAGACTCAAGTCCAGCTTGGAGTTATCCCAGTACCATTCCCTAGGGAAGGTACTGAGTACTGGCTATCATAGCCCTCCACTTCCTGAATCCGTAGAGATCTGCTGTTTGAGTCTGGTGTTATTGAATGCAACTGGAATCAGAACCCCTTTATTGCCACCAGAGCTGGTAGTAACTTTGCCAACTGCTTCCCTATCTCTTTCAACACCGATGCCATTGGATCGAGAGGAGACTTGGAGCTGAAGCTTTGGCACTGTGTTTCAGGGGCCAAGTCGACACTGAGATTCTCAGAGCTGTCCCCTCCTTCTTGGAGCTTTGGCTGTAGATAGCTGGGATCTGAGATCAGCTTCGGGGCTGGGAGATATTGGTGCTGCCGGGTTTACTTCTTTCCTCGGATTGGAGTGGACCCTTGGTGCCATTGGCAGCTTTCGCCTTCGAGGCTTTTGAAACAATTTTGGCAATTTCCAAAGATAAGGTGTCTGCAACTCATATGGCTCCATCCAGGCACTGGCTGGAGTCTGCTTCCTGTCCATATTATCTTGTCAGACAGGGGCAGATGGTTCCAAGGGCTTCATAGGAGATCTGCTTTGTCAGTTCCCCTTCCAAATCAGAGCCTTCTATTGCTCCCCCAGAAGGTGTTCATAGAAAGTGGACATGCAAACAGAAGTAGATAGATTCTTCTCCATAGTCATTCACCAAAGACACTGACTTAGAGGAAGGGGAGGTTCCCCCTCATGCCCTCTCTGACAACATCAATGTTGGCATTATACACAAACTGATGAAGCAGAGAGGGGGATTGGTCGTCCCAAGACCCTTCGTCTGATGAGTCAGTGTTCTTGAAAGCCCTTGGTTCCAAACCCGCATCATACTGGGTGGTATCACCCATAGATCGCCTTATCAACCTTATGGCTCAACGGGCATAGAAGGACCCTGATGTGGTGGGATCCAGCCCAAAAATGCAGATCATATCTTAACTGCTACTAAGGCCAGGGAACACTGGAGCAAGGGTCCACCTGCAAATGATGTGAATGGTAGCAGCAGCCTCTAGGAAAGAACTGTCAGAAGAGAGTAGAGAGTTCATCTGTTCCCCCCCAACAATGAATCTAGGGCAAAGGACAGATTTGGGATGTGGGTCTACACATCAGTGAATTTCACCCTTAGATGGCTGAATTATTTGGCTCACCTAAACAGATTCCAGCGAGACTTGACCAAAGAGATCAGCAAGTCTCTCTCAGGGGTATTGCCTGTGGATGTTCAGAAAATGTTGGATTCCCAGCTTTCTACCCTAAAATCCACTGTGAATGTGGCTATGCACTTGCTCTCCAGTGCAGCTGATGGCACGTCCAGAACTGCAGGCACCAGCATTACCATGCAGTGTCACACCTGGATGTCTCTTTGTGACTTTGTGAAAGGTTTTAAGTCGTGTTTTGTGAAAGCCTGCTGTGATGGCTCAACTATGTTTGGACCCAAAATTAAAGACATACTCACAAGGTGTCAGCAGGATGGTATGACTCTCTCTACAGTGGAAGTCCGCTTCTCAACCCTGCAAAGATCTTTCTGTAGGAATCAGAGATTGGGGAAGAAGATGCGTTTCCATAAGTCACAGAGTTCTTAATACAGCTCCCTAGGAGATAGGCCTTCAATGGCAAGAGAGGAGGTAACTAAAGAAGCCTGTCAGCGCTCCTGAACAGTTGCCTGACTGCTGCACTCTGGAGGTAGTCGGGGGTTACTTTTCTTTGCATCCGCAAGTGTGGAACAACATAATTTCAGATTCTTGGGTGCTAAAGATAATTTCCAGAGGCTGATTATTCCCTTTTCCCTTCCACCTCAGAAAAAGAAAAAAAAGTCCCTGATATTCCACCATAGCAATTTTGAAGCTACTGGAAAAAGAGTAATCCGACCAGTCCACCAAAACCGATTAGAATCCAGAGTCTATTTTAAGGTTCTTTTTAGTATCAGATAAAAAGAAGGACCTCTGACCCATTTTGGATGTCAGTCACTTAAACCAGTTTGTGAAACAGAAAATTCCAGATGGTCATAATGCAGTCTGTTTTACCTCTGCTGAGGCAGGATGATCGGAAGTGCTGCATAGATCTCCAGGATGCCTAGTGTCATCATAGATCAAAATCCTCCTAATCAAAAGGTGCTTCAACAAAGTATTAGTTTAAAGGTGTGCACACTTATGCAACCAGCTTGTACATTTTTTATTTTTTATATTTTTCCCGTAATAGATTTGTTTGTTTTTCAATTGAATTGTACAGGTTATAGGTCACATTAAAGGTAGGAAAAGTTTTGAAATGATTTATTGTGGTCTCATTTTTTTATATCACAAAAACCTGGCATTTTAACAGGGGTTTGTATACTTTTTATATCCACTGTACTTTTTCAGTTACCTCTTTCTTCCGCATCGCACCTTCAACGTATAATCTACCAGTGGAAAAATTATTTGGAGTCTGCTTGAGATATAGAAACTCCAAGCAAGAATCCTAAATCCTCTAGTCTTTGTTGTCTGTTTGGGAGCTGTATTCTTTCTTTGTGAATTTCTTATCCAGTCTTTCTTCCCAATCCTTTCTAACCTCCTCTGATTGATTCCTATAGTTATCATACATTGTTTTTTATGCCCAACGAATTTCCCCTTTTTTAAAAGCAGCTTCTGTTCCAGATTGTATGAAAAATTCTACCCATGCTGGTCTTTCTTTAGGATCCCCCCATTCTTTTCTGTTTGCCTGTAGTCTGATATCAGTCCTTGATAGAGAAGGCAATCTCTAGTTTGCAGTCCAAATGAATTTTTGGCCTCTTACCATTCTATTACCTCTCCCTCTCTAGTTATTTGCTCCCAGTATGTTAGTTCCTTTGCCAGTTTTCTCCAGTAGATTTGAGCCACCTCTTGCATACTCCCCTGTACCCCCCTAATTGCAGTCATCTCTATTGGCAGAAATGTCTTTCTCCAGTCCCATGTCAACTTAGTTCTTAAAATAATTTCTACTTCTTTATGAATATGATATTCTGTATGATTATTGTTGTTGTTCTTAAGGATCTGCATGCATCCAAAATCCCAGTCTCTCATTATTTCCTGAGCACCCCTGTTTCATCATCATCCCTTTCCACTTTGAATTATAGCTTTCTACTTGTGCTGTATATAGGAACCTTAACTGTGTAGCTCTGAAATGCCCCTTCAAATTAAGTAATCCTGAACCACCTTGTTCTGTAGGAAAGATCAATTTATCCCACTTGATTCTTGCCCCCCCCCCCCCCGATAAAAGTCTTCAACTCTTTACTGTTTGCTATCCACAGCTTTTCCACTAGCTGATAAAAACATGCCTGACCTGAAACTCATTTTCTGTGCTTATTTCTTGCTGTCCAAAACCATAAAACAGAGCTTCTAGTTTCTCAGTTTTTATATTATCGTTTGTCTCTTCCCACATATCTTTAGCTGCCATAACAGAATCCTTTTAACCCAAACTCTAAGTACTTCATTTTATCATGTTCCCATAAATATGTGTATTGTTGAACCAATTTGTGTGTGGGTACATAGTTTACAGCTATTGCCTTTGTTTTGTCTTCATTAATTTTGTATCCAGAAAAATCTTGAAACTGTCACAAAATGTTCCACAACACTGAAATATCCCTTTCTGGTTTTATCAGGTACAAAATAATATCATCTGCAAATAAAGACAACTTTTCTTGGTTACCATACCGATTATATTCATGAATTTCAGAGTCCCTTATTTTCTTTGCCAATGGTTCTAAATATAATGCAAATAAAGAGGAAAGACGACACCCCTAACTGGTTCTTCTTTTCAAACAGAACTTATCACAAAGGCCCCTTCAACACTTTAATTTTCACCTCCGATCCCTCATATATCCTCTTAATTAGCCTTATTGTTGTGTCAGGGAATGCAAATAGTTCTGTTGCCCTGCTTGTAAATTCCCAGCTTATTCTGTCAAATGCTTTCTCTGCATCAAGACCCACCACCACCAACAGTGGTATTTTCTTTTATTCTGCTTCCTTCTGGATCATCATTATTCTATTAATATTGTGAAATATTTGCCTCCCCTCCACAAAACCACATTGTTCCATATCTATCAATTTTGGTATCATCTTTACCATTCTTTTAGCCATTAGAGACATAAACACTTTGTAACCATGGATCTGAAGTAGGAGAATTCATTTGTCAGCAACCTGTGGGTATGGATCCGATATCGGATCCGAACCGGCATGGTTTATCCAGCTATGGATCTGAGCTCCTAGCTCCTCCCCTCACCCATAATGCCCTGCTCTCCCTACATGACCTCAGATCTAGTTTGCCGCGTTCATGGTGACAGCTGGATTTTGAGCTCCTGTCAGCTAAGTGCTAATTTTGGTTCTTTACTAAGGAATTTCTGTCAAAAAATAATTTTTTGTGTGAAAGTTTTAGGTTTTCCCTCTCTTAAGTTAATTTTTTGTTAAATTGGTTAACTTTATAGTACCCTCCCCTCGCTGGTATCGTAGCTTGTGTGCGTGTGGATTCTTTGGGGCCTTCTGTGTGAGTGGTTAATTTAACTTTCTTAACTTTCCTTTTTGTTTTAATAAAAAAAAGAGGCCCCAAAGGCAATCTTTTCAAAATGCTCCGAGTGTGGCCATAAGCTATCCCCTGCTGATGGCCACACTCGGTGCGTTCGATGCCTTGGGGTTGAACACCTCACCTCTGGTTGTTCAATCTGTGCAGGGTTCAACCCCAGGGCATTGAAGGAGCGGAGGTCGAAGCTGGTCTTGGCGGGACTCTTGCCCCCGGACTCGGCTTTGGCCTCCGCCCCGTTGGTAGTTACCGCTTTGGCGGTTCCTGCCTTACCTGCTCCCCTTCCTCCTCCCGGGATTCAAACTCCCTCTACGGGTTCGGAGGAGAGGGAAGCCAGGAAGAAGGACCGGAGAGAAGCACCACAAGCGGCGGGCCGAGACCTCCGTCTCGGCCCCGCCGGCTAAGCGGGCTTCTCCTCCGGCCTCTCTGGCTGCTGGCTCTCCTCCTCGGCTCCGGTCCCCATCCTTTTCACCGGGGCCTGAGGAGGAGGAGACCCGACCTCCTTCGAGGCTGTCGAGGCGGTACTCAAGGCCTACCTCGGTAGCCTCATCAAGGTCCACCTATAGCCTATCCGACGCTGATCTGGACCGGATGATGCGAAGGTTCATCCAGGCCCAGATGCAGATGGGAGTGCTCCTGCCTCCCACCCCCCCCCGGGGGGACCTCGACCCCATTTTCAAGCTCATAGCTCCTTCTCCGACCCGCTACCCGGGCTCAGAGCGCTCGGAGCCGGGCAGCTTCGGAGCCGGGGGTGGGTCGGCGCCGACAGTACTAGGTACTTCGGATCTGACCCTGCCCTCGAGTGTTTCGGATCCGACCTCTCGGAGCCTTGGTCCGAGCTTCGGATCCGGGGGACACGGTGTGCCTTCGGTGCCGTCCGTGTCGGAGCGCACTGGTCCCTCGGATCCGAGGGGCTTGGCGCCGGCTCCGATCCACTCCTCTGATACGAGGGGGAGCCGACTGTCGGATCCTTTGGTCGAGGCCAGCTCCCCTTCGGCTTTTGATGTAGTGGAGAGGGCTCTTTTGAGGGCATCCGGACCCCCGGCACTTGCTTCGGCTCCGTCCCGCACTCCATCTGCTCTGGGTCAGGCTTCCGTCACCCGGCCACTGGGACAGCCCGTTTCAATGCCCCAAGCAGTTCCTTTGGAACTGGACACTGCTTGTGAGGGCTCCTCGGACAGCCCCCCCCGAGGAAGCACCTCGCAAGCACACGTGTAAGAGGAGGCACATAGACTCCCCCGAGTCTTTAACTGAAGACACGGACTTGGAGGAAGGGGAAGGCTCCCCAAGATCACCCCCCGATGATGTCTCCTTTGGAGACATCATGGAAATGCTTCGTATAAGAGGTGGGTGGTCTGCCCCAAAGTCTTCCTTGGACGAGTCCGTGTTCTTGGAGGCATTTGAAGCGGGCCCGTCTACCTCTTGGGTGTCCCCTCCTGCCGACCCCCTGGTGGACCTCATTACCACCAGGGCATGGAAGGAACCGGACACCGTGGAGCCAATCCCCAAGAGGCTGGACAGGATTCTTAGCCCCCCTGCTGACCGTGCCCACCGGAGCAAGGGATCCCCGGTAGATGCCATGTTGACGGCAGCAGCCACTAAGAGGGAACTCGCTCAAGAGAGTCCCTCAGTTCATCCTCCAAGCAGAGAGTCTCGGATGATGGACCGCTTGGGGAAGCGAATGTTTAGTTCAGCGACCTTCTCAGTGAGGGCGCTCAACTATCTGGCACATGTCATTAGGATGCAGCGCGATCTTATCACAGAATACGCTGCATCCCCCCCAGAGTCCATGTCGGAGGAGGACAAACTTTTGCACTCCACCCGTATGGCCACTCTTCGTTCCGTGACCAATACCTCTATGCGGTTACTTTCCCATGCTACTGAGGGAGCCGCTAGAGCTGCAGGAGTAGGCCTAGTCACGAGACACCAGGCCTGGCTCCGCCATTGCGATTTCATGGAGCCCTTCAAGGCGTCATTCGCGAATGCCCCCTTTGACTGTTCTGCCCTTTTTGGCAAGACGGTTCGCGACACCTTGGTCCAGAGCGAGAAGGACAGGAAGACGCTGTCTGCCGTCGGAGTCCGCTTCTCTGTGCCCCAGAGGTCCTACTGTAGGAACCAAAAGGGCCAGAAGATGATGTGGTTCCGGAAGTCGCAGCAATCCCAACCCGCTCCGGACAACCAGTCCTTCCGTGGCAGAGGAGGACAGGGAGGACGCCGCCCCAGGGGCAGAGGGGCTCCCAGGAATTTCGGGTTCAGAGAACCTTTCTCTGAACGGCCCGCGCAGCAACCCTGAGGGGTTGCCCGACTGCTCCACTCTGGAAGCAGTCGGGGGACATTTTTCGGGGCACCTAGCGGCATGGGAGTCCATAACATCAGACCGCTGGGTCCTCCGGATTATATCCAGAGGATACAAAATCCCATTACTTCACGTCCCAAAACTAAAATCCCTCCCCGACTTTCCACCCGATCAGAGGGAGGCCGCTTCAGCAGAAATTGGCTATCTGCTGAGGAAAAGAGCCATCCAGCCCGTACCCCCAGACCAGATCAGATCAGGGTTCTACTCCAGGTTCTTTTTAGTGCCAAAAAAGACGGGGGACCTAAGACCCATTCTGGACCTGTCCCTATTAAACCTGGCAGTTCCCAAGGAGAAGTTCCGGATGGTCACTTTACATTCCATCCTCCCCCTTCTGGGAGAGAGTCACTGGATGTGCTCTATAGACCTCAAGGATGCGTACTACCACATACTAATGGACAGACGGTCCAGGAGGTTTCTTCGCTTCCGGCTGGGAGCCAGTCACTACCAGTTCAGGGTCCTTCCCTTTGGTCTCACCACAGCCCCCAGGGTGTTCACCAAAGTATTAGCAGTGGTTGCGGCCCACCTGAGGCTTCAGGGGGTGCAGGTCTTTCCGTACCTGGACAACTGGCTTCTCACCGCCCCAACAAGGCATCTACTATCCCTGGCAAGAGACTCCTTTCTTCATCTGGCTCCCTGGCTAGGCATCACAATAAACGTAGGAAAGTCCAACCTGGTCCCTACTCAGTTGATAGAATTCATAGGAGCCAGGTTAGACACGAGGGAGTTAAGAGCGTTTCTCACAACCAACAGAGTTGAGAATCTGCGACTCCGGGTGCGGGCCATCCTCCACTCCAGCTCGGTTCCGGCGGAATTGGTCCTGAGGGCTCTAGGGTCCATGGCGGCAGCGATTTCTCTTCTCCCACTCGCCCGCTTGAACATGCGGGTACTTCAGTGGACACTTCAAGTACAATGGTCATATCTTTCTCTCCCCCTGCATCACCCCATTGCAATCAGCAAGGCTTGCAAGCGGTCTCTCTTGTGGTGGCTCCATTCCAAGGATCTCCACGGAGGCTGCCCCTTTTGTGCATCTCCCCCTCTTGCCACAGTGACCACGGACGCCTCCCGCCTCGGGTGGGGGGGACATTTTGCGGGCCGGACGGTCCAAGGCACGTGGAACGACTCAGAGACCTCCCTGCATATCAGTGTTCTGGAGATGAGGGCGGTGCTCTTGGCGTTGCAAGCACTTCAAGCCTTTCTTCCCCTGGGAACAATTGCGATTCAGTCAGACAACATGCCGGTGGTCTGGTACATCAACAAACAGGGGGGAACCAGGTCTTACCCTTTATGTCGAGAAGCCATGAGAGTGTGGGAATGGGCGATCTCCACCAACCGCTTTCTCATCGCAACGCATATTCCAGGTCGCTCCAACATCCTTGCGGACAAGCTCATTCGCACCATCCTCTCCCCGTACGAGTGGTCTCTCAATGCTCAAGTAGCGAAACGTATCTTCGCACAGTGGGGAATTCCTTGTTGCGATCTCTTTGCTTCTCCCTTAAACACCAAGTGCGACAGTTTTTTCGCTCTAATCCCTCCTCCAGGGGATTCCCCGAGAGACGCTCTGGTGCATGCTTAGCCTCCCGGTCTTCTTTACGCATACCCCCCTGTGCCTCTGATGCTCCAGGTGCTTCAGAAAGCCTCTCGGTTGGGGTGCAGAATGATCCTCATAGCCCCATTCTGGCCTTGGCAGATCTGGTTCCCTTACCTGAGGTCTCACTCAGTGAATCCACCTTGGATTCTAGATCCCATTCCAGATCTGATATCACACCCATCGAACCTACCAACTCTGAACCTGGGCAACTTGAAGCTGACTGCTTGGCTGCTCCCGTTCCACTCCTAATCAGGACTCCCAGTATATCATCTCCAGTTAAGGCCATTCTGGTAGCGGCTCATAAACCCTCTACCAGAAAAATTTACCGCAGTAAATGGAAGTGATTCTCCATTTGGGCGGAGCAGCAGGGCAGGGTCTAGATCCCTTCACGGTTCCCCTTCCTTTGGTTCTAGACTTCCTTACTACTCTTTTTAATGATGGCGCCAGTAGTTCCATGGTCAAAGTTCAGCTAGCGGCCATTTCTCATTATCATGTTGGTCATGACTCTGGGCCTCTTATGTCTGCCAAATTATGTAAAATATTCCTAAAAGGCACCTTTCTGCTTAGACCCCCTGTCAAGCAGGCGGTTCCACCGTGGGATCTTTCCTTGGTTCTTCAGGCCTTGACCGCTCCCCCCTTCGAGCCTGCGGCCACAGTAGACCTGAAATTCTTATCTCTTAAGACTGCATTTTTAGTAGCCATTACTTCAGCCAAGAGAGTTTCTGAACTTCAAGCCCTGTCCATGAAACCGCCTTACTTGATCTTCCATCCGGACCGCGTGTACCTCAGGACCAATCCCTCCTTTCTTCCTAAGGTAGCTTCGGAAGCGAACATTAATCAGTCCATCAACCTCCCTGTTTTCTTTCCTAAATATCAGAACAAAGGCAAATACAAGCTGCATTCCTTGGATGTTCACAGGCAGCTTCGTTTTTATCTTAACAGGACAGCTGGTCATAGGCAATCCGACCAGTTGTTCATTTCCTTTGCCAAATCCAATCTGGGTAAACCAATTTCCAAAGTCTCCTTGTCACGCTGGATTTTTCAGTGTATTCTATTAGCTTACCAAGCTTCCGGGAGGTCCGCACCGGAGGGAGTTCATGCTCATTCGACCCGGTCTGTTTCTACCTCAGCGGCCTTTAAGGCTAGGATTCCTCTGGATGACATTTGTTCAGCAGCCACTTGGGCTTCATCTCATACCTTTATTTCTCATTACAAGCTGGATATCACGTCTAGAGATTAGAGCATCCTTTGGCTCCGCGGTGCTCTGGAATATCCTTCCATGATTTCCGCCCAAGACTCAGGTAGCTGGGGACTCTGTCCCACAGGTTGCTGACAAATTAATTCTCCTACTTCAGATTTAGAAGTTATGTACTTACCATAACGTTCCATCTGAGTAGGTGGATTCATTTGTCCGCAACCATCCCGCCCTCCTATCCCCCTGGCCTTGTCAGTTTCCTGCATAGGATGTGTTACCCTTTGGTTAGGGTATTTGGTACAGGGCAAACTCGATCTGAGGTCATGTAGGGAGAGCAGGGCATTATGGGTGAGGGGAGGAGCTAGGAGCTCGCATCCATAGCTGGATAAACCATGCCCGTTCGGATCTGATATCGGATCCATACCCACAGGTTGCAGACAAATGAATCCACCTACTCAGATGGAACGTTATGGTAAGTACATAACTTTTAATTTTGAATCAAAATGGACTACTTGAAGCTGGATATGATGGATCTTTATCACCTTTAGATATTGCAGCTATGACAGCATTCTTCCAGGATGTTGCTGCTTCCCCTTCTTTTAAAATACCGTTAAATAAAACCTTACAGAACTTTATCACTTTCTTCCTTCCTAGCTTCCAAATCTCCAAAGGAATACTATCTATTCCTGGAAACTTTCCTGTATATTGGTTATACCATCACTATTTTTTATCTCATCTCCTCCTATCCTAACTTTTAATAATTGAGATACCTCTGCCTCCAACCTTGGCATATTTAATTCTGCCATAAACATTTCCATTTGTACTTTTTCTTGATTTCCACTTTTCTCTGCTTTATACAAACATTCATAACATTTTTGAAATATTTCTAATACCTCCACGGGAATGTCTGGGTATTTTCCTTGTTATAGGTCCACTAAGCTTGGCAACAACTATTTCTACTTTCTGTTGCCTGAGCCATTTTGCTAAAAGCTTTTGTGCTTTGTAATTATCAAAAAACAGTTGCCTAACAGCAGTCTTTCTAAACTTGTGCATATTATTTCATGCCTCGATTGCCCACCACTCTCCCCACATCTTAACTCTCTCAGAAACCTAGTTGAAACCACATATTACTAACTACAACATTCTACCTCCCGGATATAACATCTTCTGGCAGGATAGACTTTCTAAAAAAGGGGGAGATGTTGCCATCCTATACTCAGAACAATTTAACCCCCCCCTCCTTATCTCTCCCAGACTTCACCCCAGCAGAACTAATCTTTAACTACCATTTCAATCCTCATAAAAAAATGGCCATTGTGTCTATCTACATACTCCCTGGCAACAGCATTCCAATTCTTGAAAATATCTTATCTTGGATCTCCCAAAATATATATTTTGATACAATCATTCTAAGGATGTTAATATTGATTGGAATAAGCTCTTCCCCCAACCCTCTCAGTTCCTCTATCAACCTATTCAGCTTCAGTCAACTTATTTCTTCTCCCACCCACATACACAACTCCAGCTCCATACCTGATTGGATCTTAACCTTCAACCCCAATCAGTATCACAGTCCTACCACCTTATCAGACTCTAAGTGATTACCTCCCTATCACAATACTAAGGTTACCTTCTCAAACCCACCTCTATAGACAGTGCCGTAACCTAAGTTCAATGTAGAAACTTTTAACTACCAACTCTCCCTGATCAACTGGTCTCATCTGTGTAACCTTCCTCTAAATGATACCATTCTTGAATTTAATAAAATTTCCTAAACATACTAAATGCTGTAGCTCCCATTAGGAAAATTAGGATAAAACCAAATTACGCACCGTGACTCTCCAAAGATACCATTTCCACCATGAAACATAGAGACAATACCTGGAAACAATGGTCTAAGTCAAAATCTCCTTCTCTCCTCCATAAATGTAATGAGCTCAGAAACATCGCTATAAAACTTATTATTCAGGACAAAACAAAATTCTATCAAGAAGCCCAGTCTACCCAGTTTTCTAACCCCAAAAGATTGTCGCACACTATGAACAGCATACTCCATCCTGGTAAACCCTCATCCTCCAACCCCTTCCCTGACTTCTTCTTCTCTTTCGGCTGTTCCCGTTACAGGTTGCCACAGCGGATCATCTGTTTCCATTTCTTCCTGTCCTCTGCATCTTGCTCTGTCGCACTAACCACCTGCATGTCCTCTCTCACCACATGCATAAACCTTATCTTAGGCCTTCCTCTTATTCTCTTACCTGGCAGCTCCATCTTTAGCATCCTTTTCCCAATATACCCAGCATCCCTCCTCAGCACATGTCCAAACCAATGCAATCTCGCCTTTCTGACATTGTCTCCAAACCGTCCAGCCTGAGCTGACCCTCTAATATACTGATTCCTAATCCTGTCCATCCTTGTCCCTGACAAAACACATTATAAAACCACCACTGTTTTAAATAACTGCTTTATAGACTCTCTCAGAAAACTAACCCCCCCCCCCAGACAACAGCCAAAAACTACCTTTAACACCCTCATCCACCCAGTCCCAATCAACCTTCTCCTTGAAATCTGTTTTCACTGCCACATTGCATATCCCATCTCAATCCTTATTAACCGTTCTGTCAAGGAATCCTCAGTCCCTTCTCTACTATTCCAGTTCACAAGGGAGGTAACTCACCGAACCTACCAGTTACCAACTGATAGCCATCCTCTCCTGTCTCTCAAAAATTCTCGAAAATGCATTCATAGGCAACTTATGTCCTACCTACTTCATGAAAACCTCCTTACCCCCTCCCAGCATGGATTTAGACCTCTCCACAGCACATCCACATGCCTTTTATCTTTTATCAGATTGTAGCAGAAGCAAAGGACAACCATAAACTTGTATCATGTGTCTTCCTCAATCTCTCTAAAGCTTTCAACACCATTTCCCACCCTAAACTCTTTTTCTAAACTATCGTAACTAAACCTCTCTACCTTCACTATCCTCTGGTTCTCCAGCTATCTCAACAACCGACAACAATCTGTTAAATGGCAGACTTCCTATTCACCCTTCTTACCTACCCAAACTCGTGCAGCCAATGATCCATCCTTGGTCCCCCTTCTCTTCAATATTTTCACTAACAATCTTCGCTCTGTCTGCACCTCATCTTCACTAATCCAATGCGCTGATGATTCTACCGTTATCACCCTCTCTGACAAACCCACTGACCTACACTCTCTCACACAGACTTCCTTTAATATCATTGAACACTGGCTAACTGACAACCCACTAATCTTAAACCCAAAGAAAACCAAACCACTCCTTTTCCTCCCCAGATCTTTATCCAATCTTAACACTTTTCAGTCTCTCTTCTCTAGACAACACCATTATTTTTGCAGACTCCACTACAAAACTTCTAGGAATCACAGTTGACGACAAACTGAAATTCGACCATCATATCCTACAGTTCATCAAAAAGACCAATCAAAAACTAAGTTTCTATACAGACACAAAACATTTTTAAATGTCACTGCCAGAACCTCACTTGCTCAAGCCTATCTCCTCCCCTGCCTAATCTACACTTCCCCTATATTCACATACATCCAAGCAAATTTTCTAACCAAACTAGAGCAAACTTACAACCAGATAGCCAGATTTGCCTGTAATTTCCCCTATAAATCCCATCACTGCCTCGCACTAAAAAAACATCAATGGCTCGAGTTCCCACAACATCTGCAACTTTCACAGCTACAAATTGCACATTCTCTCTACTTCAAACCTGAAAACTGTCCCTCCCTGTCCACCCTCCTGTCCCTCTACAAACTGGCGCTATCTCTCCGTAGCACTGACCAAACACTACCGAACATCTACAAGTCCAGCAAAACTATAGGCAGGTTACTTTATAAATGTTCCTATCTCAAACGTGGAACAAACTCCCATCTAGCATACAGCATGTCCAATCTTCTTCAAAAAAGAACTAAAAAAAATACCTAGACATATCTCCCTCCTGCAACTGCCACCACCCCACTTAGTCTCCCACTTCCACACCAGAACTGTTTCTCTCCATATATTGTTTAAACTTACAATCCTGTGAATCCATTGCTACACCACTGAGCACTCTTGACAACTAAACATTCGGCCCAACTTGGCTCCCCTATTTACTTCTTACAGCTCTGGCCACCCCCTACTCTTTCCTTCTCATTTCCTTTTGTCCACTCTATCTAACCTTACCACATCTCCTTCCACTCCACCCACTATAACTGACTCAGCTGCCATTCTTTGCTGTTCCCTATCTCTCCAATTATTCTTCACTCTTCTCTACACTCCACTTACTATTCCTCTATCTTGTTCCACCAGTTCCACCAACTCTACCTCTGTCTCTTTCTTGTTGTACAGGCTCAAAATATATATTTTTAAATGAGTTCTTACAAATCATTAATGTTGTTACCCACATGTCTTTTTTATGTTTCCCTTTTTAATGTTCTTAAACTTGCAGTGTTACTTGTTTTTATGAGATATGTGTGTTATATATTTTGGCATCATCTTTTCTATCGTGTTTGTGGAGCTTTGTGGATGCTTTTAATGATTATCTACAAGGCATTAATGTTAATCACATGTCTTCTTATCTTGCCCCTTTTTATATTTTTAAACTTGCAATATAACTTGGTATTGTTATGATACCATGTGTTTGTGGAGCTTTTCTCCTTGGGTCTCCACTGAAAATGGGCCCCCAGCCCAGTAAACTAACCCGGTTAATAAAAGAGATAAATTATGTAAATAAATAAATAATACAGGTAAACCCTTATTTTCTATTCAGCACTCTTGCAGTAGTGCCTCTTCTTGTTCTGTGAGATTTTCCCCTATTCTACAGTACATTAACCTTTGTCAATCTCTCTAAATAATTCTTGGTCCTTAACCATATCTCTTTTTCTTGAATTTCTACTCCATTTTTAAACTCCACTTTCATTTTATCCCACTCCCAAGCTATATTTTCTGAAGGAATTACTATCTTCCCTAATAACTCCCAAACAATGTCCACTCTGTTTAACAGATAGGATTACCCTGCATTTTTATTTTTTTTTCTTTCACTTATTATTGCTGCATGATCTGAAATAGTTATTGGATGCATATCAAAATTTTCATTTGCATGCACATGTTCCTGTGAAATATACTTTCTGTCTAGCCTAGCCCATTTTTTTACTTTGGGGAATATTTAAATTCTCTCTGAGCTCCTACTACTGAATTTGTGACTTCTAAACAAAAAAAATTAATAAGTTTTGTCAAACATCCACCATCTTTTGTTATTTTTTCTCTTCTAGGCCCCCAGATAGCTCCATGGTGTTGCAAATTAAATTCCAGTCCCCAGCTTTAACTAATATTCCATGCTGAAAGCTGATTATTTCTCTCAGAATTTTCTTAAGCTGCATTGTAGCAGTTTTAGGTGGAATCTAAATAAATGCCAGGATAATCCTCCTCCCTTGCCAGTAGTCCCTTACTACCATTATTATCTTTTCTCTACTATCACTATTGGAGCTCCTGTAGCAATTAATATAACTACTCCCCTTTTCCTTTATCCCACATATTCCACTGAATCCCTTCTTTGATCAAACTCACATGCTCAGTTCTTTCCAAATGTGTCTCTTGTAGCATAGCTGTTTGCACTCTGCATTCTTCATTTTTTAATAAATGCTAATTAATAATAATTAGTAAATAATTCTCCAAAAGACCAAACTGTTATTGTTCACCCTTAAACCTCTTCTGCATGACTTCAAAATATTTTTAAGTAACACAGAAATTAAAATCATAACCCAAGCAAAACTACTGAGCTTCACCATCAATAATAAACTCACCTTTGAATAACACATACTAAACACCATTAAAAATACACACTTTAAAATTAGTAAGCTCTATAGGCAAAAATACTTCATGGATATCCTCACCAAAAAAACACTTGCCAAATCATACTTACTGCACTCCATCCTAACAAACCTTCACATCTCTCTCAGAAACAAACTACAAACATGTTACTATAAAATTGCCAAATTTGCAACTGGTCTATCTTATCGCACACATCACTGTCATGCCCTTAAGGCATTAAATTGGTTAGATTTCTCTCAATGCCTTAGCTATGTACAACTAACCCAAGCTCATAAAGTAATATACAAACCCCACAGTTGCCCAGCTCTAAAGCCTATCATACAACCCATCCAGAAGTCTCCGCTCCACTAATAAACATCTCTTAGAAGTATATAAGCCAAATAAAAGAGCTGGCAAAAGCCTATACTCTTTTTCTATTTCAAAACTCTGGAATACTCTCCCCTCACACATTAGCATCTTAGACTCCTTTAGGAACTTCAAATTCACTTTAAAAATCATCTTCTCAACACCCATATCTGCTCCTGCTCACCCTCCTAAAACTTACATATTCTACTCTGATATTTTAGCTCTTATCTCATACTATCTAATTAATTTTTCATGTTTCTCCTCTCCTTCACTATGTCCCATCCTCATTCCCTAAACTCAATACTTGCATCCTCCACTGTCTTCTCTGCATCTCCCCACTATCTTCTCTGTCTAACTAGTCTCCTATATAAGAACCTATCGCTCTGCTCTCAATGCCATATAAGTTAAAATGATATTCTTCTCTTACTCTTAACCCACACCGTCCATCATCTTTATCTGTATACTATCAGCCCCACTACCCTCCTATCAGATCTTTCCTCGTCTATTACACTTTCTTCCCTCTGATATTACACATCCTCAATTTCAATAATCTTTATCTGAAACCAACTCCATAAGCTACTATTCTATGCAAAATAAGCCTATTATGTGCATTTCTGAATGCAGCAAAGTACTACTACTTACTGAATCAATCAATCAACCATACCAAACAAGTACATTTCTGTGTTAGAATGTATCTATTTAGCTAAACAATATGTATCTGTATCTGAATAGAAATCAAGTTGTGTGGAGCTTTTCTCCCTGGGCCTCCACTGAAAATGGGTTTCTGACCCAGTCAGACTTCCCTGGTCAACACATGTCAATCAGTAAATAAATAATATAGTTCACTACTCTCTATTTTTTGTATATGACTGTTAAAACCATTCATGTTCAAAGATAGCATGGAAAGTGTTGCCGTTATAAAAAGTTATTATTCTCAGCTGTTATTTTAACATCTTTTTTAAAATGTCTAGTTTCAACTGTTTTATGTTGCATCCATGCACTAATATTTGGCAGGTTGATATTTTATATAGTTGTTTCTTGCCATCTCCATATGATCCTAAGTCACATCTTAAAATATTTTTTTTATTTTAATGAAAACCTTCCAAGAAACAAAAAAGCACATACCTAGAGCCTATTACCTTAATACAAACACACAAAACTATATATATATATATATATATATATATATATATATATATATATATATATATATTTACCCTCCTATTAGGAAAAAATTGTCCTAGGTTAACAGCTATACTCACAGGTTTTAGTTAACCTATAATTAAGGTTATCCATGCTAAGTCACATGGTACTGTCTGTGCTTCTGTGTACACTAAGTGCTGTGTGCTGTGTTTTTTTATTCATCTCCAATATGTAGAAAACAACTTGAATGATTTTAGAAAACTTTATCTCCTAGCCATTGAAAGAAAAAATTATTCTGTTTTTATTGCCCTTTTTAATCAACTTATCTCCATAGAAACATGAGAATCATATACACAGTTGCCTTTAGTTATAAGCTTCTCATGCTGCATTATGAACATTTGTTTGTTAAAGGAAAACTTTTCATTGCCTTCATTATTATTTTATTTACTTGCTTCCACTTAAAACTTGTTGTTAGATCATGCCAGTGGCATTAATCCACTCATTCCCCTATATAAAATTAAGAAAAAGCATATAATTGTACTTGTATCATGCTCTGTTTTCTTTTATAAGTAGTCACTCACTTTTGTTATACAAGATTGCAGCCTGTTATCTTCAACATGCTTTTGTCAGACTTTCTACTCTTTTTAAATTACACTGCCTACATCTTAAAGACTAAGCAAGAAAGAATGAATAAAAGAGGGCAACTGTATACTTTAGTATACGTATAACACACAAAAAATAACTGGAATTGCCTTACTGTATTACATGCAATACATGTCATGTTTTGTAAAAAGTATGTTGTTGTTGTTGTGTCTTTCGGCTTTTCCTGGTTAGGGGTCGCCACAGCAGAACTCCGGTCCGCTAATGATTGGCAGTAGATTTTTACATGCAGAGTTGCCAGCTCTGACGCACAACCTTCAACGAAGGTACGCCCATTCACGCATGTCTCCACACAGAAGACGCTTTAGCTGAGAATCGAAAGTATGTTAAGAACAAAAATTGTTCTACTTGCAGTTACCCCTTTCTTTCCTTTTCCCCCTCCTTAATGTTTTCCAAACATTAATGACATGAAGTAGGGCATATGTTTTGGAGTCCCCTACAGTGTTAACAAAGCCAAACATGTCCAGTATTTCCAGGTTTTCTTGTTCAGTCATATTTCACACATGTGGCTGATGCTTTCTAGTCCCACGTTTATTCATTAATTTCTGAGTTGCTGGTTTTCTTCCTGTTGATCTCCATCTCCCAGCTCCAGTCTCTGGTTCATTTCCAGCATACTCTTGGTTCTTCTAGTCAACTTATTTGCTTTTTCCTGTCTCTCAAACATTTACCTTTGGAACATTTGAAAAGTTTTCCCTGTCATAGTCTCTATGAGAAGAATCAGAAGGATAAGAAACCGATATCCCTCCCAGTGTGATAGCTCACGTTTTCGTTGGACATACTTTTGTATTTCCTCCTTAGCAGGTTCTTCATCAAAAAATGACTTTGACCTTCCAGGAAAAAAATATTCTGAAGATAGCTGAATACAGTAGCTTGAGTCTCGCATCTGCTTCTCGACATTCCCTGACTGCTGGCGTAAATTTACTCCTCTTATGCCTGGTGTAGATTGAGTAATCTTTTTCCGCAAACACTGTACTGTCTCTAACTTTTAGTACTTTGTCCTTCTGTACACATTTGCAAGAATCAACTTTTTCTGCTGGTAAGATTGCATTTTTACTATTAGAGGTCTTGGCTCCTTTCTCATGGCCAGGTTTAGAACATACACATGATGTGCCCTTTCAATTAACATCTGCTGCTGTGGAATACCGGTCCCAGTTACTTATTTGTGCTTTCATAAAATGAATACAGTCTGTTCCTTCCAGTTTCTCTGGTGCAGCAGAACATCTCAGGTTTTCCCTTTGCGCTCTTTTCTCTAATTCCACAGTTGTTTGAAACATCTCTTCTTGAGCAGTCCCATATTCATCCAGTCTTTTCTTCATTTCAGCTTCTCATTTTTGCAGTTTTATCAGTTCATCTGAATATCTGTTTAAAGATTCTTCCATTTTTTCCAGCATTGTATTTGAGTTGATGTACTCCTTCAGTGTTTAGTTTATTTTAATCGGCTGTGAGCACATTTGACTTATTATTTTCCTCTAGATTACTGGAAATCATGCCTTGCACCAAAGCTGCAGCTTGAACTGCTTTTTGCTGTACAGCTGCAGGACTTTTCCCAGCCAGTGTTTTTCCTTCACTTTTTGCGGTTGATTTTCTTCAGGCTCTCTAAATTACTTCTTTGCTGTCATCCAGGCAGTGCAGTTGCTAGCCAGTAACTGAAATGTACCCAAAATAATACATTTACAGGCTCTCATTTTTAAGTTCCTGTTTTCATCCTGAGAGAGCTGAAATTAAGCTGCTACTCAGTGTGCAGCCATCTTGGAAGTCCTGGATGATTTTTATCTTGATACCTTTTAGGCAGTTTTTTCTATGAGGATGTGCAGCAGTTATTGAAGGAGGCAAGTAAAAATTAAACTTGAAAATCTTCTGTTTATAAGTGGAAGAGGTTTTCTAGGTGGTACCCAGCTGATGTAATAGAGGGTCCACTATGATGTCCACCTCTCTGGTTTTAAAATATCTGTGTGAGCTTCTCAACCATGGCTTGTCTTATGCAGCTAATTAAGGTGAACCTTGTGACCATCTCTGCTTTGTCTGCCTGTGGATTCTCCCACTTTCATCTCTTTTTGTGGTCAAGCCATTTATGAAAGAAGTGTTGCACCTGAGACATTAATTGAACTTGTTGGCTGGATAGGCTTGTGTCCCAAAGACTCCCCCATCTGTGGAATAAACTCCCTTTCCATGTCAAGCAGAGTACCTCTTTAAGAGGAACTGGTTGACTGGATGGGAAACAGAAACTACACCCCTGGGATTCCACCTGTGTCCCTGTTGGACAGAGGAAACAGGTGCTGACTTTGAGGGAGCATGAGCTAAATTCTTGGCTAGGCTTATAAGAGTCTCTGGGCCAATAACCTAGTAACATCCTATGAACCTATGAAAAGCGAATTTGCCCTCCTTGGGATTTATTCTTGAAAATTTGACTTTATTTCCTTTTGAACTTTCCTTTCAGACTAATTTAAAGTTCTTTACTTGAAAAACTGTTTTGGTTATCGCTCTGACATCTGCATGGCAAGTCTCTGAGCTGCAAGCTGTCATGGTAGGCTATCCTTATTTGACTTTTCACAAGAACAGGGTTGTTTTACTCACTAATCCATCTTTCAAGCCAAAAGTTGTTTCTGAATTTACCCTGAATCAAGCCATCAGTCTCCCAGTTTTCTTTCCAAAATCTAAAAAGGGCGAGAAGATTCTGTGCACCTTCAGTGTATGTATGCAGGCAGCTCAGGTACTACCTTGACAGAACGAAAACCATTAGGAAAGCTGAACTGATGCTTTTTTCTGTTCTGGGGCTAAGAAGGGTCAACCTTTTTCTAAGCAAATCAATGTGCTTGTTGGTTATCTTCTGCTATTTTTTTTTCTTGCTCTCATTATGGTAAATCTTTAAGGCAGGGTTAATGCACATTCCACCAGTCTTATCCTGTTTGGTGGTTTATTGGTTAGGAGTAGACACGAGAAGCATTTTGGATGCAGCAACCTGGTCCTCTATTTACTTTTCAAAACTTTACAAACTGGATTCCTTCTGAAGTTCCAGAGCAGGCTTTGCAGTGACCACTCCCCAGGAGCTCATGGATCCTTATCCTTCTCCCACCCCAATAGAATAAGCTTTGGGAATCTACCCATGTTCCACTGAGGCAGTTTGAATGACAAATATGATTCAGTTGCAATTCATATTTCACACTGTCTTAGTGGCAGCACTCACCTAGCATCCCCATTATTTCATATGTAGTTCAATTGTATCCATCCTTGCTGCATTATTGGTTAGCTGTGGTTATTTATGTTGATTTTTTTTCATTGCAAATTGGTTGGTTTCAGGCAATTTTTCCTTCTGGTCCTTTCTTGGGTCTTCCTACTTAGCACTAAAAGCCTGAACAGCTGACTTCCTGTAATAGGGGTTAGCCTTCCCTGAATGGAAGGGTTTAGCCATTCCCCTTTGACAGGGAGTCAAAGGAGGGAATTCTAAGCTCTGCAAAGGTGCCACACTGGGTTTGTGCAAGCACAGAACTCGTATGCCACTGAGGTGGCATGAAATTCAAATGTATACTGTTACAGGTAAGAAGGACTTACTCAGCTGTACTTTATCCATTACTGCCTGCCAACCATCTGCTCTGTCTTGGCCAGTTGTCCCATTCATTCCATTTGACTGGGCCAAAGACAAATTGAAATGAGTCACTGTTAAGGTAGCCATCGGGAGGTGCCTTTTGGGTCCCTAACACCTTGCTGATGGCTACTGAGCATTCTTCTAGAAGAATGTGAAAAAAGGGCATAGAGCGGGACTGTAATTCGCTTCTGTAAGTGACATGAGCCCAAAAACAATGTCACCTTCTACAAGTAATACATTGTGCACATCTGAACCTTCAAACCACAGCACCAAATCAGGTGAGACAAAAGGAAATGCAAATAAATGCCAAACTTTATTAGTAGCTGTTAAGAGCTTTCTTTTCCTTCAGGAGCCTTCATCAGAACAAATTTCATTGCAAACCCAGCCCTTAAATACCCTTGCTAAATGATGTCACATGAATCACTTAATTACATCTTAAAAACACACTACATAATTTATCAAAAAATAAATAAGTAAATAAATGAATGAAACTCACTCATAGTATGTTTGACTAGCATTATAAAACATTTAAAACATTAAAACACATCTCATATTTGATTTAATTTAATTGTGCCTTATAGGACACTGCAAACCATCTAGCCCAATTTAGCAAGAGTATTTAAGGGCTGGGTTTGTAATGAAATTTGTTCTGATGAAGTCTCTTGAAGGAGAGGAAAGCGCTTAGCCGTTACTAATAAAGTTTGGCATTTATTTGCAATTTCTTTTGTCTCACCTGATTTGGTGCTGTGAGCTGTTGTGGTTTGAAGGTTCTGAAGTTTCAATTTGTGGTGGTGTTACATTGTGCACATCTCTTCGGTCTCTAACAGGGAAATCAGTGCCATGTATGTACTCTGGACATGTGTCCTCTACAACCTGAGGGAAGCAAGCAAGCAAGCACAGGCTCTTTACTCCTGTCTGCCTAAACCCCCCCCCCCAGCTCCCTACCCCCCCCCCACACACACACACCAGTTCCAGCAGGTCCCTAAGCCACTAGTTAAACTTGGATCACTTGGGTTGTAGTCAGGGCTTTATCCCACTATGGCAAATGAGAAATTCTTTACTGAAAGTTACTGGACATAAGTCTTATATTACAGGTGATATTTTCTAGAGACATTCAGACTTGTTTATTGGCTTGGATTGTCATCAGGGGAACGGATCACAGTAAGATTTTCCCTGAGGCACCACAATTAATATATGCTTCAAGAAGAGTTTATTTTACAAATAGACGTAGAACTGAACAGGAATGAAAATACATGGAAGCTGTGGAAGTTAGTTAATCAGCTGAACCAACTTAGTGGAAAAATAGCATGCTAACATATGTGAAGCTGAACAAATTGAGAGTATGTATAGATCATCAAGATTTAAACAAACTGATCAAAAGTAAACCGTTTCAAACAGTTGAGTAAGTTGTTGCAGCTATGCCTAATGCTAGGTTCTTCTCAGTTTTTGATGCTTATAATAGGTATTGGCTAGCCTACAATTCTGTATGTTCATCAAGTCACTGAATAAGTACAGATTTCTGAGATTGTTGGTTAGAAGCTCTTCTTTTTCAGAAGTGCTTGAGAGTTGTGGATGAAATGATTGAAGGGCTGAATGGTGTAGACAGTACTGTTGATGATGATCTGTTCTAAGCAGGTGTCTTGCATGTTCTTAAGCTGCTACGCAGAGTAACTCAGAGAGTCTATGTCATATGAGGGAATCGTACAAATTGCGAACGCTCATAATATCGAACGTACCAGACCTTGAAGTGCTTTTTTCTGAGATCACGGTACAATGAAGAATGGGATATTTGCTCTTTCCTCACTGTAGTGCGATCTCGGAGTTGGAATATATATTTAGCAGGGCGTGTGGGAGCACAGCCCCCCACAATAGGAGGTTCGAGGTCTGGTATATTAGATGATATGAGCGTTCGCAATTTGTGCGATTCGCTCATATGATATAGACCCTAAGACAGAGAGGCTTGAAATTGTAAAAGTCTGTATATCATCTTTCAAGTATGTGGGTCTTGTTTTAACTTCTGAAGGCTTTAATCCTGATTCTCAACATCACAGCAGTTGCAAATATGCAAAAGTCTCATAGTAAATCAGAAATCCTTGTAAATAGTTCAGGATGAAAAAGCAGAGCATGGGCATTCCAAACAATTTATTCTAGAGCTTGTCACCTTGATCTAAAAAGCCCTTTATAGGATTAGCCATTGAAGAAACAACAACACATTTATACACATTAGCAAATAGTAAATAAAGAATTTGCAATCATTTATTCAGTCAGTGCTTGTCCCAGAGAATCCCTGCTGAAGCATTTCAGTGTCACATTGTCAAACTTCAGAATATTTATTGCTTCCAAATTGTGTTTATTTTATAATGCCTGTATTCCTTTGCAAATTTTTGAGATAATTCACAGTTATTGTACAAAAACTTAAAATATGTGTTGTACTGCATTATGGGCTACATTCTTTTTCTTAAGCTTATATGTTCATGTTCCCAGTTTTACTGATATAATTATCTTTCATGTATAATGTAAAAAAGTTAATCACAAAAATCACAAATTACACTTTTTTGCTCAATGGCTGAGGAAAAAATACAAGTCATACAACTGACAGACTGAAGTTGAAGCTCTATTCCACTTCCCAGCTGGCGGTAAGAAAGTCCTGAGGTAATTCTTGTCCATATATCCATTATGTTGTCTGCATACTTCTGGATGAAATCATATGTCAGACGTGTGGAGCAAAAGGAGGTCTGCCAAGCTGTAGTGTATTGGGCAGGCATATGGCTGCCTTTGTCAGGATACCCCATCAGTTTGTAATATTGCAGTAGTGAACAACCGGACAGCTACTGTTATATTAAGTTCTTACACACCTGCACTTATAAGAGATACAATATAAATAAATGTAACTATATGATAAATAAGCTCTGTTGATTAAAGTTATCAGTTTCATCCTCTGTCTGTTATTTTTATAAATTTATCTTTCTTTTCACTCTCACCACTTTCAAATATTTCTTCATACTCCTGCACTGCTTTACCATATTTATATTTTTGTTTATTCCATTTCATTCTCCATTCTCAGAAATATGAGTTTATACTTTTTTTTGGTGTGACCATGTTTCATAAAATTCCCTAATTATGCTGTGCTCATACCATAAAATGTGCTGTTTACGTCTCAACTTTTCTGTCTTACTAATGTCTCCCATTATGTTTTTGAAACCCTTCCCTTGATCTATAAAATCTGTTGTTCTCCCCCCTTGAGTCTCATATATACCATCTAACATCACTACATGGTCAGTTTCTGACATATTTCCTCTGACATTAATATAATTTCTCTTTGTAAATGAAGTCTTTATACTTCATTACTTCTTTACGTACTCATGTTTTGTATTATTTTCCTGTCATTTTTTTGTACATTACAGTTAGTCACACTTCACTATAATATCCATGTTAATTAACATAAAGTTTTATTTCTTCAAGCATTCTCACTCTCCCCAATAGATGTTTTTGCATATACTACTATTACCCATATTGTTTTTTCATATATTCTCATGTAAACTTATCACCACCCTTCTTAGAATTCCATTTTTAACATCCATCACCTTAATGTTTTATTTTTACAAATACAGCTGTTCTCAAACATGTGTCTTTAATATACTCCATATTATATGATATTTTCCCCATAACAAAAGTTTTGTTCTATGCTCAGAAGTCATATGTCTTCTAAATATATCTTTTATACATCATTCATACACTAATAACTTTGGCAGTTCTTTTTTAATGCTGTTTACATACACTGCCACATTTATACTAGCCCTTTCCTTTATTGCATCTTTCAAAACCCCTATTTGCAATTTCCTTTTCCCTACTTTATTTACAGTAGATGCTTCATCTATCCCACCTAACACACTTTCTTTGTTGTCATAGATTTGTATGTACTTACTAGGCTATTGGTCTGTGAGGATCGTAAGAAGCCTAGCCTTACATTCTCTTGGTTGTTTTTAGCCCTTAGATTTTGTATATGAATAAACCATATGGGCCAAACAAGGATATTTTGGAGTATTTATGTGCTTGTCCTGTCTATAAGGGAAAGGTTTGCAAATCCAGGGGTGAATTTGTATTTACCCATCCCTTCATCCAAATTAACATTTATGTAGAGTAAGAGAAGTAACTTTTTTGTGGAGTGGAAGACTGTTCCATAGAAGTGGTATTTTATGTGATACAAACCTATTCCTCCAACATGTGTTCTGTTTATTTTGAAAAAGAGATTTGAAATCTCTCAAGCAGGTGTTTGACACACTTGGACTTTCAAATGTGTAATTGCTTTGACAGAATAGGATCTGTTAAAGTTTATACACAAAGCAGAAGTCGCCTGTCAGTAGCCTGTATGATACTGAGAACAGGGGCAAGACTTTTAGATAATCTGTGTAGTTTTTACAGTTTAGTTAGGCTCATGATTTTCTTTGGTATTGTGATCATTCCAATTGTGGCAAGTGTTTGGAAAAGTACATACCAACAATGGCATTATACTCAGTGATCGGCTTAATGAGTACTGAGTACCGAGTACCATTAAACAATTACATCTCTTTTATCTTGTGGTAAAACCTGTAGATATCAGCATGTGATGAAAAAGGACTTCCTTACTACAGTGAATATGTAGTGATCAAAGGACAGTTCATTGTCAACATAGGCTCCCAGATCCCTAAATGTGGGATTAATTTTCAAAGGTGTGGTGTAAATGTGATAATTAAAAGAGAAATCATGCTTGCCAAAGGATTTGATTATGCATTTCTTGGCATTTAATTTTACTCCCTGATTTTGACACCAGCTGTTCTATAATTACATGGGTCCATTGAAGCTCCACTTTTTGTGCAAGGGAATGACTGTTGCTGTACTCAATTCATATGTTCACAGGAGGTTACTAAGCTAGCTGCTCTAGAGCCTTTACAAGCCTAGCTATGTTAATCCCAAGTATCCCTGTTTATTCTTTGAGTAGTTCGCAGAATTAATTTATAAACATAGTGGGTCTGTGATCAACACTGGCTACCCCTGTCCTTAAGGTACATGGGTGCCACCCCAGGGGTGAATTTGTGGTCTCCCATCCAGTTATCTAGGTTGTGTTTGATTAGGGTCACTGAGGAGCTCTGTTTTATTTGAATAGGGAGTTTATTCCAGGAAAACAACAGTTTCTGGGAGACATATCTGCCTTTCCAGCATAATCTGTTAATGTCACAAGATAGGTTGCGATCCCTAGCGCAAGTGACTCTTGAGCCATTTGACTTGGGGATGTGCAGCATTTCCATTGGGGTAGGGTTTGAGATTGCCCTATAGGCCAGGGACAAGTCGCCTCTCAGCAGCCTATAAGATACAGAGTAAAGTGACAGGGCTCTCAGCCTGTCTGCTTAGGTCATGGTTTGGAGTCCCTGTATTTTCTTAGTGAGAAACCTCTGAGGTCTCTCCAGCTGTCTGGTGAGGTACCTGCAAAGGGGTGCATTGTATGCTAATAGTGGTCTGATGAGGGTCAAATACAGTGGAGTTATAACATCCTTTAACCTGGATGCTATGCCCTTGCCTATGAGGTGCACTGCATAGAGGGCTTTCCTTACCACTGTGGAAGCTTGTCAGAATTCAGATTGTTGTCAACCTGTGTTCCCAAATCTCGCACCACTGGGATGTAAGTCATGGGAGTGCTGTCAGTATAGTAGTTTGTAGGGAATTCAGTTTTGCCAAGAGGAATAATAATATATTTTTTTGCATTTAATTTTAGACCATAGCTTTGGCACCAATCATTTTTTTTTGAGTTAGGCCTTCTTGTAATATGTTGACATCATTGGGTGACTCAGTGATTGCCCCCAATTTGCGATCATCAGCGAACTTGGGTGAGCCAAAGGCCATCTACTTTGGCCTGGACTTCTGAGAAGTAGATGCCAAATGGTAAGGTGCCCAGCACAGGCTCCTGTGTACTCCACTGGTGACGAGTCTACAGGTGGAGGTGGAGTCACCAATTTTGACAGTGTGTGTTCTGTAGGTGAGCCAGTCGGCTATCCATCTAGTAACATAAGGGCTAATCCCTATCTGAGAGAGTTTCTCAAAGATGCCAGAGTGGGGAGTTGTGTCGATTGTGTCGAAAGCCTTGGCAAGGTCGAGATAGGATGTGTGCACTGTTTTACCTTCATCCATGGTGTTGGTGACATTCCCAAAGAAGTCTTCCAGGTTTAATAAGCATGATCTACCCTTAACAAAGCCAAACTGGGTTGGGTCTAGCGTTTGAAGGTTGCCTATGTCCTTGTTGATAAGAACCATGATAATTCTATCCATGGCCTTGTAGATGAGGCTGGTAAATCTTATGGGTCTGTAGTCTCCAGGGTCAGTTGATGGCCCCCCCTTTATGCAGGGGATTACAATTGCTCTTCTCCATTCTGCCGGAATATAGTGAGTTCTCAGGCTATGATTAAAGAGAACACCAAGTGGGTCCACTAGGTCTTGTTTCATATTTCTTAATAAACAACCTGGGATATTATCTGGCTCTGTTGAGGCTATGTTTTTGGCCTTAGCAAGGGCAGAGATGACCTGTTCTCTAGAGATACTAGGCAGACAACTAGTGTCAGGAATGCTTTGGGATGTGGTAGGTGGGGATGGGGGGGGAGGGTGAAGTTTGCACTGAATCTGTCATCTAGCAGGTTGGCAATATCTTCCAGTTTAGTATGAGTGATCCCATCTACAGCCAGCTTGGCACATAGCTGGGCATTCCCTTTTAGACTTTGGATGTAGTTCAAGAATGCCTTATGATTACCCTTGGCTAGTGGTGTGATTTTACTTTCATAATTTGCTATAGAAGACTTTAAAAGATTTATGATTTTCCTCTTTCAGCTTAGGAAGGAACTCTTCCTCTGCAGAGTAATATCCCTCTTGCTTTTGACAACAGATGTTTCCTCTTGTTATATAATCTGTTTGTACTGGAAGTCCACCATGGTAGCTTGCTTTTAAAGGAAGATCTGGTTTTGATCTGGTCAAGTACAGCAGAGGTTATACAGTCATTTAAGTGTTTATACAAGGCATTTGTGTACACTTCTGCATATTGATCATTGGTGTCTGCAATTTTGGGTGGTATGAAGCTTTTCATAGCATTGCTTAGTACACTGAAGTTAGCTTTGGTGAAGTTTTTTTATAATTTTTGTTCCTGTGAGGTTGTTAGTTCCAATAGTTACTTCAAACAAGACTGATTTGTGGTCTGATCTAACCAGGGAGGGCATAATGAAAGGGGAAGTACAGTGACACCCCCCCCCCGATGTTGGTGAGTATTATGTCCAGAACATTAGAGCCCCTATTGGGGGTGCAGACTATCTGTTCCAAAACATTTGTGTTAACAAAGTCCAGGAACCTTTGGGCGAGTGTCTTTTTACTTGTGTATGTCCCCCAGTTTTTGGGCTGTGTGGTGAGGAATTCCAGTAAATTGAGGTACGCGGTGTGCTTATCCTGGTTCTTGTTGAGTATCTGTAGCTAGTAATGATGTGGTTTGGTACTATCTCTGTTGTTAATTGGTCATGGAGTAGTTCGAGAGAGTCATGCTGTTTGACAAGTCTCAAATTGGTTTAGTTTTAATGAAGATGGATACACCTCCACGTTTGGTTCCTTCATGCTCATTTTGAGGTCTGAACACGCGGAAGGCATTGTAGCCTTGCATGGCTGGGGTGCTGTCAGTGCCCTTGAACCATGTCTCGGTAACTGCATAGACGTCAGCATCCTCCAAGGTGAGGAGTGCTTCCAGGGAGTGCAGTTTCATGTTTAAACTCATAGCATTAAACAGCACAACCCTATGTTACATTGAAAAATTTGTTGTTTTGACATTGCCTAAAAAAAAGGCACTATGGGGGAGGCAAGGGCCTTTGCCAGTGTCTGAAAGCCTAGGGGGACAGGTGCAGACCATCTCTAGGGAAGCTGTGAGGTCTGTCTACCATATTCTCCCAGGCTGATAGATCCCACTGGACTGACACCAGAAGCTGAGCCAGTTGTTAAATTCAATCATTGTTTTGTTTTTATTGTGGCATCATCCTAGTTGGAGGTAGGATACTGCTTAGGGCTAGGGACATCCCTGCCTGGAACAATCAGTCAGAGTTCCATCATGTCTCTCTTCATACAGTCCAGAGAGGTATATCTGAAGTCTTTCACTTCAACATGGACTATGACAGAGTCATAACGGTACTTGTTGAGTGACTTGAGTGCATGCGAGATTGGTCAGATCCTGGCACCTGATAAGGCAGCTGACACTGACCTCCTCCTTGTCCATTCTGGTGAGGAGGACATCTGTGTATCTCACTATGGAGACACCTATGACCAAGACATTTGATGCGTTTGCCTTAGGGGCTTATTTCTTGAGACATGGATGTGTTTGTTGATATGTGTAGTAGTTTCTTTATGCTTAGTGGTGATTGAGGGTGGTGTGCATTTGGGAGGTCTCTATTCTTTTAGTAGGTTTTAGTGAGTACCTCCACATATGTGGGTTTATGCCTTTTGACCTTATTTTGTGTGAGATGTGAAGTGTGCGTGCACTGACAACCTGTTTGATGTCTAGTTTGTTTTTACGTAAGAGAATTTACTCCAGTTCCACAGTACTTTTGCAATTCTCACATAGTGTGTTGGTTTGCTTTAGGAGTAAATGGTTGTCAGTATACATGAAGCAATTGGTACATTGCCTCAAGATGTCTGTATTAATCAAGCTGCAGGAGAATTGATGGGAAACTGCCTGTACATTCTGGCAGGGTTTTTCTGAATGTGGTATTTGGAAAGGAAGTGGGCTTAGCTGGACTTGGTCACAAACAGCAAAAATGAAGCAGCAGTTCTATTAAGTACAGTTAACAAAGTGCAGTCTGTGCTTAAAATATACTTATTTTTCATTTTTTTGTGCAGTGGATGCCTGGGATTTCAATGCAGATGCACTCAGACCTCTAGCTAAAGTTGTCAAACGTTGAGCAGCTCCAGTAAACTGAGTGCAAACCCACAGAAACACGAGGCTTATATATGGGCAGATTTAAACAGTTTTAACACAACTACCAATGTGAAAGCACCAAACTGAGCCTTTCTCCAGCAATACCCAACTCATATGGGTCATGAGCTACACAATTCTGCCACAAGGGTGCAGGGAAGCCCTGTTAATGTAAGATGGCTGGTCTAAGAGCACAGTTATACCAAGCAGTCTAGATTCAGCAAGTCTGAATGTAGGCTATGCTATGTAAGGCAAGAAAACACATTTTCTAGATGGGAAGGAGTAAGGTAGAGTCACTTAAAGGTGAAAATGTTTATTAGTATACTATTAGATGACCTGCAGCGGTACCACCCTCTGCACAAACTGGCAGCTCTTTGAGCAGCTGTGAACAGTGGGAGACTGTGAAGAGTGTTTCTTATAGAGAATTTTAAACTGGAGAGGTTTGTGTATATGCAAGCACGGGGAACTGCATTTGCACATCCATGAGGCTTTTATACAAGCAGTGTGAAAGACTTTTATAAAGTTAAACCCTCAGGCCAATCAGATAAAAACACATTAAGCTATCAACAAGTAGTTCCCATTTGGCATAAAGCCTTTTTGAGGCCGATATCGACCAGCTTCTGTAGGGGATCAGACAAGTCATATTTCAGGCTGACCAGTAGGCAGTTTAGTATGTTATTTGGCCCTGAAGACACAATGCTCTTGGCATTATTACTACTACTCCTCTTGGTCATCATTACATTGCAATGCAATATATTTAGTCTTTGTTTCTAAATGCAGTTCCCTTCTCCATTGCCTTAACCATTTCAGTATTTTCACTTTCTATTGCCTTATTTGCTGTAATACATTATTTTGTTAATTTTCATCATGCATGTGACATCCCCACTCTGGGCTAGTTATCAAAGAGCCTCAGTCCTCACCACTGACACTGGAGAGGGATGTTCACTTTGAATAGAAATTGATGCACTCAGTATTTCCAAATGCAGACCTCTCTGCATTAAGCATAGTTTCCCTTAAGAGCACACAGGGAGCATCCTCAGTCCGGGGGCTGGTTTCCTCTCTTTCTCTCATCATACCCCCAGTAAGACTCCCCACTGGCACAGCTTCAGAGCTGAGTCCTTAGCTGGGGTGCCATGTCAAGTCCTCCAGCACCCTGTCTGTGAAACCAGCAACCTTATGTCCCTGCTCTACGCAGCTGACATGCACACGCTCTGAGATTTGATTTGCACACACACCTGGGAAAGGCTGGCACAAATTCACCTGTTGTGCCCCCTTATACCCAGACTGTAAGGTAGTTATCACTGCCACCAGAATCCTTGACAGCTATTTTAAGGTTCTTACAAGGGTACCAAATTATACTGAGTGAAGTTAATATTAATACAAATGATAATGTTGACCAAACAGCAAGGCTTTCAGGAGTAACCAGAGTTATCTCCAAATACTCTCAAAACTGAAATATTTTTCTAAAAGGACCAGCCACAATGAGAAGTTTAAATGTATTTAATAATAAATAATAAAATAACAAGAAAATACTAAATATTTATTTACAGTAAACACCAGAGTTTCAGTCACAGGAAATATTGAAAATAACACAGCTGGAAAGATTCACAGAGTTACGGAAAAACAATACTTAACTATTCTCACTCTGTTTTTCTAACTGATTTAGAGAATTGCTGGTCACTTAGTAGCCCAAGGCAAGACGAAGTGAGTGAATGGTCTTTGTTGTCAGATCTCAATACAGAATACTGAGAGCAATCTCCTACTAATATCTAAATATTATTTCTGGCTTACAGAATGACATCACACACATCTGGTCATCTGACTCTGTTTCCTGCACCCCCATCACCAGAAGCTGCCAGGGTTTAGCGCCTTTGTGCTACAAAACACACTAGACCTTTAGCTAAGTTCTATTAAAGCATCTGGAAGCCATAAAATAATACAACCATTCCACTCTTCCTACAGGAGCTTCAAACTATTATCTAGCACAGACATTGCGTCACTGACTCCATTCATAACTGTGGGATAACATCTTTATGGCTTAGCCCATAAAGTAATTTAATTTCAGGTATTTTTCAAAGTTTGCTGCAGATGGATTGTGATTAACTTCTGTGCTTCCAGTATCTTCTGTTGAAACATATTTAATTCAGTTACAGTAATACATGTGCATTTATTTTGTTTCCAGCAGGGCACAGTTGTTGATACTTTTTAACACAAGCAGCTTTACAAATACATTTTTCAGCACAAGCATCTGTACAAATCAGTTTGATACACAAATGACATATAATTCTTTACAAAACTCCAGCTAGTTTATGCTAGCATATGTTACACATCCACTACCCAACTGCTTCCGGCATGGCTGGCAATACCTCTTATCGTCACAATGCACAACATCAGTTTTAACTTGTATACTTCTGTCTTCACTTTGCACATTACAAAATTCAATAATTTCAGTGTTAGCTGTTTACAGTGCTATTAACATTTACCTCATTTTGCAGTAATGGACAGTCAAACCACAGAAGGAATTAATTGAACTTTCTACACATGATTTTACAGTCCTTGACAGAATACTCATGTTCTTCACACTGAAACTACCTCTTTCGTACAATGTTGGATCAAATGAATTGCAGCTCCATAGATTTGGGTTGCCCCCAATGTTTAACTCTTCCTTTCTTCCCAGTCAGCATAGCCATACAGTAAATGCACTAGTTTCCTTTCTTGTATTTCAAGAAGAAACCCAAATTTCCCAAGCCCTATTGCACTCTTCTGCCATCAAAATCTTTTCTAATGGCATGTACATTGCGGAAAAGTTCAGGTGAAAAAAAGTTGTTAGTAGCTTGTTGGTATAGGGTGTGACTCTAGCTTTGGGGGTGCTTGAAGTCTCGAGTTCGAATCCTGGACAAGTCCAGTATTTTAAGTATGGAAGTTAATACAGAGGATTAAGACTACAAGCTGTTTACTAGCAAATTCCTTTGGTAGAGATTTTGATTCCCTCTGCCTTCATTTACCTACTGTGTGACCTTGAGCAGGTTTGAAGCAACAGATAATTTAAGCTAGCCTCCTTTATCATACCTCTTAACTGTCCAGAATTTCACAGAATGTCCATGTTTTTTTTTGTTTCCCAGTTTTGCACTGTTTCTCATACAATTTGTGTTTTTTTCTGGCAAATTGTTGAGAATTAAAGTCACTAAATAGTAACAGATACTAAGTTTCAGACTTCAAATCCTTTAGGAAATCTATTCTAATACAAAATCCATTTTTCTGTAAACTTTCTAAGTCTATAAGAGCCATATTTTAATTTGTTGGTGATATTTGCCCCCCCCCCTTATTTTTAGCCTTTTCCAAATTTTTTGTGCTAAGAGGCAGAATTTTGCTGACTTAGTGCCCCACCCTCCTCAACACTTCAAGTTGAAAAAAGGCACTTAACTGTAATAAGCGGATTGCTACATTGTAAGTGATAGTCTTATTATCGTTAGATGTTTACCTCCCCAAATCCTTCACTGAAGAGTTTAAAAAAAATGGACATTCCTTATACTTGCACACCAACCAGATGACCAGGTGCATGACAAACAGTTGCTACAGTTTAGACAGCGCACAGAGCACTGCAGCGCTGAGATTTGTCCGCAAATGCAATACCAGTACTGACTTTTCAAAGCTGAAAGAGCAAATACCTGCTGCTGATAAAATGGGAAGTCAGTTGAAAAGAGAAACTTTGCTTTGGTAGCTGCAGTGACTTGTGGAGGTATGGCAGAGAGACAAACCATGGACTACAGAAAAAACAACAGGCCATGCAGATCAGAAGCAAAAATGAGATGCATTAAATAAAGATCAGGATTGGCTGCACCCTTAACACTTTGCACCTGGGGCAGTTGCCTCTCTCACTCCACTCTAACTACAATACCAGTAAGAGATTGAGAGGTATGGTCTTAATGATTTCCAGGACATCATGCCTAGTAACTGCCTATTAATCTGTTCCATTTCCTCTGTATGTGTGGTTGTTCTGAGATGTACTGCCACTTTTCTTTTTGGCTATCCATTTAAATTATTAAACTTGTCTTTCCATGGGGTGCAAAAACTTTTTTTTCACAGTCAGTAACAAATTTTGTACTAAACTAATGTCTCAAAAGTCACCTTGCAGGGAGATTCTGAGCCTCTGTGCATTCATTCCCGTACATCATTCACAGTATGTCACAAAAGTAGAATTATAGTGTCTCAGTAACCTTACTTTTGATTGGCATCTCATTTTTGCTTCTGATCTGCATGGCCTGTTGTTTTTCTGTAGTCCATGGTTTGTCTCTCTGCCATACCTCCACAAGTCACTGCAGCTACCAAAGCATAGTTTCTCTTTTCAACTGACTTCCCATTTGAGCATCAGCAGGTATTTGCTCTTTCAGACAGAGAGAGGCACCAGCTAACGTTTTAGTAAGACTTTTAGAGTGTCTGCACTTGCAGTGTCCTCACCTTGTGATTGCACACCAGTGTTCCACTACATCAGCCATGAAGTTGTCGATTCATCATCTAGTTCTCCTCCTCCGTCTTCTGTAAGTGCTGCTAAGGTAGAATCAGCCAGTCTACCACCACCTGCCATTACAGCAATTTCCAGTTTTAAAAGAATTTTCATTCTTTCTAGCACCATTACTTTCCAGACTGTGATCACTGCTCTCATCCACCATTTTGGATTTTTTTTTCTTCTCCATCTAACAGGAACCCTCTGGCAACATCTAGGGGAAAGAGAGGGGACTTTCCCCACACCCTGGCAAAATTTGCCCTAAATAGAGACCATAGGTTTAATGAGACTAACTCGGTCAAAAAATCATGCATAAAAAGTAAAAACAAGCATACATGCAAGCATAAATAAGTAAATGATTTAGTGGCACCCAGTAGGATGTTTGATATACTCAAGTCCCACATTGCTTGAATTCTTGAATGGCTATTTATTTGATCCCTTAAGCTCTAAGAGAAGAACAGCAGCTGTATAGAACTGTTGTTACTGTTAGAGAGAATTGGAGAGGGGGGAGCAGTCTTCTGGCATTGAGGATATCCTGTCAGAAGATCATTGACCATAACGTTTCAATGGCCCCCCTTTTTTGTTTCCCCAGAATGATGCATTTGCATGGTTTGCTTGTCTGATTGCTACTCTGTGACAATTTACGCTGAATGTGAGAAAGAAGAGACTTTTGTGGCCCCCTCCTTGCATTGTCTTATTACACTAGCTGTCTGCTGTTATGGCAGGTATACTCCCACAGATGTACTTTAAACATCTTTTTTTCTTTTGTCCTGTCTTTTCTTTTCTTGAACTTTTGTAAAAAAGCTTCTGTGTCTTGATCTTGACCTTTTCTTGTTGCATCCATCAATATATTTTCATCATCTTAACTACTCAAAGCACTGTCTTGACTACATCATAATGGCTGTTGTAGGCGAAAGGATGTCTGCCTTCCTTTGTAGACAGAAAGCTTGGCAATAAAGTCTTACTAGCGGTCACCTCCCTCATTAAAAAAAAAATGCACACAACCATCTGCAGTGCAAACTCTTTATTGCCAGTGCATATTTGCACAGCAGCTGTTTTTTTTTTTTTTCTTTTTTTAAGTATTAGTTTTATTTTTGTTTGTTACTGTTACAAAGTGTTCATTCAGATATCTGACATTATTGTTAGGGCTTGCACAACTTCATAGTACCAGTGAAGATTATTGAGCATGAATACGTATTGTTTAATACTGTTTATTTCAAAATATTTTAGAGGCAGTCAGAGCCAAAAGGGATATGTGAATTGCACATTTATTTATACATGTTATAGTATTAACAGTTTCTTTTTTATATGCAAGTCTGTTTCTTTTACAGCATATTATTACTTTCTGTCTTTACTGTTCAGCTGTATAGGCATTTCTTTCTGCGTGATATCTTCTCTAGTTAAATGCATGCCATGTTTTGCAGCTACATTAGACGAGGTGAAAGTCACTGGTGGATGAAAGGCTCCACTTCAACCCAGATCGCAGAGACTATCATTAAATTAGTGAAGGATATGGCTGCAGTAAGTTTAAATTTAAGTTATTTTGTTAGTTGTAACTGGTAAATATGATTCTTTGCTCTGTTCCTTTACAATATTCTGAGGTAAAAGTGATTTAAGGTACTGCCGTCTGTCTTGTTCTTTGTTGTGTTAAATGAGTATTGGAGGACAGCTTATTAAGCCTGTCTCATAACATACCAAATATGCAGTTACAGTGTACAGCCATTGTGTTTAATTTGACTTAGTCCTGTGAAACAACACCTTTAAAGTGATGCTTAAGTTATCTGACCATGATAGGAAAAAGCAAAACAATGAAGTCTAGCTCTTGTTAGTAGGTAATTCATTTAAGTGCAGGTATCTGCTCAATAGCACAGTTAAATGTAATCAAAACAAAACTCTCTGTTTTGTAGTTATTCAGTAACAGTCTGCCTATTTGAATGGTTAACATTTCACTATGCTTAAGTTTACTCGCAGTATTCATTTTTGCACACTGTTAAAGTTCAGCATTTGTACCTTGTTAACCAGTGTTAAGCATAAGGTAGGCACCCGTGACCATTCTTATTAACAAAAAAGTGACATAGCAACCCAACTGTCCCACACAAGCCTCACTAACTATAAATTTAGCAGCATAGTACAAGTGAAAATGTTCTACATGTTAAAGCCAGTTTTCGCTCTTGCATACAATTATTGGATAAACCTTTCTTTAACTGGATTTTAACATAGCTTATTCACAAGATACCCTATTTCATGGCTGTCTATCCACACATTTTATTCCTGGCACAGCACAAATGTATAACTGTCCCAGTGCTGTGGCCATATTTCCCCTAATTGCTATGAATAACATCCTGGGTCTCCTCTGAAAAGAAGCCAGTGATTGGCCTAATGATATTAACACAACACATTCAACAAAGTAAAAATAATTGAAAAATAACTACATTTTTCCATTAGGTTTATCAAGAGTGTCAGATAGTATAACATTATCATTTCAAAACACCTTAAAAATGGTCAGGAGTGGAAGTCTACATTTCAGTCTCTTCCATTTCAGTATTATATTGCACTCACAAAATACAGACAGTGTTTCACTGTCACTTCAGAATGGTCATTTTCCACACAAAAACCCCCCCCCTCCCATGTCAAATCTTCTATCAAAATTAGTGTTTGTTTTCCATACTTAACTTTGGACTCTGGTAGTGACAAATGCTTCATGCTATTCCCAAGAAGCAATTTGCAAAACCAGTCTACTTTGCTTTTTTTAAACATATTCAGTCTAGTTATTTTCTCCTCGCCTTCTGAAACACCATGTAACCTTAAATTTTTCTTTCTTGTCTTGCCTTACATTACACTTAAATGCTGTCTCATGTGCCTTATCACAGGTGTTGCACATTTAATGTTTGACTGGTTCATTGGCTTCTAGCAGGTTGTGCAAACCCTTTGCTTTATCTGCCATGTGCACTGTTATCACTCCACGTATATATATCAAGCAAAGGCAGTCAGGTTTACCTTATTTCATATGGCTTCCAACATTCCTGGCACTTCAGCAGCATTCAGTTACAGAACTGTTTTTTAGTTATCTATTAGCAAAATACAGAACAGCTTGGTGGTCTCATTTTGACTGTTAATCAACTTCCCTTCATAAAATTCTGATAAAACCACACTATCCATTTCTGTCACTTCTGACCGAGAGATAGTATCCTCATTCACTGACTCAGTCAAAACTGCATCAGATAAAATAACTAAAGTATTTAGCACATTTAACTTCTGTTCAAACAGCAACCAGAGGAAAGGAGAACCCCTTCAGTGACTGCTGTGCATGTGTCTACTTCCTTCCAGTTTGGAAAACTATTGTCTCATGCCTCACCAATCCTAATCTTACTATCTCACATGCCTTGTGTCATGACCACTGTCTTTATGCATTTCTAAGTTTGGAAAAATTGAACATGCAGTTTAGAACACGCATATTACTGTACTGAGTTGTGCTTGTGCAGCATGTTTTTATGTTTCTAGTACAGCAGTCACGTTCTTTAACATTGATTCCATCGCATATAGTTGTCAGCAGTTACTTTCATTATATGCCCAGCCTTCCAAATTCAGCCTCTGGTGCATTATGAGCCCCCTGATCTGATTTCTGGCCTTAGATCTTCTTCTGCATGTCCCCATATGTGTAGCACCTGTGCATTGCCACATATTGACCGCATTCACACACAATCAGGCCAATATGGTCTCTTACTGCAAAGTAAGTTTATGATTTGCATGCTGGTATATTACAGAGCTCCACATGGAGTCATTGCTTCAACAGCCAAGGTGACATCCTCCCTTAGGATGGAAAGGTGACCATCTGCTACTTGAGCCCACACTCCTTAGTTTGACCAGGGTTCACTTTTCAAATCCTGGTTGCAGGTGGTATGCTCAAGAACAAAACCTCTGTATGAAATGGCAGCCATGCACATCGTTGTTTGTGTTAAGTTACAGTAGGTGGTATGCATTGCAGAAATCTGACATCTCCAAACAGATTGATAGGAATGATGAATAAAACTTGGAAAGCTTGGTAGTTTATGGTAGATCTATTATAACTTCTATGAGCCCTTTTTAAGTCAGGAAATGTCTTAGAATGTGAACATTATTCCATTATGGAAGCACCTTCAATGACTTTCTCACATCACATTTTCCTTTGGAGGATATCCCTATCTGTAGTTTGCTTGCTTGGCATTAGAGGCATAACCATGACCCAGAAAGAAAGGTTATTCTACTGACTGTTAGGTATTTTTTTTGCTTTTATAAAATGAGCAAGTTGGGTTCATATGTAGTTTTTTTCTGCCTTGCTTTCTTGACATAAATTCATTACTGACCATTTTCTTCAGGGGTCCTGTGAGGGAAATTTATAAAACTTCAGGTTACATTTTTGGCATTGTTAAGAAGCCAGATCATCACTAAGCATGACTGACACCTACCCGTGTGCCTTGTCTTAACTAGGGTTGTGCTTAATAGTAATGAGCAAACAGGTCAAGTTGCTTACTTTCTGATGGTACTAAAAAGGCACTGCAAGATTGTCCAGAAAAGCTGACCAGAGTAAAAAAAAATTCACAATTAGTTTTCTTTTGTCATCTTTGAAAATGAAAACAGCATTTTCTTCAAGAACAACTTTCTCACTTCATCTTGGGAAATACAGGAAGCTGCCTGCAGGTCTTGGCCTCCTCTGAAAATGTCAGCCCAGTTCAGTGGCTTATTATCCCTGTTCCAGTTATCATCACATGACAGATAATTACTGGTCATTGTAAAGAGGCCTCAGCCAATGTTGTTCTCTGGTTTTACGTCCTTTTACTTCATAGATTCTTAATTCCAGTGATGCTTACAGTAAGCCATTAATAGTATGTCCCATTAAAATCTGAATTTCCTGTCAGCTAAAGGTGGCTAGGTCTGCCATCATTTGACTCTTCATACATTGGTGTTAATTTTACCGGGTTCATATTATAACACCGAACGCTGAAAACAGCGAATGGTGTTACATCGACACATATTCAGCAAACACTGAAAACGTTGAAACCATAGAACAGAGATTTCTTTCCTATGGAATGAAATCGCTGTTCCAACCCCCCCCCCCTAAAAAAAAATTAAACACTTCCAAACACATACACACATACCCTAACCCTAATTATACCCCCCAAAAACCAGTAAACAACTAAATACACATAAGCACGTAACCCAAGCATACATCTAACAAAGAAAAAAAACAGTAAACATTTTAAAACATATGCACTTACCTTAACCTGCACCCTATCCCTAAGGTCAGTAACTCTTGCACATTTGCATAAATAGTTCCAAACACAAACACACTTACCTTAACCCTAATTCTACCCCCCAAAACAAAAGTAAACAGCTAAAAACGCACACACACACACACACACACACACACACACCCATACATCTAAAGCAAAATAAAAAAACAGTAAACACTTTTATACATATGCACTTACCTTAACCCGCACCCTAACCCTAAGGTCAGTAACTGTTGCACAATCACGCTCGGGAGCTATACAGGGCAAGGGACCACACTACACTCCAGAACAGGCAAAGCAACGAAGCGGTCAAGCGACTTCTTTCCCAGGGAAAGAATTCTCTGAACAGCCGCTTCGCTGTTTTGCCTGTTCGCTCTACATGTGTCGACAAAAACGCATTCGACAAAATGTGTTTTCGTCGTTCTAATATGAACCCAATTTTATCAGTAAACATCCATAGTTCCCGGCAAATCTGCCAAACTCCAAAAACCCATATTAGATTAGGATAATCAAAAGCATCATTTAAGACCCACTTTTCTGCTGCATTCCCTCAGTATTCTGTCAGTTGTGGAATTTCGGTAAACCTTCATTCAGTGACATCTACACACCAGAAAAGGAAGTAACAGTTCTTAACCGATGAGACAGACTCCGATGAGTTCCATAAAGGTGACGTAGGACTATCAGGGAAACAAATGTTATAGTAACCAGAATTACAGCCCATGTTGGTATCTTTTGCCATGCCTGTGGCAACAAATGTTGTTAAGAAATCATAGTGAACAACAGAAGACTCTGCAGCTTCTAAACTTAAGTAGGCAACACATGAGAATGACACTTTGATGTCTGATCATTAGTGCACAATTTCAGGATTTTGCTGAAGGTTTGGACTGTGGTATGTTGAGGATTCCTCTTTCCCCCTGAGATACAGAGGTCTCAAAGTTAGTATATAAAAGCAGCAGGGGATGCGGGCACACACCCCTATGTCAGAGGTGCAGAGGAGCTTGCTTGTTGCAAAAATTGCTTTTTAGAAGATTTAAGACTTTCAGAAGTATGTTCTGTTCAGCTGTGTTGCTTTGTGATTGCATTTATGAATTTTGATTACAAAGTAGTTACACTATCCTCGTGGATCCAAACCAGGATTGCCAGATTTCTGACAGGCCAGGTAGGGACAAAAAAAAAGGTCTTTCACACTAAGTGAAGACCCAAAAAAAAAAAAAAAGAAGGGAAAAAAAAGGCTTTAATGCGGAACATCGCAGTTCCGCATTAAACACAAGTAGCTCCATGTTTGGCAATTTTTGATTGGCCTGTATGCCGGTAATATGAGCCAATCAAAAAAAATCACACACCAGACCCTCTTCTGTTCAATGTGGAGCATCAGGCAGTTCCACATTAAAGAGAAGTAGCTCCATTTTGTAATGTTTTTTTTTTGATTGGCTTGTATACAGGCATAGGGGCCAATCAAAAAAACAAAGCGGAGGCTGTTTCGCTGGGATTTTAAGCTGCAGTCCGAGACTCAGTATCGGGCTGCTGATCCCGGGACAGTCCCACTCAAATAGGGACAATCTGGCAACCTTGATCCAAACTAACCCATTCCCTGCAGCAGTAACAGGAAGTACTTCACCTAAAAGGTAATTGTTCTGAAAACTCCTGTCAGTCTTTTTGAGAATATACTGTACATAGTAGCACATAAAAAGAAGAAGCTGTCTCAGCTCATGGATAAAGTGCTGCTGTACATGGCACAATTCTGTCAAGGAAATACATTATGTCCTGACTGGAATCACTGTTGCAGTATTCCAAACAGATGGGTTTTCATCACTGACATCCAGCCAGGTTACCAAAGACTAAACTTTCCATAAGCCTTGCATCGGAAGTATGACCTCAGCCAGTGAGAATATGGGTACATAAGCAGACGTATAAGCATGAATCCTCCCAACTGTCTCGCTGCCAGCCTGAATGCAAGTCTCATACCTATTGCTCTAGTCTTTGCATGGTATTTTGTATAGTAAGCTTTCATGGATTCAGATAAGTGCCCCATTGGGGAAACTTCCTTTTCTTGTTTATCTTGTTTATCTTGTTTATCTGTGATTTTGTAAGATGCCCACATGGAGGGGAAAGTTCTGGTGCGGTAGGCAGATACACAACTAACACCTACATTTCCAGTGCCTTTTCTGCTTAGGCGCAGAGCAAGACTCTATTATTGTTCCATCTGCCACTTCATCATATCTAAGACTTTACTCTCCCATTAGTTGTCATTGAGTACTTTCCTAGAAACTCAATGACTAAAATGTTTGGCCTAGTCTAAGATGGGGGATCCTTCCACACCTGACGTACAGTCCACACCTAAGAAAAAAAATTCAGGATGCATAGGCCTGATGTTCAGTCTGCCCAATCAGATTTTGATATACCTGCTGAGATTGCAGAACCTGCATTATGTCTGACTCTTCCTCAGACGACGTGTGCAACATCACCATTGGAGGCCAGTATGGCATCCAAGGACTGCATGTCCGAAGTGAGTATTGCAGCAGTGGAAAAGGGAAACTGTGGATTATTATCTTATAGGATCCAGAAGGCATCCCTCAGATTTTAGTACTGGAAGAAATTCCAGGGTCACTTATTGAGATATGCCAGGGGTTGGTGCCTCTGCGCTTAATCCATGCAGATGGAACTCCTAATAAGAAATGGGAGAAGACTAACTTTGTTCTCTCCCCTCATTCTTCTAGGGAGGAGGAGAGCATGGACTCATCTCGGGGCCTATTCAAAACCATTATGGCTCTTAAGCATCCTTTCTTTTGGGCATCTCCACCCATTCCACAGACGATTACTGTGGAGTCATCTTCTAGAGATGAGTAGGAAGCCTCGGATTAGGATTAAACTGTGGTATTAGAAAAAATGTATGGTCCCCCCGGACATATATATTTCTCTCATACCATGTCTCGAGGGAGATTCCTTAATTGGTAACACAGTTGAATCTCAATCCAAGCCTGCCCTTCAAGATGCAGAGTCCAAGTCAAGAACTGCACACAGATGCCTCCAATGAGGCTTTGGGGCCATGAGCAAGGACTCACAAGGCCCAGGGTTGCTGGCAACTGAGTGTCAAGGCAGAGCACATCAACTTGACGGTGATGAGAGCTGTCATTCAGGTCTTACAAGTCTTCTTCCATCTCTGGAAACCAGGACCTCTAAGAGTGTTCACAGATAACACAGCAGTCATGTGATAAATAAGCAAGGAGGGATACGATCCTAAAGACTATGCAGTGTAGCTCAGATTGTTTGAGACCTGGCCATCAAGGTGAACATGTCCCTTCAGTCAGGATACATCTGCCAGGACAATGTCTTGGCAGATTCCCTCAACAGGCCCATCAAAGACCCTCATGAAAGGGTGATGCACAACAAACAGGTCTTCCTAGACCTGGTCTACAAGTGGGGCACACCACAGATAGACTTATGTGCCTTGGAGAACAACAAACAGCTCCTTTTTTTTCTGCACAAGAACTCATTGTCCCCAGGCTTGGAGAACAGACACCTCGTCTTTCTAGTGGGCAGGAAGATTTTTTTATGTCTTTCTTCCACTACCTGTGCTCCCAAAACTTTTACTCAAGATCTAAAAGTAAAAAAAAAAATACAATTTTGCTGTTAGTTCCCTTTTGGCCAATGCAGTGTTGCTTCCCTGTTCCCTCTTAGCCAGGTGCAATTACCACAAGCAGCCCCACAAAGTGGGCATGATTGCACAACAGAAGGGCTTGTTGCTTCACCCCAATCTATCATCCTGTCAACCTAACCCTATAGACAATAGGATTCTGATCTCTTCCAGATACCAATTTTTCTCAGAATGTGCTTTGGGTTCTCCAGAAAGCAGAGACCCACTACCCAAAAATCCTACATAGCCAAATGGAAGATATTTTCAATCCTGAGCCAAGTTAAACTCCGGACTGAATAAAATGCGAAGTTCCTCTTGTTTTATCTTATTTGTGTGAGCACATGAAAGGTGGTTTGGCATATTCATCTGTTAAAGCCTACATTTCAACCATTTCAGCCCATCTTCCCCTTAACTCTTGTATTATATCCTGGCTTGTAATTGAACAGATTTTAAAAGGGATCCTGCTCTTAGAGGAAACTAGTGCCTCTCCTTGGGATTTTGGATGTGTGCTGGAAAAGCTCACTCTGCATGCCTTTGAACTAGCTGCTTCTTTCAAACTAAACTTCTCCACCTAGAAAACCATTTTGTTGGTAGCTCTCCCTTCTGCTAAATGGCTCTCAGAGCACCAGGTGCTCATGGCTACTCCCCCTTCCTTATTTTCCATAAGGACAGTGTGTCACTGAAGGTCAGTCTCTCCTTCGTGCTTAAAGTGGTTAGCAGCATGTCCCTTAATCAGGCCATGTACCTGCCTGTTTTCTTTCTCAATCCGTAGAGCAGCAGTGAAAGAATTCTTCATTCCCTGGATATATACAGACAACTCAGATTTTACCCAGACAAGACTAAGTCAAGTCAGACCAACTGTTTCCCTTCTGGACTGTAAGCTGGGTCAGCCAGTATCCAAACAGACTATTGCTAGCTGGATTTCTAGGTTCAACTCTGTTACACTTACCAGGGCAAATCCTTGCCCTCTTTCTAAAGGCTAATTCTGCTAGAGCAGTGGCCGCTTCTGGAACATTCAACAAGGGGGTCAATTGCAGGCTAATTCTATAAGAAGCTACCTGGTCTTCAGTGCACACTTTTACTAAGCACTACAAAGTAGATGCCTTTTCCAAGTCCAGGTCTGCTTTGCTAGCTCACTCCTTTCTGACCTGTTAAGACAGTTTTTCCAGATGTTCTTTGTGCTTCACTGTTGCAGTCATCACACTTGGGTTATCCTGCCAGGGGTAGCCCTCAGTCGGCCCGAATACCAGAGGCTTAGTATTTCTGCGTCTGTTGCTGTTGCTCCAGGACTGATGTCAGGTCATCAGTGGTATAAAATCAGGTAGCCGATGCCATTACATCAGTCTTTCTTGCAGAGGAGCCCGAAGCAGAAGCAGTTTGCATGAGTGCTGGTTGGCCGCTACCTGAGTTTTCGTTTACGAAATTGAAGTTGAAGTCTTCTAAAACTAAGTACCCCATTGGGGATCCTTTTTTCTTGCTCTAACCAAAGTCAGAAAAAGTTAACAATTGTCTCGCCTGTGGAAAGCAACTACCACACCGAGATTTCCATTCTTACTGCATCACCTGTTTAGACCCAGACCACGACGTCCCTCACTGTCAGTTTTGTCCTTTGTTCAACGTCAGAACTATACGTCGGGCCCTTATCGTAGCTAAATACTTTCACTCTTGATCTCCGTATTCCAAAATGGCTTCAGTAAGCCATCCAACTAACGATCTTCTGAAAAAATGTAAGGATAAAGACCGAGACAGACCGCACAGGTCCAAAACTGCTGACGATGCTTCTGTTAAGCTAGTCGCCAGTTTGCTGGTACTCAGTGAGGCGCTTTCGCAGTCCCTGATGCCCGCTTCTGTGGATTTGCAGGCTGCTACTGAGATCTGTTCAGAGTCCGGTATGCCGCAAGACTCTTTGACTAAGGATCCTGCAGATGTCTCTACCTTGGATGGGTCCGGAGCCGCTGAGCAGGCACCGGTTTCTGAAGAAGTTCTTCATATTACCGATATTCGACACAAACCGACGACTTCTTTCACATCTTCAGTTCTTTCTAAAACTACCGAGTTTCTAAGGCCCAGGGTACGAACTACGCCTAAAAAGCCGACTACTCAAGCTCAAACACCTTCTTCCATGCCTCAGTCTCAAATGCTTAAAATGGCGGAAGACCTTATCTTGCTTGTTAGGGGAAGCCAGCCTACCCCTTCTAAAAGAAAGAGAGACTTGTCCTCAGCAGCTTTATCTGACCAGGAGTCCGACGACTCTGAGGTTTCTGAATATGAAGACATGCCCTTCTCTGCTATGAAGATTCAGATGCAGAGAAATCCATTCCTTCTGCCTGTCATCCAGAGGATTTTTCTTTTGGTGAAACCTTACATACTTTGAGAGAGCATTTCCTTTGGGAATGTCAGGATTATCTTCAGTCCAAAAAGACACTCAGGGAAATTTTAGATTTACCACAGCACAGACCCCTAGTTATTCCTCCCATCCTGGATGTTGTGGATGATGTCTTCATGGAATCCAGTTTAACTCCTGACACCCTACCGCCTGCTCCCAGGAAACCTGACAGGTATTACCGAGTCCCTGACTCTCACAAATTTCTTTTCAAAAATCCTACTGCTGACCCAGAGGTCATCTCCCAAGGACCTAAAGGAATAAAAGCAACCACAGCTAAGAATCCTACCCCTTCGGACAGAGATTCATGAGCTTTAGACAGATGGGGTAAAAAAGTATACACCTCTGCAACTCTTGCCATTAGAGCACTAAATTGTCAGTTCCACATGTTGAAATACCAGCAACATACAATGGAACTCCTTAAACAAAAATTATCTACCTTTCCAGCTTGTACAGAAAATAAAGAATTACAGGAACATTATGCATTCTGCAAACCAAGTTACTAAGCACACCTTGCAATGTGGCTTTGATGCCCTAGAAGCATCCTGCAATCTATGCATTTCCTCCCCTACCTCTTCTTACAAGGGTACTACTCAAAATAAGGGAGGAAAACCAAGAGCAATCCTGATTGCCCCAGACTGGCCACGCCAACACTGGTACTCACTACTGCGCAGTCTGTCAGCACTGCTTCCATGGCACCTCCCTCAGATTCCAACTGTCCTGACCCAGCAGAATGGAGAATTCTTGCATCCACAATTGCAGACCCTGAACCTGGCAGCCTGGCTTATTCCCTGACCTCTCCTCCAGTGGCCAGCCTAAGCAAGCAAGTCCTGGACGTTATACGTGAGGCCAGACGACCCAACACTAGAAAATCCTATGCTGACAAGTGGAAAAGGTATTGCACCTGGATCTAGGCTAAAGGAGCTGAACCAGCACAGCCCTCCCTACCTCTCATCCTGGATTACCTAGCAGACCTACTTCACAGGGGCCTATCCTTCTCTTCTATCAAAATTCATGCCTCTGCCATCTCTCTTTTCTCACCCTCTCATCAGGCAGTTCCTAAGAGGGGCAATCAACTTAAGGCCGCCCAGAAGACCTCCTACCCTAGCTTGGGACCTTAACTTTGTGTTGGAAAAGCTCATGCTACCTCCCTTTGAGCCTGCAGCTTCAGCGGAGTTAAAATTCCTCTCTTGGAAAACAGCCTTGTTTCTGGCCATCACTTCAGCTAGAAGAGTGCCTGAGCTACAAGCACTCATGGCTGTGGAACCCTTCATCATTTTTATGCTGACAGGGTCTCCCTCAGGACTAACCCAAATTCCATGCCTAAAGTGGTGTCCAGTGTTGCTCTCAACCAATCTATTCATTTGCCCACCTTTTTCCCTAAGCCTCAAAATAAGGGGAAAGGATCCTGCACTCTTTACATGTGCACAGGCAGCTCAGATTCTACCTGGATAGGACTAAGCCCTTTAGGAAAACTGACCAGTTACTAGTCAGCTTTGCAGCAGGGGCGGAGAGCAAGACCATCTCCAAATGGATAGCATACTCTATCCATTTCTGTTACATACTCCATGGGAGACCACCCCCTCAGGGGGTCAGGACACATTCCACAAGGGCAACCTCCACCTCTGCAGCTTTTCTCAAAGGGGTCCCTACCAGGGACATCCTGGAGGCTGCAACATGGAGTTCTGTTCATACCTTCACCAAGCATTACCATGTGCCTATCTTTTCCAAATCCAGGGCAGGCTTTGCAACCATAGTCTTGCAGGCATACTAGCCAGCCCCAACTCTTCTTGACTGCCTCCACCCTTTACTTCAGCTTTAGGAATTTACCCGTGTGTGATGACTGCAACAGTAAAACATGAAGAACATAGTACAGTTGTGTACACTTACCATAAATATAGATGTTCGAGTGTATTCATTGTTGCAGTCCTGGTTTCCCACCCTCCATCCCCCTTGTCTTTCTCGCTCTCTCTCTTCCTCACTCATTACAGTGTATTTTGGTATTTGCTTTTTACTGGTGGTGGTCTTCCACCAATACCTTAGCTCCCCATTTGGGGGCTCCTGACATTTAGGGCAATAAAAACTGATGTAATGGAGTTGGCTGCCTGATTTTATACCACTGAAGACCTGACGTCAGTCCTGGAGCGACAGCAACCGACACAGAAATACTAAGCCTCTGGTATTCAGGCCAAATGAGGGCTACCCGTGGCAGGATAACCCAAGTATGATGACTGCAACAGTGAATACACTCGAACATCTACATTTATGGTAAGTGTATACAACTGTACTTTCTCATCTGTCCACCATTTTACTACCTTAAGTTTGCGAATCACCCATCTGTTTGCAAAACTGCAACAGTGACTTCAAGTCAAGTTATAGCACAGCTGGGACTTCCAAGTTGACTGCACACTGATCAGCAGCTTAACTTCAGCTATCCCAGTGTGAAAAAAAAGAAACCGAGATAAGAACTAGTAATTCTGACAGTGCTATTAAAATTCATTTGCTGGTTAGGTTAGTAAGTGCACTACCTGGATGCCAGCAAAGAAGAAACTTGCAGAACCTGAAAGAAAATCTAATAGAAAAGGTGAAGAGAAAACACTGACTGGGAAGAAACCTGCAATAGCTCTGTAAAAAGCAGTTGAATCTCCAGTTGTGATACAAGAGATGGCTTCCAGTAATTTAGAGGAAAAATCAAATCAAATGTGCTCAGAACTGATTAAAATAAAGCACATTGTACAGTTGTGTAAGAACTTTCCATAAGAATAGATGTCTTACTGATCACTGTTGCAGAATTCCTTCCCACCCACCTTCGGTCTTCCTTTCATCTTTATCCTTTCTTATATTCTTTGCCTGGTTTGGCAGCCTCTAGGACTGAAGAGGATCCTTCTCTTCCCCTGCTTTCACCTCCTGGCTGATTACTTTTTTCCCAGATGTCTTCAGGTTGCTGACTTGGAGATAAGCAGATTATGAGTGCACATCCTCAGACTATGTACCTCTATGATCACAGGCCGAAGTCATACATTGGATGTATGGCTTATGGAAGATTTAGGCTTTGGTACCCTGACTGAATGTTAGTGGTGAAAATCCATCTGTCTGGAATACTGTAACAGTGATCAGTAGGACATCTACTGTTAAGGTAAGTTCTTGCACAGCGATTCTTTTTCCCCAATTTGACAGTTAAGACTAGTATGCTTGTATCCATTTGAGTAGGTTCCTAGTTAAAATGACAACAGATATCCAAGATGTACTTAGAATCTTTGCTTAGCTATGAATGTGAAGCAAAGCTAAGCAGTTTTTGGCTTAGGCCATGTCTTTTATTGTCATATGCGATGGTTCACTTTATTAGAAACATTAGTACTCCTGGCTTGGTGACTTAGGTTTTCCATGAGACATTTAGCAAAAGGCACTATGTTCTGATTTCCCCTGGCCATATGTCTTTGTCTGTGTAGTCAGAAAGATGGCTTCGGAACTCAAGCTTGGGCACTTATTTCAGTTAATGAGTCATAACAGCACCTCAGCAAAAGACCTGGAGGTAAGAAAACAAAAGACAGCAAAATCACAGTTTCAAGCATGCTTAAGAGTAGCTTTCCCCACCCTTCAGAAGGAAATTTGTTTTCCCAGTGCTCCCACATCCTGCTTCACACTTTGTCAGTCTCAGGTTTGAGATGCATTCAGATTGATTTTCCTTCCTTAGGCTGAAGGTGAAAGGTGATGCATTAAACCCGTGGATTCTGCTACATTAGAGTGGGACCATAGTGTTGAACTCAGAAGGTAGTTGAGAGCTTATTAGATAATAAATTGCCAAAGAAGAATCCTGAGATCAGAAACAGGAGCTTACCTTTGTGTGTTTCCTGGTCCCCTTTTAGACTAGAGACACCTTACTTAGTCTTGACGTCAAAGAATTCAGCTGTTTCCTAGAATTAAAGAAGGTTAGGATGCTTGTAGTACAGTCCTTTCCCACTTTTTCATTAGACTAATTTTGAACTCTGGTACATATTAGGACACATGTACGCATCCTTATTCACCTTATTAACAGGTGTTAACCTGAGGTTTTAGTTAAACAGTATAATGTTACTACTTCCACTTTCTGGTTTGATTTGTGTTTTATCATCTGTTAAGTGTACATTTTCAGAATGGTGTGAGTGGCGGCATTGCTGTGCAGATAGAGACTATGCCCCCTTTCCTTCCTCAATAATTGGAAACTTTTAGCACTAGCCATCTTCAGTGGACTGAGAGGTAAAACCTTGAATATGGGTCAGGTATCTAATGATCAATTAGAGCTTTGACATTTGAAAGAGCTGGTAGGGGAGGATGGCCGTGCCCATCCTTAGGAACAGGGCAGAGTGGGACATGTACTGCCACAATCCCTCGTAATAGCAATACTGAAACAAATATGCATCCTCAGGACAGGCTTTCAGCTCACTAAGCTACAGCCTGGTGATTGCTTTCATAGCAAGTGTACAGGAGTCTGCACTGTCCCTCCTCTACATCAGGTGGGTAACTCACCCACTACAAGGGAATGAATGGGATCAAGTCCAGTAGAGGGAGGCTTGATGTTTGTCAGGTATGGGGTCAGAAATGAGTTAGAAAGAAAATTCAGAGCTGTCCACTGACACTGTTTCTCCTTAACCAGACACTTCTATTTGAAGGCATCACTGCCTCATCACCACTGTGTCTGTATTTGTTTTGTGGACTTGGAGAAGGCATATGACAGTGTACCCTGGCATGTGTTGTGGGAAATGCTACAACAGTGCAGGACTCTAGAGCCACTGTTGCACGTCATTTGTATTTGACAAGTGAAGGTTCTGTTCACATTCTTGTTGAAAGCACTCCATCTCTGCCTAGTCATCCTCAGAAAATGACAAATGCTCTTTATGTGATCCTGCTTGCATGGATAGAGCAGGTTTTTGAGCATATCACTTTGTGATCTCTTTGATCCAGCATAGGTTCCAAAGACTGATGTTGCCAGGCAAGGAATCCAGAGATTTGGGCAAGTGTGACCATGTTGGGGCTTAGAGCCCTCAGCATACCTGTCCTGTTTGCAGGCTAGTCCTACATAGTTAGGAAGATACTTCATAAGTTTAATGTTTCCTTCTTTTTCTGATTGAGGAAGGTCTGCATGAGACTCTCTTCACAGTCTTCACCATAAGATGCCATATAGTCCATTGGAGTTTTGTTTGAGGATACCCTTTGGTAATAGCCATAGACTGAAATTTGTACCTGCATAGGATGGTATAACTGAGATTGACACCCTGTTGGAGGAGTTCAGAAACTTGAAGTCTTGAATAACTACTTTTTTTGCTTACTTTTTACCCTTTGCTTCTGATAATTTTCAGCACCTCGCATAAGTCTTGAGTTTGTTCATTCCCTAGAAAACAGAAGACTTCTACTAGTGGGAGTCAGAGCCAACCAGAGAAGACCATCATCCAGGCAATCTTGGGATATGATTCCTCTTTTCATTACCATACTACTGTTCCTTTTTTCGGTTAGTCTTGTTATAGCAGCCTGGAGGTGCTGTGTACCCTTGCACAGTACTGGCCTATGATTCATGTTCACTTATCTGCATGCAGTAACCCCTGGTTACACTGATTTGCACTGCTTGATGCACGCAAACAGATGTTGTGACCTGAGCCCCGCTGCTGCTGCACTTGACCTGTGCCTTTGCTAGAGGCTAGATCAGCAACAGTTTGATCACTATCCTCTTCTCTGACATGGGCAGGCCATTAGCAGCCCTTCACTCCTCTCTGCTTTCCTGTTCTTGCTATAGTACCCAGGTCACTACTCAATATTTTGTTGTTGGAGTCTGTCAGAGCTTTAGCCCTCTACTTCATGGATCCACATCTTTTGGTTGCCCTCTTTTTTTGGGGAAAGTGCTTTTTAGGACGCTTGTCCGGGACCCAGTTGATGAATTCTTGAGATTGAAAGAAAGCTTCACCTTTGTGGACATTCTTTGTTTTCATTCCTCACAATTCATTTCCTTCTGCTAGACATAGCATCCAAAAAAAGAGTTAGAAGTCTTCCTGGAAAGGAACATCAGGTGTTACTAAGTATTACTCTTTTTGACTTTAGTTAAGTCATCAAGTGATTCCACTGGTGTCCTGAGATCTAGAGCTTGTTTTTGGGTAGAGTAAAGGGTCTGTCAGAGTTTGCTTCTGCTTAGAGAGACATTACAAAGAATCAGTGACCTCTACAGATGTTAATTTTTGGCCATGACCTGAAACCACTTACATTTTTGAGCAGAAAGAGTTTTACTGGCTGGTCAGTCCATTTCAATTTACCTTAAATTGAAATAAATCTTCTTTAGTTCCAAATGCTCTTCACTGGGGTGTAGCTGGTTACCATTTGAAATGTCAAGACCTGCTAAAGCAAGTCCTGAAATGCAGAGATTGAATGGCCAAAAGAACGGATTTGTATGTACTAAGTCTGAGATGACATTTCTTGAAATATTCCCTTTTCTCCAAAGTTTGGTGATTTCAGAGTTGATAAATATAAGTTTGGTGGGGGAGGCCCCCCCCCCCAAAAAAGAAGTTGTAAGGAAAAGAGCGATTTTCAAGCTTCGGTCTTCTCTGGATTTTTGGTCCCTGCCCCCCGACACTTGATATTTTGATATAACAACTGGACACACTGTGCGTTGCATCATTCCAGCTGTTTAAGATAGCTTAGGTGATAGTGTTAGTCTTCTGGATGAGAATGCAGGTGAACCCAAGACCCAACTTTCCTCTGACTCCTTGGCTTGCTTGCAGCCATGATTATTATGATGTAATTTGCAGGCATGAGGATGATGGTGTTGCAGTGGACTTGTGTGGTGTTATTGGCTTCATAACCAATGCACTTTGGTACAATGCACATTGAATAGGTTTTATCTTAGTCTTTAGTATTTTATTATATATGTTTTCCAACTATGAATAATTTGTTCAAGACTTTTTAAGCAATTTAGCTACTGTTAGCTGCATGTTGTTGAAGACTTGCTGGTTTTTCAAACTGTTGTTCTTTAAATCATTGTTTTAAAAAGTAGCTTTTTTTTTAAGTCTTTATCTTTAAAATATTTATATCCAGATTCCATATATTATTACTGGGGAACTTTTCTAGGGAATACATAGATATTTAATATAAAATGTGTATATAAATTTATTCTAAGGCATAATTTGTGTGATCTTGTTCAGTTAATGTAATTTGCGTCATGTGATTATGAATCTGTTTTGTGATTGGTTACTTATGTATTTTATAAAAAGTGTTTTTTGCTTCAGTTTTAATTCTGATGAAGTCCATAGTTTCTAGGATGAAAGTGCCTAACTGAAATTGATATTAAACCGATAACCTGTGTGATCTGTATCTTGTAGACAAATGCGTCAGCTGTTTTTGTACATCATGAAATTGAGGGGATCATGACTCTGGTTCTGTGCTGTCTGATCAAGGCATTTACCTAAAGGGCTGCTGAATTTCTACTGAGGAATGTTTTCCTTCTGAAGGACTTGGAACTTCATGGTAGCCAGCCTTGCTCATCTGCTATTTGATCCTGCTAGCTCAACACCTTTGAAGTCCATTTATTGGAAAATGTTGTTCCTGATGGCCAGTACTTTTGCATGAAGTATTTTGGCACTTCAGGTCCTTATCTGTATAGCACCATTTCTGGTCTTTCACTAGTTTAGGGTATCCTTCAGTATATTCTCATAGTTCCTCCCAAAGTTTTTTTCTTAGGCTTCCCAAATATTGTCCTTCCAACTCGTCATTTTCTTGGCAGTGTCACAAACTTGGGAATAGTCAAGCTCTTCACTCCATGGAATTCACCCTCAACTCGTCTGTTGTCAGAAGAGTGTGCGAATGTTGGAAGACTGATGAGTTGTTTGTCTCCTTTGCAATGGGGAAATAAGGGCTTGTGGTTATCAGACAGAAGCTTTTCTTTTGCATTACAAGCTGCATTATTTCTGCCATCTTCCTCAGGGCAAGTAAACAAGTTCAGTACGTAATCAACCACTCCAGTCAGGGTGTTAACAGTTTCAGCAAAGCCATCAGCAATGACTCTTGACATCTTTATCTTTGGTGATCCCATCAGATGACTTATGGTCAAGATTGACTGCTGGGCCCCACTGACTTCTGTTAGAATCCTCAAAAGATCTCTGGGTATAATTGAAGAGTCCATTGAGCTAGCCACATTTATTTTATTTTTTTCTCTAATAGTATTTTATTGTTTTACAAGAAAGGTAACCAAGCAGTAAACGCATGAAATTACACAGAGATCAAATGTAGTAAAGCCATAACATGAGAGTCATACATAGGCATTATATATCCTCCAAACCATAAACCATGTACCTATATACAAATATATACATATGATGCTACTGAAAACTTCAAAGGTAGAGCCAACTTGTTCAAGTAAAAGCTAATGTACCTAAACCTAAAATATAAAATAAGGGGACACATCAAATTAAATAAAAAAATAAATAAATAGCACACTATAACAGTACATTATTAAACTGATAAAGTAGTGTTCCATCCCCCCTGAATAAGGTCAAAAATTATTTTCCAAAATTTTTGATAGTACACTTGTTTGTTGGGGTAATTTAAAAATAATTTATGTGATTATATGTATTTTATTGCTAGGTTCCTGAAGCCATTCCAAGATAATTTGGTAAACATAGGGTGATAAGCACATGAAGTTTCAGTTTGGATAACCTTATATCTTTTATTTGCAAGACCACTAGTTCCCAAGATAGAGTTGACTTTTGATATCCCATTTTTTCTAATCTAACTTTGAGAGAGCACCAAAGTTTATATGAATGATTACATGACCACAAGATGTGAATGAAGGAACAACATGGACATGAGGGGAAACCTTCGGGTTAAAGTTATTTAATATGCAGGGGGTAAAATAAGAGTTGTTATTAATCAGTTGTATGTATAGTAGCTTTTTGAAAAGAGAAAGTTTAATTGTGATTCTAAAGCTTTAAGTTTTTGGTCCTCCCTAAGGTCATTGCGCTACAGATTCCAATATTTAGAAAATAATAGTATATTTTGAAATGTAAAGGACACAATCAATTTATAGGTATTTGATATCATACTTTTTCTTTTGGTTAGAATATTTATGAAATCTATTGCCCTAGCTATATCGGTTTCAATATTCAAATCATTTGCTACAATCGTTATAAGTTCCCTAATTTGATGCAAGATAATAGTGTATTTCGGACCCAATTTTAATTAAAATCTCAGATCCCGCAACAAAATCTCCTTATATCTATGTATATCCCATAAAGTGCAGTCTTAGATTAGAGGATAACACAAGGTGGGATGCCCTCGGAAAAACAGACTGCAAATTACCACCGAAAAATAACAGACAGCAAGCTGCTCCAATACTCAAACTTCTTTAGCACATTTATTGAAAACACCAACAAAGTGTTTTCAATAAATTTGCTAAAGAAGTTTGAGTATTGGAGCAGCTCGCTGTCTGTTATTTTTCGGTGGTAATTTGCAGTCTGTTTTTCTGAGGGCATCCCACCTTGTGTTTTCCTTCTTGGTGTGGAATTACTGATTTGGAGAAATTAGATTAGAGGATAGTCCGAGAGATTAAAGCATTAAACTGATAACAATAGTTTAGGTAAGACATTCATCTTGACAATTGCTGCTTTAGATAACAAGGACAAATTTAGTTGCTGCCACCTGTGAAGGTCATGTAAAATACTAGTCAGTGATTTCATAAGATTGTTCTGATACATGGATAAAGAAGAGTGCTCAAATTGTATTCCTAGGTATCTGAAAGAGTATTCTAATTTGAAAGGAGATTCAGATAATAGATATTCTGTATGATGTAGTGGATTGATAGGGAAAAATAAGTGTCTTCTTTTGATTAACTTCATAGTTTGAGACCTTCGAAAATCTATCAGTTGTCTTAATTAGTTTCTTAATATCAGATATGGGGTGCTCAAAATATATATTTAGATCATCCGCATAAGCAGATAGACTTACTTTAACCTTCATAGTTTAGTTTTAGGGATGGAGTGAAAAGTAGCTTGGGACAAGTAAAGGAGAAGTGGCTCAAGGTATAAGTTAAACAGGAGAGGAGAGAGGGGGAAACCCTGTCTAGTACCATTAAATATTCTAATGGGTTTAGATAATATTTTATTGATGTAGAGGTAGGTATATGATTTATTATATAGTGTTTTAATAATATTAATGAAACTTTTGGTAATGTTGAATTGGGCCATAGCTGCAAATAAGAATTTCCAATTTACTCTGTCAAATGCTTTACAAGTATCATGTACTAAACCAGAACTTGGGTTCTTGACATTTTTATTGAATGAAGGAACAACATGGACATGAGGGGAAACCTTCGGGTTAAAGTTATTTAATTTTTAAGTTTATTGAGATGTATCATAGCATTCAGTGTTAAAGTATTGTCCCAAGTCTGCCTGTTTGACATAAAACCAGTTTGTTCCGGGGTAATTATATGGGGCATGACTTTTTTCAGTCTCCCAGCTAGGATTCAAGACAAGATTTTAATGTATACATTAATTAGGGAAATTGGCGTATAATTATGTGGGTTTGCCGTCTATATTGTTTTTAGGAATAAAGATTGTTTTGGAGTTACTTAAGTAACAATCTGTGATACCTTGCACCTTAATATAATTATAGACTTTAAGCAGGATAGGTGATAATATCTGGCTAAATGTTTTATAAAATTCTATGGTATATCCATCTAGACCTGGCGCTTTACCTTTTTTTAATTTCCCTATGACCTCAGTTGTTTCCTGCTGATTAAGGGGAGCATTTAGAAGCTCTATGTGATTCATTTTTAATTTAGGAAATGTAATATTACTAAGATAGTCTATAATTTCTTCAGAAGATGGATGTTGGTTACACAGTCTATATAGTTCAGAATAGATCTGCTGAAATAGTTCCACTATTTGTGTATCTGATTTATAAATTTTGTCTTGGTAGTGAAGTAATGAGATTCTAGCCGATTCTTGTCTATTTGAGATAATTCTAGCCAAAATTTTAGATGGGAATTGCGCCCATTCTGAGTATTTGGCTATGCATCTAAGCTCATACATGGAATAGTTGTGTTGGTGTAATTCATGCTATTGCCTTTAGGTATGATTTATTAGACTTTCAGTGTCAGGATTTGGTTTAAGTTTAATTTTTTTTTCTAATTCCATCAAGTCCGACACTAATTTATCTTCCTTTTCCTTAAACAATCTTTTAAAATATGGTGCTTTTTGAATAAGAACCCCTCTCATCTGTGCTTTGCACGCTGTCCATTGAACATCAAAAGGACTATTAGTACTCTCCATATTCGTATCCAAGAATGACAAAATCTCTATCTCTCGGACTACCTCTGATTTAAGCAATAAATTATTTTCTAAGCACCAATTACAATTCCTGATCCTTTTTGTTAATTTATCAGGGAGACTTAATTTTAGGGGGATTTTTGAATGATCTGAGAAATGCCTTGGTTCTGATGAATATTTAATAACTCCCTCTGTCAAAGTAGCGGAAATAAGAAAGAAATCTATCCCTGACCATGTGTTATGGCATTTAGAATAATGTGTATAAACCTTTTCTCTCCTGTCCTTCCCCAAAGAGATAGGGTCTATCAAACCTAGATCATCTATTAGTTCACTAAGGGCGATGGAGGCCTGCAAGTTTGTTGATAGGGGGTTACAAGTACGATGTATCCCTGGGTCGATAACCGCATTCCAATCTCCTCCCAATATGTATTCTTGATCAGGGAATTTTTTTAGGATCTTATGAATTTCTAAAATTAAATCTTGCTGTTTCTGACAAGGACCATAAACATTAAGAAATAGGGTTGGTTTCCTGTTAGGTATATTAAGGGCTATAAAATAACACCATCTACCTCTTTCATCCGAACAATGATCCGTGATTACTTGCTGTAATGATTTTTAATAATAATAGCAACACCTTTAGAGTTGGAATTTTCCCCAGCTACAACTATTGTTTTAATCCATTTTTTATTTAAGACCCCTTTCCAGTCCTCTCTAATCATGTGTGTTTCTTGTAAAAAACGTGTGCTTCTGATTTGAAAACTAAATGCAGTAACAGATTTTTCTTATTTTTGTCTTGTAGCCCCCTCACATTCCATGAATCAATAATCCACGATCCTATGATTTACTCAGTGGAGTATAAGCTGCTGTTAGTGTACTGTGATATTTATATTTAGGCTCCAGAAACTTTTAGTGTATATAAAATATATAAAGATAGAAAAAAGGGGTAGACCTAAACACATATTCCCATCAGTAGCATCAGACTCTTTCAAACCTGAACCTGTGCCTAATCACCCGCCCCACATATTTGAAAGAGTACAGGAAGGTAAGGTTACAAATGCAAACCTTAGTAAAAGCTTCTTAACATGTGAGATCATGTAACCACTAAGAAACGTTTTAAATACTTCTAACATCTTAACAATACGAAAACATATATACAAAAACACTCCAATTCCTAGATTTGTTATCCCTTACCCTTCTTACAAGATATCTATATACTCCTAAATGAACATAAGTGGATAGCCAATATGGCAACAACTAAAACAGAACAGTACAATATAACACCTGCTTTGATCGGCATGTATTAGAAATGTTACAAAATCAATTAAGATAACTAGGAATAGATTTGTTAAAATGAATACAACAGGGGTTTCTATTACCTATGCAAGTCTAATACCTATTATATAGAGAGTTCCTATTTATATCTGTAATCAAGGATATTTTAAAGATTTAGTAGGAACAGAACAATAAATCGTAACATAATATGACTTATCTGCAAAGGGGCAGTGTAAAATTACCAGTTCCAACAAAATGTTGGTGTAGGAATAACCATCAGTAATAGCAAGGTGAGTCACATAGTTTAGTGTGTTATCCAGTATTCACCAGAAAGTATAAGTGAAGTGTGATGGAAAATGTCTTCACTTTCATACATCCTGCATCTTGTGTTCGATTAGCTTAATCCATCTTTATCTATACTGTAGATACAGACCACTATAATCATATATATTGCATTGTCAGCAATCTGATTTCTTAAAGCCACATCTTTATCATTGTCATCAGATATTTTAAAACTGTCAAGACTGTAAGAAATGTAATGCAGGTGAGAGATTCCTTGTTGTACTGTCCCCTGTATTCTTGATCAGACCGCTTAAACAAGGAAACATATTAAAATTATGGGTGTGGGGGGACTGTAGAATAGAACAACAGGTTGCCTAAGCAATACTGTAAATGTGTGTGTGTGTGTGTTCATGTGCATATATGAATGTAGGAAGAAAATCTATCACTATTAAAAACAGTTTCCCCCAGAGCAACAAACTTTAATCATGTAAGTGCTGGCACTTATGTAAGGTGTATGATACATTTATTTCCATCATGCGTACACCAGATAACTTAACTCTTCCCTATGCCATCAAGTCCAAAACAATCATTATGTTTCTTTCAGCAAAGGACAAAACGCTCAGTCCCATTTCACTGACAAGAGCCGCAACAAGGCAAATAATACCCACTTATCGTTTCAAAGTGAGGATATTACATTCAAAGTTATTTCTGAAGTTGCGGTCGAAGATTCGTTTATCATTCCCGGAAGTATTGAAAGCCAAGCAATGTTAGGCACATTTATATCATGCATCTTGGAGTATCTGGCTGAATGCTTAGGGTCTTGACCTAGGCCTCGGGATCCTAAAGAGGGGTCGATTCCATTTCTAACTCACGAGTTTCATTAGCTCTTGGACCTGGAACCATTTGAGGGTGAGAAAGGATCTCTGAGAGAGGAGTGAAGAGCATTTGGAATTAGAGGAGTTCCCATAATGGAGGTCATTCCTTCTTTCACCCAACTCATCTCCTTGATTTCATCCTCGGATACAGTCACAAGGCATGAATTACCACTATGTCTGCCTGAAAATCTTATATTTCAGTTCATATTAGTACTACCATGGAGTCCCTGCCCATTCTGGTGAACACGAAGAAGGTTCATATGGCTGCATATCTGTTCATTCCTGTAAAAGACATTGTCTCCCCACCTTCCTGTTTTTAATGAGCTACTTTCAAACTCAGTTCCGTAAGCAGGAACATTTAGATAGGAAGATATCCTGCCCTAAAACCCTGGGCTTGCATGTACACCTAACCTGCTATTAGGGCAAGCTGCTGTGAGAGAGAAAGAGGCTTACAAAGTGTGTATTCTAGAGGTGTGAGACCAAAAAGCAGCTCATGACAAAATTCCAGGAGATGCAGGAAGTCTGCAGACAAGCTCTGCACTCCTTTTATGATGCAGCTGACATACACATCTCCCTAACCACAGTGTTTGGGTCATCCAATGCTGTCATGACTCTTCCCATTCATCTGTGCAACCTACTGAGACTGCAGACCAAGAAGCTGAATTTCATATTCTTGAGGCTTCAGGTCTTTTGGCAGGGATGTTCAGCATTTCATCTTGTCACTGAAGAAGAAAAGGTAGGAACTGGCCTCCTTTTCTCAGCTGCACAAGGTGCAGACACCCCAAGTACAACTGATATTCAGGCCTTTTGGGAGAAGTAATCAGAATCATACTCTACAAAGACATGCCAAGCCTAGTTCCAATTCCAGCATCCAAATAGTGCCTTTACGAGGACTCTAGGGACCCTAAGATTACTGTAACCACTCCCATGGCCTCCCCAGCAGACTGTGGAGCTGCTGCCTACTGATTCAACATAATGTGGTTAGGGTAAATTTTCTTTCCATGCATGGACCTGGACAACTGTCTCCATAGACACTTGAGATTTCCATTTTCTGGAGGAGGGGTGCATCCTGCATCTGATAATTTCTCCCAAGTTTCCATTTCCTCAAGGTCCCCCCAGAATGCAGGTTATTAATGCAACAAGAAGTTAAATACATGATTTGAAGTAGGAGATTCATTTGTCTGCAACCTGTGGGTTATGGATCCGATATCGGATCCGAACCGGCATAGTCTACCAGCTATGGATCCAAGCTCCCAGCTCCTCCCCTCACCCATAATGCCCTGCTCTACCCTCATGACCTCAGATCTCGTTTGCCGCGCATGGTGACCAGATTGTGTTTTCTAAGCTCTCCAGCTAAGTGTAGTTTTTTAAGTCTTAAAGTGCTTATTTTTGAAAGTTTTGTGTGAAAGTTGTGTGGAAGTGTAGGTTTCCCTTTTATATTATTATACTTTTAGTGTCTTAAAATTTAATTTTACTTATCCCTCCCCTCGCTGGTAGTGTAGTGTGTGTTTGGGCCTGTTGAGTGGTTTTGTTACTTTACTTTATCTAGTTTAAGGAACCTTGTTTTTGCTTTTGGGATGTCTGAACAGCCCAAAGCTGTATTTTCTAAGTGCTCCGAGTGTGGCCATAAGCTTTCCCCGGCTGATGGCCACACTCGGTGTGTTAGATGCCTTGTGGTTGAACACCTCACATCTGGATGTTCCATTTGTGCAGGGTTCAACCCCAGGGCATTGAAGGAGCGGAGGTCCAAGCTTGTCTTGGCGGGTCTTTTGCCACCGGACTCGGCTCCGGCCTCCGCTCCTTCGGGGGTAACCGTTTCGATGGTTGTCTCCTCTCCGGCTCCCCCTCCTCCTCCTGGGACTCAACCTCCCTGTAGTGGTTCGGAGGAGAGGGAAGCTAGGAAGAAGGACCGGAGGGAGAAGCACCATAAGCGGCGGGCCGAGACCTCTGTTTCGGCCCCGCCAGCCAAGCGGGCTTCTCCTCCAGCCTCCTTGTCTGCTGGCTCTCCCCCTCCTCGGCTCCGGTCTCCAGTGTGTTTTTCACCGGGACCTGAGGAGGAGGAGGAGACCCGATCTCCGTCGAGGCTATCGAGGAGGCACTCAAGGCCTACCTCGGTAGCCTCGTCGAGATCAACTTATAGCCTGTCAGACGCTGATCTGGACCGGATGATGAGAAGGTTCATCCAGGCCCAGATGCAGATGGGAGTGCTCTTGCCTCCTCCCCCCTGGGGGGGAGCTCGACCCCTTTTTTCAAGCCAATTGCTCCTTCTCCGACCCGCTACCCGGGTTCGATCTTATTAAAGAATCCGCTGCATCCCCCCCAGAGTCCATGTCGGAGAAGGACAAAGTGCTGCACTCCACCCGCATGGCCACTCTCAGGTCCGTTACCAATACCTCTATGCGGCTACTCTCCCATGCTACGGAAGGCGCCGCTAGAGCCGCAGGGGCAGGCCTAGTTACTAGACGTCAGGCCTGGCTCCGTCATTGCGATTTCTCAGAGCCCTTCAAAGCGTCATTTGCGAACGCCCCCTTCGATGGTTCTGCCCTCTTTGGCAAAACTGTTCGCAACACTTTGACCCAGAGCGAGAAGGACGGGAAGATGCTGTCTGCCATCTGAATCCGCTTCTCTGCACCCCAGAGGCCCTATTCTAGGAACCAAAAGGGTCAGAAGAAGATGTGGTTCCGGAAGTCGCAGCAATCCCAGCCTGCTCCGGACAACCAGTCCTTCTGTGGCAGAGGAGGACAGGGAGGACGCCGCCCTAGAGGCAGAGGGGCTCCCAGGAACTTCGGGTCCAGAGAACCCTTCTCTGAACGGCCCGCGCAGCAGCCCTGAGGGGTTGCCCGACTGCTCCACTCTGGAGGCAGTCAGGGGATGTTTTTCGGAGCACCTGGTGGCATGGGAGTCCATAACATCAGACCGCTGGGTTCTCCAGATCATATCCAGAGGATACCGTATCCCCTTTCTTCACTTGCCAAAATTGAAGTCCCTCCCCGACGTTCCACCCGGTCAGTGGGAGGCCGCTTTGGCAGAAATTGGCCATCTGCTAAAGAAAAGAGCCATCCAGCCTGTCCCCCCAGACCAGATCGGATCAGGGTTCTACTCCAGGTTCTTTTTAGTGCCAAAAAAGACGGGGGATCTAAGACCAATTTTAGACCTTTCACTCTTGAACCTGGCAGTTCCCAAGGAGAAGTTCGAATGGTCACGCTGCAGTCTATTCTCCCCTTCTGGGAGAAAATCACTGGATGTGCTCCATAGACCTCAAGGATGCGTACTACCATATACTAATGGACAGGCGCTCCAGGAGGTTTCTCCGCTTCCGGCTGGGAGCCAGTCACTACCAGTTCGGGTCCTTCCCTTTGGTCTCACCACAGCCCCAGGGTGTTCACCAAAGTATTAGCAGTGGTAGCGGCCCACCTGAGGCTTCAGGGGTACAGGTCTTTTCCTACCTGGACGACTGGCTCCTTACCCCCAACAAGGCATCTACTACTATTGGCTGAGACTCCTTTCTCCATCTTGCTCCCCGTCTGGGCATCACTATAAACACAAAAAAATCCAACCTAGCACCCACACAGTTCATAGATTTTATAGGTGCCAGGTTAGACACAAGGAGATTAAAAGCCTTCCTCACTGCGGACAGAGTTCAAAATCTGCAACTCCAGGTGCGGGCCATTCTCCACTCAAGCTCAGTTCCGGCGGAGTTGGTCCTGAGGGCTCTAGGGTCCATGGCGGCTGCTATAGCACTTCTTCCTCTCGCCAGGTTCACTATGGGCATCCTCCAGTGGACACTCCTAGTACAGTGGTCGTATCTTGCTCTTCCTATGCATCATCCCATTGCGATCAGCAAGGCTTGCAAGCGGTCCCTCCTGTGGTGGCTACACTCTCCAGATCTCCACGGAGGCCGCCCATTTTGTGCTTCTCCCCCTCTCGCCACGATGACCACGGACGCCTCCCGCCTCGGGTGGTGGGGGCATTTTGCAGGCCGGACCGTCCAAGGCACGTGGAACGATTCAGAGACCTTACTGCATATCAACGTTCTAGAGATGAGAGCAGTGCTCTTAGCGTTGCTAGCACTTCAGGCCTTTCTTCCCTTGGGAACAATTGCGATTCAATCGGACAACATGTCGGTTGTCTGGTATATCAACAAGCAGGGAGGAACCAGGTCTTACCCTCTTTGTCGAGAAGCCATGAGAGTTTGGGAATGGGCAATCTCCACCAACCGCTTTCTCATAGCAACGCATATTCCGGGTCGGTCCAACATCCTGGCGGACAAACTCAGTCGCAACATTCTCACCCCTTACGAGTGGTCTCTCAATACTCAAGTAGCGGAACGCATATTCGCACGGTGGGGAACTCCTTGTTGCGATCTTTTTGTCTCTCCCTCAAACACCAAGTGCGACAGTTTTTCGCTCTGATACCTCCTCCCGGAGGTTCCCAAGAGACGCTCTGGTGCATGCTTGGCCACCCGGTCTTCTTTATGCTTATCCCCTTGCCTCTGATGCTCCAAGTTCTTCAGAAAGCCTCTCGGTTGGGGTGCAGAATGATTCTCATTGCTCCGTTTTGGCCTCGACAGATCTGGTTCCCCTTCCTAAGGTCTCACTCTGTGAATCCTCCTTGGATTCTAGATCCCATTCCGGATCTGATATCTCATCCATCCCGCTTATCTCCTCCGAACCTGGACAACCTGAAGCTGACCGCTTGGCTGCTCCAGTTCCACTCTTGATCAGGACTCCCGGTATTTCGTCCCCTGTTAAGGCGATCCTGGTGGCAGCTCATAAGCCATCCACTAGGAAAGTCTACCGCAGCAAGTGGAAACGGTTCTCGTTGTGGGTGGAGCGGAAAGGCCTAAACCCCTTCACAGTTCCTCTCCCTTTGGTGCTTAATTTCTTAACCACTCTTTTTAACGATGGTGCCAGCAGTTCCACGGTCAAAGTACAACTTGCAGCAATTTCCCATTATCACATTGGTCATGACTCCAATCCACTGATGTCGGCCAAGTTGTGTAAGATTTTCCTTAAAGGTACTTTTCTTCTCAGGCCCCCTGTAAAGCAAGCGGTTCCTCCTTGGGACCTTTCCTTAGTTCTCCAGGCCTTGACCGCCCCCCCCTTCGAACCGGCGGCTACGGTAGATCTGAAATTCTTGTCTTTCAAGACCGCCTTCTTAGTAGCCATTACTTCGGCAAAGAGAGTTTCAGAGCTTCAAGCATTATCAGCTAAACCTCCTTACTTGGTCTTTCATCCGGACCGTGTTTACCTCAGGACCAACCCGTCCTTTCTTCCTAAGGTAGCTTCTGAAGCAAACATTAATCAATCCATTAACCTCCGTGTCTTCTTTCCTAAATATGAAAACAAAGGTGAATACAAGCTTCACTCCTTAGATGTTCACAGGCAACTTAGATTTTATCTAAACAGAACGGCTGGTCATAGGCAATCCGACCAGTTGTTCATTTCCTTTGCTAAATTTAATTTGAGCAAACCAATTTCTAAAGTCTCACTATCTCGCTGGATTTCACAATGTATCTTATTGGCTTATCAAGCTTCAGGAAGGCCCGCACCGGAGGGTGTACATCCCATTCAACCCGGTCAGTCTCTACCTCGGCAGCCTTTAAGGCTAGGATTCCTCTAGATGATATTTGTGCAGCAGCCATGTGGGCTTCATCTCATACTTTTATTTCCCACTACAAGTTGGATCTTGCATCTAGGGGTAGAGCATCCTTTGGCTCCGCGGTGCTCCGGAATATCCTTCCATGATGGCTGCCCAAGATTCGGGTAGCTGGGGACTCTGTCCCACAGGTTGCAGACAAATGAATCTCCTACTTCAGATTTAGAAGTTATGTACTCACCATAACGTTCCATCTGAGTAGGTGTATTCATTTGTCTGCAACCATCCCGCCCTCCTATCCCCCTGGCCTTTCAGTTTCCTGCATATGTTGTGTTACCCTTTTCAGGGTGTTCTTGCTGTTGGAAACTCGATCTGAGGTCATGAGGGTAGAGCAGGGCATTATGGGTGAGGGGAGGAGCTGGGAGCTTGGATCCATAGCTGGTAGACCATGCCGGTTCGGATCCGATATCGGATCCATAACCCACAGGTTGCAGACAAATGAATACACCTACTCAGATGGAACGTTATGGTGAGTACATAACTTCTAATTTTTTGTTCCATCACTGTACCTCTCTGATAATTACACTACCTTTACCCATTTGTCCCATTCATTCTGGCAGGGGCAATGGCCAGGCATTTCTAGGTCATAGTATGATTTCCTAGCCTGGAAGTGACTGGCAGTGACCAGGCATTTCCAGGCTAGGCAAGCATATTATGATCTGTTCACTACTGTCTAGGGTGCCTCTTCATTCCAGTCATTCTCCCACTGGTGAGAAGCAGATGATAGGTAGTGGGCCAGCTTCCAAATCTAAGGAAGAAGACTTCTCGTTTTCTTGGAATTCTCCACTTCCTGTGGCAGTTCTGTAGAACTCCACTTCTTTCTGCCTTACTCCAGAACTGTACCTTTCCATTGTAAGTTCCCCAGCCAGTGAACTTACACAGTGGCAGTGTGTACACAGCAGGTCCAAACTACATAGTTGCTAAACCTAGTACTCCTCCTAGGCGTCACCCAAGAAGTAGGTCAGAGTTACTTCCTTCCTCCTAAGAAGAAAGAACTGACAACAGCCATTCACTCACTCACTCACTCTCATCCTCCCCAGCCTGTCTCTTCCAATATCCAAGCAAATAGTTGAAAAGCTCTTGAATTATTTGGGTCATAGTCAGAGCTTCATCCTTGTAGACCACAGCTGAGGCTGACATTCAGTTAATGTTGCATGAAAGGGCAATTGAACCTGTCCCCTTGTATGAGTTGGTAGGATTCTGCTTTTGCTTCTAACTGGTTCCCAAAATGATGGAGGAGCAGCTTTGGCCCATCCCGGACCTCAAGAAGTTCAGTCACTTTGTGCAGTATATCCTTACAAAGTCTGACATTTCAGACATTATTGTCCATCTTGCGCAGAGGGAATTTGTTCTGCATACTGGACATGTGTGATGCTTGTCTTCACATCCCAGTTCAGAGGTTTGACTACAGGTTTGTTTCTACTCTGTCCTAATGGGTAAGAGAGAATAATTCAGAACCTTATCCTTTGGCTTATGTTTTGTGCTCCATATCTTTGCAAAGTGTTTAAACATGGTAGCCCCTGGTCTACACAGTTGGGAGATCTACCATTTCCCTTACCTGGATAATTAGCTGGATTCATGGAGAAATTAACACGGGTCAGAATCCCTTCAACCTGCTGGAAATAACAATCTAGAGAAGGCTTTGATCACTCCATCTCAGAAAGTGCTGCTTCTAGAACTGATCCTGGATGTGATTGTTGGATGTATTTTCTTGTCTTTTAAGATGAGAGGTATTCTAAGAGCCCTTCACTTTCTGCCCCAGCACAGATCCCATCTCAGCCCAGTCCTTTCTCTGACTACTGTGCTATTTTATCAGGTCAATTTTCCAGGCTTAACATGGGAGCCTTTCACTGGTCCCTTGCACATTGTGGGGATCAGCATCTAAACAGTCTCAAAAACTAGATTCTTCCATCCTTGTAGGTGTCATAGGAAAGGACGTAGTGGGTTAGAGTATCCAGTCTTTTCCAGAGTCCCAACTTTTCTTCCCATGTTGGTTGTAGAGATGTATACATCAATACCCCCAAGCTAAGGTTTGGAACACACTTCTGCTCCTGGTCATTCAGTGTGGGCATGATTTCATCCGGAAGTAGGTCAGCTTGCTGGAGATAGGGGTAGTTTGTGTCAGTCTTCTGGGTCACCAAGACATTCCCCCTCTCATGTCTGTCTTGATCATGCCTTCCTGTGTTCTCATTCAAGAAACTGGTTAGGTCTCACTGTTGTTTTTTTTTTTTTCTCAAGGAGTGTGCGCTTTGGGATTGGGACATCAGCCAGCAGTTTTTTTCTTTTTTTACGGAATATGACAGGGATGCTGAGTGACTGTTAGAGCACCCTTATCAGGAAATATTTCTGGATTATGAGTGGGGAATAATGTATGAAGTGCTGTTCAGGGACTGGGACATTACCAGAATGCATATCTTCACATGTCTGGTCAGTGCTAAGTAGACAGAGTTCTGCATATGAGTGTTGTCTGCATTGTCCCTATCATGCAGGGGAAATTTTGTCTACAACTTCCCATCAGCCCAGCTCATTCAGTGAGTCCTTCTGAAGTTACGGGGGGGGGGTGTTGATTCTGAGAGAACAATATAAGTTTTATCATATTTGCTTTCCCCTGTTCCAACAAATGTCTCTAGAACTACACAGTCTACAACAGGTAGTGCAGGGACTGTTCATACAAGCAAATTGCACCCAGCCTGAAACTGCATGACTGGCTCCTCAGGTCAGTGAATTAACCAACTATTGCCTGTCATGTGATGCTTCCCTGCTTTTCTTGGTTACTTAGAAGCCAGCCAGCAGCTTATCTTGTGCATCAGAATTGTAGAAATTCACAATGTGGATGTTAGACAAAGGGATTAATCATGACTCCTAGACTACTTGCTTGACCTTGTCCAGATCTGGACTGAAATATTTTATTATTGTTTCGTCTTTTTGCATTAATTTTAGCATTATGTGATTCTGTGACAAGACAGTAGCCCATCTGATTGGTTGAACGGTAGACATTTCAGAGAAGTATGTTTCACCTCACCTCCTCCCATGGGACTTAAACTTATTTGTGGAAATGCTGATAGTGCCTTTTAGAGTCCTGTGGCTTGCATTTTTTTTTTTTAACTTGCATAGTCCTCTTTCAGGTGACTGTTACCTCAGCCAGGAGAATCCAAGAGTTTCAATCTGAGCAAAATAACATGTCATGATGTTTTATAAAGATCTTGTTACCTTGAGGGAAAAAAACGACTGGTTTCTGCTTAAGGTGGTCTCATAGGTTATTTTGAAGTAAGCCAGACACCTGCCCGTTTCTTCTTAGAAAGAACTAATCAGGGGAGGCCTTGTTGATCAAACTGGTTGTTTGAAGAGTACTCAGGTAATGTCTAATAGGACAATTGCAGTTAGCAAGATGAAGAGTTACGTTAGCTTTTTCCAAGAGCAAGCAGGGTGAGCAGATCTCAAGAAAGATGATGTCTGCTTGGCCAGGGAATTGTATTTGTCAGAGTTATTGATCTTCTAGCAAGCTACTACCTGGCTGTACTAGACCTTACTTGATTTGGGGCATTGCCTCCTTTGCTACATGCTTCAGATGCCTTTTGTGCAGGATATCTGTGCCACTTGGTCTGGAGTTCTTGTGTCCATGGAACATTACAGTAGTGTCCAAGGCATGAGCAGGAATTAGGGTAGTCCTAAATATGGTGCTTCCCATTGGAATCTTAAAGCCTTTCCTGCCACCCCGCAATAGTACTGCTTGGTATTGGTTCACTTTTTCATGGACCGTTGATTGAATCACTACCACAACCACTGAAGATATATTGTTACATGCATGTGTTCAGTCAACAATCTAGACTTCTACTTTTCAATCCTCTGGTCCATCTTTTATGCCTCTCAAAGGGTCGTTATACTATAGGTCTTAACCAGTTTCATCTAATGCGAAAAAGTAATGTCCTTCCAGGTGATGATTGCTGTGAAATTCAAAGCTGAAATGATGATACCTAGTGGGTCTATATTATATAGTTGAAGCTTCAGGTAATCGAATACCTAAAGCTCAACACCAAAACAGAGAAAGCTGTAAACATCGAACGGCCACTTCCGCAAATTCTTTCATAGGGAAAGAATTTGCTTGGCCGGAGGGGAAAAAAAATTCAAACCCTAATCGAGTGGGGGGCTTCATCCCCCCTACTCCCCCTAACTAAATATGCCAACTCCGAGATTGCGCTGCAGTGGAGAAAAGGGCAGATTCCCGAGAACGGCCAAGTGAATTTTTTTCCCTACAAAAGAATTTGCGGAACTGGCCATTTGATGTGTACAGCTTTCGCTGTTTAGGTGTCGGGCTTTAGGTATTCGATTACCTAAAGTTTCGATTACCTAATATATACCCTACCTGGTAGCTGAAGAAGTTCACAACGTCTTAGACTGCTGATTGAACTCTCAGTGAAAATCGATCTGGAGTTACAGTAAGCTCTGTAACAACCTTTCAGTACATGATGGTGAAGTACCTGTTAAGTATAGCTTTGATCTTTCTTTGTTAGAAGTTTTTTTTTTTTGTAGTAGTAGTAGTAGTAGTAGTAGTGAAATCCACTAGCAGACCACATTTTCTGTTAGAAAAACTAAAATGGTTTCTCTTTAATACTTAAATGAGTATTTTAAATTTAGTAGTAGCAATTTTTATCATGACCACATGTTGATATATATGCATGTACACCTAAAATAGATTGGAATGCCTGCTGCTGTTCTCTTTTTACATTTTCTTTTCAAGAGTAATTTCTGACTTTGTTTTAACAGGGTCATTTATCAGAAGCCTGGTCTCGTGTAACTAAGAATGCTATTGCAGAAACTATCATTGCTTTAACCAAGATGGAGGAAGAGCACCGGTCACCAGTGCGGTGCATTGCAACTACTAGGGTAATATTCTAAATGCATTTGTTATGTTTTCTAAATATCTATATAATATACATATACATGTAAATGTAAACAGCAGTTTGAGGACTAGTTTTACATCTGATTTGTCTCTTGCTTGCTACCATCTGCCCCTAGTCATTTAAGTCTACAGTATGTGAAACAACCACTGCAGTTTGACTTAGCAGGAGGGAATTATAGCCTTGTAACATATTGCCTCATGTCATGAGGTCAGATTTTAAAATGCAGTTATTCTTAAAGCATTTTTGAGCTGAATTGGTCATTTGTAGGGAAGCACTATAAAATTAGCTGGTAATAACAGTGGTGATTTATTTACTTTACTTTTATTTAATTATTTGTATAAATTTGTTAGCCACAGCAGAACAGTGGTCTGAACCTTAAATGTTCAACTCACAAGCTTAAAGGGATAAAACAAAAATACAAATGTGTGGTGTAGCTTATACTATAACAAGGAAATAACAAAAGTAGGATTATAGCTTACAAATGTAGCAAGCGAATAACAGAGAAACACTAGGCGTAAGAGATAGAGGGTTAATGGTTTTGGTAGGGGTGGATGGGGGGGCGGCAGGTGGGATGTGAGAACAGGAGCTAAAAAAGTATTTAAAAACACAAGAAAAAAGAATGCCAGGTGCAATGCAAATGTAGAAAACTGTTTTCTTGCTTTTTCACATCTTTCAAACACTGTATTTATAATTATTAAAGATAGAGGTGAATCAATATAAAATCTTTTCTTTTTTGAGTGGAACAATTTGAATTGAAAAGATGGTTTTATTTGCATTATGATGCCCAGTCTCCTAAATCCTTTTTTTCCCTCTTTTAAGTACGGACATAGAAAGCACTAAGCTAGATCACTAGAAAACCTGCATTTTCTCTCTCTGGTCTTGTCACTTTCTCAGAGTCCTGTGAGTCTTGTAAGGGCATTCATTGGCCTTGCAACTCCTTATTGACCTAGATTGGACATAAATACAATTTGATAAGATATCCGAGACCAAAGACTTTACATGTTGCTGTCTTACTCCAGAAATAAAAAGCTGGGGACTTAAATGCCAGAATAGAAGCTGAAGGCTGGCTGCTGCTCCTGTGAAGCTTGTGAGCACTTTTTCATGAGATGTTGAGAAAGTCCTGAAGATTTTTTCACCCTGACTGCTTATTTTCCCTCTACAGGTCTGCACAATTAGCAGTCAGAGTGAAAATGTGAGAGGGAGCAAGAGCTTTTGGAAGCTTTTGACTTGGGCAAGACACAACCCCCATATAGGTTAAAGGCTACTTCAGAAGTGATGAATTAGAACATTTACTGTTAGGAGTAAGTGTGACTTACACAGCTGTGCATTCTCTGTTGTTTTCTAGTGGGGAAAAAGAAACAAATAAGAACTGCCCCTTTGTTTTTTACCTAATTTCATTCTTAAACTTAGACTATATTTAGTAAGGTTTGGAAGAGTTACTGCCTTGGCACAAACTGCTTTGAAGAGGCTTTCACCTTAAGTGTGCCATCTGGCAGTTGAGGATCAGTGTTTTTACCTGTAACTGAGACTGTCCTGAAAATCCAAGAGTACACTAGTTACTGTATCACTTTTGTTTATTATTAGAGAAAGGTATATGGGGTTGTAGCAACCAAATGCTGCTGCAGTTAGTATTTTTAGCTCTTGATTGGTCTTCAGTTACACATTCATAACATTTCTCACTCTTTCAGAGATCCATGTACCATGTACAGGCATTATTGATCATTTACTGTTATTCCACCAAAAATATTATCCCCTTTCATTACTTCAAAACATTAATTTTATCAGTCTCACCAGGAACTGAAAATGCACAGCATATAGTAACGTAACACACACATACAAATATACATGTTTATTAATTCCACCTTTCAAAAACATATTCCTTTGTAATAACTGTGCTTGGATAACAGTAACATCACAGAAACAAGGCTTGTCACACAGTCTATTTAAGCCCTGTATCTGTATGTATTTAGTTGCCCCTCTTGGCTTTGAATCCCTGTTCCTTAATGAAAACTCTTAAAAATGACATTCAGAAAAACATTCAACGCCCAAAAATATATTCTACCTGTAAGGAATCCATTTAAATACTAGTATTGCCCTATGGCAGTACCTGTGTGTACTTTGCTTCTGTTGAAACACAGAACCTCTAAACAAAATGGCTTGCACATTAATACACATAACTCATTAATTTAAGTACAGGCAATGCCTGCACTTGAATTCCTGAATTTAAATGAGTTTTTATGCAAATAAATGTACAAATCTGAAAAATGTTTTTTTTTTTTTTTTTTATTTATTTATTTTTTTTGCAGGACGCAAGCCCTTTTCATTCCGAAAACCGCATTTGCTTGTATATTTTCATTCCGGGGTCACATCAGAGAAAGAGTGATCATTAAAGTAAAAACTTTTTTTTTTTAAAATGTTACTGTTTTCTCAGATCTTGCAGTCTCCGAGCACATATAAAACACAGATGTTGAACTGACACACATCACTGCAAAGTACAATGTGGAAAAACATTGATACAGTAGCACCTCAATCAAACATACTTGAGCACAAACAAAATTTGTAACTGTAATAAGCACATGAAGGGAAACTTTGCAGAATGTTCCCAGTACTAAACTCTTGATAACTTCTGCTGCTGTCTTTTATTACTTTGTAGAAACCATTGTATATATGAACCATGGGCAGCATAAATGCCTTAAATGCATGCTTCTTGGATATTAACAAGAGGCACAAATATCCATGCTTTCTTTAAAATGTGGTTAACAACTCACTGTGTCTAATTAATGACAGACCAGTGTTAAATCTTTAGTCAAGCCAAACCTTTATTTATACTGATGAAGGCACATAGTTTTAATTAGGAAAGATTTGCCTTCCTCCATAGTCCCTGCTTCTACTATTCTGAATGATAGCAGCACAATGGCTCATAACACTAGATCTGATATTGTTAATCCTCATTTATTCCTTACGTATGGGTATCGGTTCCGAGCTCGGAACAGAGACGGCCATTTTCCAAGCTCGCGTCAGCTTCAAACTCTCGAGTTACCCACAATTTCCTGCTCCCTGTTACCTCAGATTTTGTTTGCCGCATTGCCATCCGGTCGTGTCAAGCTACTTCTCTTGAGCTAAGTACAGTCAGTTGTTGTTTAATTGCTTTTCAAATTACTTTTCTGTCAGAAAAGTTGATATTTTATTGTCTCTTGCCCTGTCACATCTAGCGTTCATTTTTTCCTCAGGTTTTTTCTGTCCTTTACTTTCCCTTGTTACCGTGAGGTAATTTCTCCTTACCATCGTTGGTAATCCCTTTCCTTTTTCCTTTTTCATACCTTCGGGTACTCTCTTGTACCATTGTTGGTACTTTTCTATTTTTTAATATGGCAGATAAAAAGGGTAGCCCAGGGTTTAAGCGGTGTTCTGATTGTGGGCACAAACTGCCTACTTCTGATGCACACTCTTTGTGTTTTTTGTTTGGGAGCTTCCCATTTGTCTGTTGTACCACCTTGTACTATATGTGAAAACTTTTCTAATAGAACTTTGTTAGAAAGAAAAAATAAGCTGATACTGAAGGGACTTCTAAAATCTCTCTTTTCAAAGGCAATTTCTGGGTCAGTGGTCTCAACCCCTCCTAAAGCTCATAAGAAAATGGATGTTTCTACTAAGGCTAAATCCTTGCGTTCGTCCCCGGCTGGGACTCTCACCAACCAAAATCTAAAAAGGCTAAAACTTTGGCTCTGGAGCTCTCTGTCAGCCCCAGTGCATTTGGTGCCCAGACCCTCGGCACTGAGGCCTTCGGCTCCATTAGTGATTTTGGCTCCCTCCTCTCCTGCAACCTTCTATATATCGGCACCGAGGGGCTCCTTGATTCAGACCTTTAACACTGTTTTGACACTGACTGTTCAGTCGCCACAGACCTTGACCATGATCTTCCTCAGAACCGAGGCCTTTATTACTGACTCCAGTTTCGGCACCAACAACCACTTCGGCACCGATCCCTGTGTTGGTGCAGACAGTGACATTGGCACCGATGACTTCTTCGGTGCAGACCACAGTTGTTCAGTCTTTCTCGGCACCGTTGTGTTGCGTCTTGTGGACCAGGCATTCTTGGCCAGAGGTATTCCACCCCCCAGGAACTATCCTTTCTTGGGAGGTGATCATCCATCTCCAAAGATACCTTCTTATTCTCCTCCTTCATTGCCTTTGAAGTCCATGGATATAGTACAGTCTTCCCCTTCTGTGGTTCCCTTTATGGATCTCACTAAGGAACCGCTGTTGCCTTTGTGGCAGGATAGTTTTGCTACGACCAAGGATGTCAGCTGTGACACGCATAGCTTGCTGCTCCACAGTCATCCAGGGACTCCGAGTTGGCAGGCTAAGCCACTTAAGGGAGGAGTGCCCCCAGTTCTTGACATACACTCCTCTCCAGGTGGACCAGCATTCCAACTGATGGAGAACGCTTTTGCTGCTGCTGGCGATACCAGACTGTCTATACCTACACCCTCCTCTGGTACACTGGTTTCACAAGTCGCACCTAGCAGACATGGGGTGCAAGGACCTCAGGACATATTCCCTCAGGAATTCCCTTTTCCGCTGTCTTTCCCAGGGTCTCCCGCTGAGGAGGTCCACCGGAAAAGTTCATGTAAGAGGAAGCACATGGACTCCACAGAGGAGTCTCTTACCGAAGACACAGATTTCGATGAGGGGGAAGGATCCCCTCAGTCACCGTCTGAGGTATCCTTTGGCGATATCCTTGAAATCCTGAAACAGAGAGGTGACTGGCAGCCCTCTAATCTGACCCCTGAGGAATCTGTGTTCCTGCGCCCGGCCCCCTACCTCCTGGGTTACTCCACCTGCCAACGAACTTGTCAAGTTCATCGTGCAGCATGCTTGGAAGGCCCCTGATACTGTTGAAGCTATTCCCAGGAGGCCAGATAAGATCTTGTCCCCTCCTGCTTCAGATCCCCATTGGTCCAAAGGTCTTCCTGTAGATGCTTTGGTGATGGCGGCCGCAACAAAAAAGGATCTGGCGAAAGAAGAAAGCCAGACTGTCCATCCGCCTAACAGAGAGTCCCAGGCCCTGGACAGAATAGGGAAGTGCACTTTTGCTTCAGCGACCTTTGCTATCAGGTCCGTGAATTATATGGCACATTTTACCAGGCTTCAAAGGGATCTGGTTTCTGAGCTCTCTGAAACCTTGGCTGGTGCAGTGTCTGATGAGGTCCGTGACAAAGTGGCCTCTCAGCTGGCCACCATTGAGTCTATATCTAACTCCTCTATGCGATTGATATCTCATGCATCAGAAGGAGCAGCTAGAGTGGTGGGTTCAGCTGCGGTCTTGAGACAACACACCTGGATGTGCTTGTGCAACTTTGTGGAACCTTTTAAGTCTTCCTTTCTTAATGCCCCCATTGAGCCCTCCTCATTGTTTGGGCCCAAAGTTAAAAGCACACTGGCCAGATGTGAACTAGATAGTAAGACCCTTTCTGCCATAGGTGTCCGTTATGCTTCCCCTCAACGTGCTTTCTCCCGAAACCAAAAGAGTGGGAAGATATGGTTCAAGAAATCTCAGGGTCCTTTCCTTGACACACAGGCCGAGTTCTCCCCCAGAGGCAGAGGGGGAAACTCACAGGGAAGACTCTCCTTTCGGGGCAGAGGGGGACCACGCAACCAGGGTTCCAGAGATTCTTTCCCTGGCCAATCCTACCAGAGCTCCTGAAGAGCGGCCCAACTCCTTTCCTTTGGAGGTGGTTGGGGGACGTTTCTCCTTGTACCTTTCTGCCTAGCTAACCATCACCACCGATTCTTGGGTACAAAGGATTATAACCATAGGTTATCATAGCTCCTTCGATCTTTGTCCCGTTCCTTCAAAAAATCTTCCCGACGTTCCACCCAGTCAAAGGGAAGAAGAAGCACTAGAGAGAGAAAAGCTGCTAAGAAAAAAAGTCATCCAAATAGTCCCTCCAGACCAGATATGATCCAAATTCTACTCGAGACTATTTTTGGTGCCAAAGAAAAACGGGGACTGGAGACCAATTTTGGATCTCAGTGTATTGAACAAGTTTGTGAGAGTACAAAAATTTCGGATGGTCACTATATAGTCTATCCCCCCTCTTTTGGAAAAAGATGATTGTGTGTGCTCTATAGATCTTCAAGATGCATACTACCACATAAAGGTGGACAGACCATCAAGAAAATGTCTACCCTTCCGTGCGGGAACCAGTCACTGCCAGTTCAGAGTACTGACCTTTAGACTCTCTACAGCCCCCAGAGTGTTCACAAAGTGCATGGCAGTTGTCACAGCACACTTGCGACTTCAAGGATTCCAGGTGTTTCCATACCTAGACGACTGGCTCATTTCCGCCCCCACCAGACATCTACTGGAAAAAGCCTTGGCATACTCTCTCCTTGTTGCTCAAAGGCTAGGCATAACCATAAACTGGCAGAAATCCAATCTCACCCCATCTCAGTCGACAGAATTCATAGGGGTTATCTTGGACACAAAAAACTGCAGAGCTGCTATTCCAGAGCACTGAATTTTAAGGATAAAGCAACAACTACTTCCAATTCTTTCAAAGGAAAAATCCATGGCTCACTCGGTTCTACAGCTGTTGGGTTCCATGGCAGCCTCCATCACCATTGTTCCCCTGGCCAGGTTTCACATGACGCTTCTACAATGGCTACTACTCACCCAATGGTATCCTTTTCAGCATCCTCTTTCAGCCATGATTCGAGTAACCCACAGGTGCAAACAGGATTTAAATTGGTGGATGACACACAATCTCTCCCAATGGTCTTGCCCTTTTTTTCCCCAGCAACCCAAGGCCACAGTGACCCACGGACGCCTCCCTGATTGGGTGGGGGGGGGTTATGTCAGGGACAGACAGTCCAAGGCACTTGGTCCCAACCGGAGGCCCATCTGCATATAAATGTTCTAGAGCTGAGGGCAGTGCTTCTGGCGTTGCAAGCATTTCATCCCCTGCTGCCGTCTGGGACAATTGCAATTCAATCAGACAACATGGCGGTGGTCTGGTACATCAACAAGCAGGGTGGAACCAAATCTTACCCCCTTTGTCAAGAGGCCATGAGGATATGGCAATGGGGGATGGCTACCAACCGTTTTCTTCTAGCAACGCACATTCCTGAGAGTTCCAACGTGATAGCAGACAGGCTCAGCAGGTGGATTCTGCAACTTCACAAGTGGTCCCTGAATCCCTTGATAGCGGCGGAGATCTTCTACCGCTGGGGCTGTCCTTGCTGCGACCTCTTTGCGTCCCCAGCCAACTACAAATGCAGCAACTACTTCGCCCTGATTCCCCCTCCGGGACAGTCACCCAGGGACACTCTAGTCCACGATTGGCCCTCGGGTCTTCGCTACGCATTTCCACCCTTTCCTCTCATTCCCCAGTTTCTGAAGAAAGCCCGGCGGTTGAATAGCAAGGTAATCCTCATGGCACCATATTGGCCATGACAGATTTGGTTCCCATTCCTTTGGCCTCACATATTAGATCAACCATGGATCCCTCCATCCAATCCCGGAGTTGATCTCACACCCACAGAACCTGATTCATCCCAACCTGAACAGCCTGAAGCTAACGGCTTGGCTACTCCAATTCCCTTGATTGCCAGGCAGAATGATCTTTCTTTACCAGTACGTGATATTCTCATTGCTTCTCATATGTCTTCCACTAGAATTACTTATCTGAGCAAGTGGAAAAGATTTACCTGTTGGCTGAAAGATAAACAAGTAGACCCTTTTTCAGCACCAGTGTCAATAATACTAGACTATCTGGCCGACCTGTTTCAGTCGGGTCTATCGGCCTCTACCATTAGAGTTCATTTGGCTGCAGTTTCTAATTTTCATGAGGGTGTCCAAGATTCCTCTCTTATGTCCCATAAATTGTGTAAGACTTTCATAAAAGGTGTGAATCATCTGAAGCCTCCTTTTAGAGAACCTATTCAACCATGGGATTTATCATTAGTGCTACAAGCTCTGACAGTGGCACCTTTTGAACCAGTCTCTTCTTGCGACCTCAAGTATTTGTCATGGAAAACCTTGTTTTTGGTCGCTATTACTTCTGCCAGACGTATTTTTGAACTTCAAGCTTTATGTATCAAGACTCCATACTTGATTTTTCATAGAGATAGGGTGTCTCTGAGAACTAATCCGTCATTTCTGCCTAAAGTGATCTCTGAAATGTCCATTAATCAAGCCATCGAACTGCCAGTTTTCTTCCCCAACCATTCAAACAGAGGAGAGTATTGCCTATATACCCTTGATATAGACAGGCAAATCCGTTTTTACCTTAACAGGAATAAACCCTTTCGTAAATCTGACCAGTTATTTTTGGCCTTTTCTGGATCTAGATTAGGATTGGCTGTTGCTAAGGTCACATTAGCTAGATGGTTGAAGAACTGTGTGAACTTTATTTACACACAACGTAATATCTCGTTGCCTACTACCATGAAAGCTCATTCAACAAGGTCGGTGGCATCGTCTGCTGCCTTCCATGCCAGAGCTTCTTTACATGACATTTGTGCAGCTGCAACTTGGGCTACACCTCATACCTTTATCAATCATTACAAATTGGATTTGGCCTCCAGGGGAAGAGCATCTTTCGGTTCTATGGTGCTCAGGAATATCCTTCCATGAGAACCTCCCAGGAATAGAGGTAGCTGGGGACTCTGTCCCATACGTAAGGAATGAACGAGGATTAACAATATCAGATAAAGAAGTTACGTCTTACCATAACGTTCCATCTGTATTGTTGATCCTCGTTCAGTCATTACGACCCTCCTTCCTTCCCCCTCCTGTGGTTTCTAGTGGATCTCACCATCCAGTTCTCTTAGGTTATTTGACCAGAGGTAGCCTCTACCTTCTTTAACTTGCAAACTCAATCTGAGGTAACAGGGAGAGGGGAATTGTGGGTAAGAGTTTAGCTCGAGAGTTTGAAGCTGACGCGAGCTTGAAAAATGGCCAGCTCGGTTCCGAGCTCGGAACCGATACCCATACGTAATGACTGAACAAGGATGAACAGTACAGATGGAATGTTATGGTAAGACATAACTTCTTTTTCTGATAGTCAGTAAAACAGAAATATGCATCAGCTTAAGTACAGTAAGGCTGCGTTTTAGGAACAATGCATTTTTTTTCTTTCATAATTAACAAATTAGCGTTTGCTGTGCAAGAAAAATTATTGCACTGTACAGAGATGACTTTCTATTATTCATATTAAGGAACAAAATCCATACTGATTCAGTCTGTCACACAGAAATACTCCAGTAGCATATGAAACTGGCTTAGCTCTAGTAATGTGACAGTTATTTCATCCAGAATACAAGCAATAATCTTTGGAACAGTACACTGAATTTGTGTAATGTTCTATGCAACCAAATCAACAAATTATTCCAGTTTGGTGTCTAAAACAGGCTAAGTACCTTTCTGTCTTTCACAACACATACTGAAAAAATACTAATCTTTTAAAATCTCATTGCTCCCTACTTTAGAGTCTTGTAGATGTACAGTAAAAACTCCTATTCACAAAACTTGAATATGATCTCCAGATATGTTGCATTAGCCACAGGCCAAAATGCCTATGTATTATAAACAGTACCAAGTAAAATATGTTGATTTACTATAATGGAAGAGCCTATGCAGCATCAGTTTTGGTTATTACCTCTTATAGAAAGGGCCACATTGCTCATGGAAAACATTCTGCTTGCGTTTTTGGTCCCAACACGTAGTTCCAGACATACTAAAAAGATTGTCATTTACTTCAGAAAGAACCAAGCATGCTTTCTGCAAAAGTGCTCCTGGTGTCCAGCATAGCGGAATAGCATCTTATCCCATTTCTGAAAAGTCTAAGTTAGCTAGTTGAGTTTAAATGCAGCTACCTATCATCTTTCTGTTAAAGTTTTGGATTTAGGATAAGCTCTTGATATGTTTTCCTCTACCCATTACCCATGTTTGTATTTTAACACCGACTTTGTCATACTTCAGTTCCACTCTGTGTCCACACTGTATTAATTCTGCTCCCACATTTTTAATTCACCATCAGTTGTTCTGTAATGTTAACACTGATGAATATCTGTAAAGTTACAATCCTGGTTTGTAACATTTTTGAGTAGTAAAACTTGTAAATGAGTTTATTTTATTGTACTTCATATTTTGCATATACTGTAACTATAACTTCACTACAAGATTGCATAAATGCAGAGAAGAGGGAGAAAATGAGTTCTTGCTCATCTTTGAGTCTGTTACTTATGAAGGGGTGCACACAGTGTATTCAGTTTGATGTCCTGTGTGTTGATCATGTAAGCAGTGACAAATAATATGGCTCCCTTGTATCAATCTGCCTTTGGTCCATGCCATGGCTGTAAAAAAGGTCTTCAGACGAGTTAATTTGTCATTATCAAACAAAGGAATGTAATAAGTATGCCTGCCACTCATTTGGTGTCCATGGCCATTGTCCGCTAATGTGAATGACTGGTCCATTTTTCATCACAGAAACAAAAGTTTATCAATGAAAAATAGCATTTTTTTATATCTGGAAGCTGCACTTTGATGTTTGTTGTTTCTCTTGTAAAAGTGAGGGAAAAGTAAAAAAAAAAAAAAAAAGTCATTGTTGGAAAAAAAATGTAATCATATTTTAATTTCAGTTATGGCTGGCCTTAGCTTCATTGTGTGTTCTTGATCAAGATCATGTTGATAGACTCTCTTCTGGAAGGTGGATGGGAAAGGATGGACAGCAGAAGCAGATGGTAAGAATTGCTTCAGTTTCTCATTATAAAATATTAACCTTTGTACATTACTGAGATTAAATATTGCATCCAGTTGTACTCACACGGACTTTAGAGAGGAACATCTGCACTTGCTTGACAAGAGGCTTTGTGTTAGTTACTAAGGTTGGCAAAGTTTATCTGTTTGCAGATGTTACTAACTCAACCACAGAAAAATATTTGGTTTGCTTAACTGTTAATAGCTGAGTGGTCATAGTGTTTTTGCATTGGTAACATATAATTCTAAGGCAGGAGGAAGCCCCCATATTTTTTAATGGTGTTCATCAGAGGTATATTTTCAGATCACATCACTTGCCTTTTGTCAAAGCATATTGGAATGTTTTTCTATGCGATCCTGGCAGGAGCTGATTAAACTCACAGCAGTTAACTCATGTAATTTGCCATGGTCAGGCAGCCGTCTTCTCTGCTTTGTTCTTTCTTGGGTCATGTTTCCTTTATCTTTGAGGAATGATTTTATTTTTCTAGAAATAGGGCACAAACTTTTATTTCCTCTGTTGGCATTATCAAATAAGTTGCTTTTCACAAAGACTACAACCACAACAAAGCTGGGGACTGTTGGTTCTCCAACTCGATTGGTCCTATTTGGAACAAGCTTCCAAGCGAACTTATAGCACTTGCCTCCACACCCATTTTCAAGGAGCATCTAAAAACCTTCCTTAGTTCCCAATGGCTCTGCCTTTGTACTAACCCTGACTGAAACTTTTATTGCCTCCTGTCTCACACCTTTTCTTTTACTTTAACTCCTACTATTTCCGCTGTTCTACAGTTGTTGTTGTTGTGTCTTTTGGCTTTTCCCGGTTATGGGTTGCATCAGCGGAACTCTGGTCCACTAATGATTGGCAGTAGATTTTTACGTGCCGAGTTGCCAGCTCTGACACACAACCTTCAACGAAGGTATGCCCATTCACGCATGTCTCCACACAGAATACGCTCTAGCTGAGAATTGAACAGGACAACGTCTTACTGTGAGGCGACAACGCTACCGCAGCAGCAACAAAAAAAAAAAATCAATGTTAGTCCCCTTATGTAATTTACTTGACAAATTCTGTCTTGTGTATATCAGTGTTACATATGTTTTTTCTCACATTTTAGCAATACCTTTGAGTAGCAATTTTTCCACCTGATGTATTTTTCTTGGCTCTTCTACTAGCATTGTTTATTTTACTACCTTTTTTTACAATTTTTTACGATTCCGTTTGTGGAGCTTTTCCCCCAGGCCTCTACTGAAAATGGAAATGTATCCAGCTAGACTAGCCCGGTCAACAAATGTAAAATAAAATAAATAAAATAAATAAAAAAGAATTCTGTTGTCCATATGCATGTCGTAATCCTAGAAGTCCTCTGACTGTGTCTACAGTTTAAGAATTCTATGAAAACACAAACTTACCTTAAGAGACCAGAGGTTAACTAGATTACAATTACTGTAGAAGCAGTGTCTTACTGCCTGACTTTGTGGTAGGCAAAAGAATAAATGCAAGTGTAAGTTTCTTTCTAAAGACCTTTGCTTGTCATCTGAGTGTTGAGGTACTGGCATTAAATCCTCCAGTATTCTTTTTCAGACCCTTAATAGGTCAGTAGCCACCATTTTTTTTACTAGATATTAGCTTATTTGTCCATTCAGAGGTATTTGTTGGGGTGGATTAAGGTGTCCTAAAATATAGGATTATAGATTTCTAAATGGATTTAGCCAAAGATGAGCACATTGTAGATATAGTGCAAATAGGTATGATGTTGGTGAAAATGAGGTCAAGAAAACTTTAACTCCTTTTGGGCTAGTGTACTATTTTCACAAGGGAAATGGGAATCTTTGGGAGTACCGACCTTTGTAGTATTGGTGCTCCATTTAGTTGATGGGTAGTACAGATCAACTATCAGAAAGTTATTTGTATTTATAGATCAGTAAGCATATTTACAAATCCATCATGATCTTCATGGAGCATAGAAGGTGACACATAGCTGGCTATGTGTTAGATTAGGGACTTTCATTTTAAAGTAGTTATTAGATATTAGGCAGCTAAAGGGTAAAATAGACCTAGAAATTGTGTTTCATTTATGCATAAAAGATAGTTAAGCAGAAAAAAATAATAACGTTGCTGGTTAAGCCTGAGAGACAGTTTATTAAAAAGAAAAGATAAGCATGAAGTGTGTAGAAAATACAGAATGTTCTTTTCTCAAAGGAAACATACAGTCTTGCCAGCTACAGAATGTTCCTTAATGGAATGTTAAATAAAGCACATATGAGACAAAGCTTGAGACCAAAGTTAGAGGTAGTGAATGTGGTTTACTAAAGAAAATTACTGGACTAAAGCAATATAATATGTTGTGTTCAGGATAGGAGTTCAGCTAAGGTTAGTTAGTTCGTTCGACCTATCACTGCAAAGAAGGTTAAGCTAGAGTACAGGCACTCAAGCCTGAGTACAGAAGACAGATCAAATAAAGACTATTATTATTTTAGTTTACGTTGTTCAGGACAATCAGAATATGACGTGCAGTAACTTTGGATATTGTTCATCAGCACTGTTAATAAAGACAGTATTTGGATATTGTAAACGTCTAATAAAGCCTTATTAAATAAATCTAAGTGTTTGGAGAATTCATTCTGAAAAGTACACAAGACTTGGTCCCTAAGGGAGAGACTGGCACCTGTTCAGCACGAGTTTGGGTAATTAACATATAAAGACTTTCGTTCTCAGTCTCATTTCAATGTTTCCAGTTAATTACAGTACAGTACTGTCTTATCAATTCTTTCACTATGAACTGACAGTTTGCCTTGTTCCAGGTAATTTGAAGTTCAGTAAGTTCTCGTTTTGTGTTGAGGAAAATCTGTGTAGAGATAGATCCCTGACCAGTATTAATACTTGCAAATTCCAGCACGTGTAAATGTGTGGTAGATGTTGACATCCAGTAAAGAGGAAGTGCTGTCTTTATACTGAAACTAGGTCTCTGTTACAATATAGATGTGTATAAGTTTATGGGGAATCTTGAGGCCCAGTAGTTCATTATTAAGAATTTTGGAACAGAACAATACTGATGCCAAGTTACTACCAGCCTTTTTTTGTGTGTTGGAATGTCCGGAAAGTTGACTTTGCCTTAAAAAAAAAAAAAAAAAAAAAAAAAAAGGCATGTGGAACCCGAGAAATAAAAAGTTTAAGCCATCTTTGGTGAAGCCAGTTGAGCTCTTGGTCCTCTTTACTCAAGCTGACACATACTGGAGCCTTCCAGAGTAACACCAGCTACTTAAGTAATTGCAAAAGGCAGATCTGATGATGTCATTTTCATTCTTCCTCAACCTGTTGAGTTTCTGATCTTACTCTTGTCACTTTCAAAAGCATAGGCTCTGAAGCTTGAGCTCCTCCCCTACCCATAATGCCGCTCCTCCATTTACCTCAGATCTCATTTGCCGCTCTTAGGCGCAGCATCGCGGTCCACTGACTAGAGCTCCTTGGAAGAAACTTTTTCTTCAGTGTAAAGCTTAAATGGTTTTCTATTGGTGTAGTTTCCCTTACACTCTGCTCTACCCTACCTCCTAACTCTGTTTCTGCTTATATATAAATATATGGGTCTACTTTAGTAGACCGAAATTTTACTTTCCTGAAATCCATATCACTGAGATGAAAAGACAGACAGCACCAAAACACCGATGTCCCAGAAAACAGACTTACCACTCCAGGTAAGTAAACGCTTGGCCAGCCTGTTTAACTTTGCCCCTTACCCCCACGGCAGTGTGATCTCGGAGTTGATATATTTAGTTAGGGGTTGTGGGGGGCAAAGCCCCCCCATGGGTGGATGGGTTTGCTTTCCTTTGGTTTATGTTTTTGTTTCAGGATGGTCAAACATTTACTTACCTGGAGTAGTAAGTCAGTGTTCTGGGATGTTGGTGTTCTGGTCTTGTTGGCCTTTACATCTCAGTGATATGGATTTCAGGTAAGTGAAATTTCGGTCAAATATATACATTCATATATATATATATATATATATATATATATATATATATAAAGTATTAGTTTAGTAGTTTTGTGTCTGCTGGCACGTTTCTTTGAGGGAATTGTTTTTCTTCCCTTTTCTCTCTCCTCTTCTCTTTTTCTTTCAGTAGTGTTTTAGGATGTCTGAGAAACCTTTAGGTTTCAAAACGTGCACTTCCTGTGGGCGCAAGATTCCCTTATCCGATGCCCATAGGAAGCACGTATATTTTTTCACCTTGAAGCCTCCTGTTCCGTCTGCAAGGGGTTTTATCAGAGACTACTGGCTGACAAGAGACAGCAAGAAAGAAACTTATTTTGAAGGCCCTTTTACCTCCTTCTGCCCCATCTGCAGGTTATTGTTCTTCAGGGGCTCCACCCCCTTCCAAAAAACACAGAGGAGATGGGGAACACAGAAAACATACCCAGGGAAATCTGCTTCCTCGTTATCGGATGAGCCACCAGCCAAGACTCTGTTGGATCTAAGACCCTCGGATCTGAGCAAGTCCACCCAATCCTCACCTCGGCCACAAGCTCCTTTGCCTTCAGAGCTTCCTCCTCCTACCAAAGGGTCGCCTCGTAAAGAGAGATCTCAGAGGATTTTGTCCAGGCCACCTTCCACAACATCTTCTGTCAGGTCTTCCCACAGCCTTTCGTAATCAGAGGTGGACAGATTGATGAGGCAGTTCTTGCAGACTCAGATCCAGATGGGGGGGTCTTACCAGCCCTGTCCCCTACCAGGACTGTGGGCAGACAATCAGCTTATAGAACTGTAGCTCCTTCTGCAATCCGAATTGCTGCTTCAGAACCCTTGGATCTGAATGCCCTAAGAGCTGAAGTGATGGAGCTAATAGCGGATCTCATTCTGACCCTGGCACCTTCCCTGACTTGCTCAATCCTGACTGTGTTGGGGCAGAGTGGTTGTCAGAGCTGACACCTCGACATCGCTTCCGGGGGGTTGACCTTGACTCTGAAGTTTTCAGAGCCGTCGCTTCCCCTTGGAGCAGAATGCTGGGGGAATGCCGAGATCCTCTGTCCCAGTAGTTTTGGCTCCAGGAGGATGGTCTTCAGCATCTCAGGCCCTTTCTGCTTTCAAGGTAGTGAAGAGGGTCCTCTACCTGCCCAGGAGATCATCTGTTCCCACTGTTTCAATTCCACTTCTCACCCCCTTGGAGACTGTTTCTGAGACCTCACCACTTACCTGCTAGGGACAGCTGGTCCAGCAAAGCCTGCAAGTACTCCCACCTTTGGAACCCCAGATCTCTTCTGACATCTCCCCGGAACACCCCACTGAAGAGATTCCCCAGAAGAGGTGCAAAAGGAGACACCTAGATTCCGCAGAGGAATCTGTCACAGAAGGCACCAGTTTCGATGAAGGGCAGTGGTCCCCCAGATCTCCACCTGAGGATGTTTCCTTCGGAGACATCTTGAAAATCCTGTGCCAAAGAGGAGGGTGGTCTTCCCAAAACCCTACCCCGGAGAAAACTGTGTTCCTTGAGCTTTCGGTTCTGGTCTGTGTACATCTTGTGTATGTCCCACTCCCACTGATGCACTCGACCTGGTATCAAGCAGGGCTTGGAAGGATCTGAATACAGTAGAACCTATCCCCAAGTGTGCAAACAAAATCCTCAGTGCTCTCCCTGACAGACTCCATTGCACTAAAAGAATCCAGGTAGATGCCGTGGTTCTTGGGGCAGCCACTAAGAAGGAGCTGGCCCAAGAAAGCTCCACCATCCACCCCCCTAACAAGGAGTCTAGGGCCATGGACAGATTCGGTAAGAGTTTATGCCTCATCTTCCTTCACTTTACGAGCCTTAAACTACCTTTCCCATTTTACTAGGCTACAGAGGGATTTAATCAAAGAAATCTAGGTTAGTCCCAGAGACCATGTCTGATGAGGAGATAAAATTCTCCTCTAGACTGGCCACACTACAGTCAATTTCTAATGCGTCCATGAGGTTAATCTCCCATGCGCAGAGGGTACCTCAAGGGCTACTGGTTCCGGCATTGCCATTAGGCTCCATGCCTAGATGTAGCTGTGTGACTTAAAGAAACCTTTCAAGGCATTTTTCGGCAATGTTCCTTTTGACGGATCATCATTGTTTGGGTACACTGTTAGACACTATCCCGTAGAGAGAAAGATGGAAAGGCCCTGTCTGCCATCAGAATTTGTTTTTCTACTCCCCAAAGATCCTTTTCCAAGAATCAGCGGGGAGGGGAGACTGTAGTTCAAGAATAAGGATACTTATCATTTCCTGGCTCTGTTACGTGACTGGACCAAGAATAATAGTGCACTTACCTGCTATATGGTTACACTCGATGTAGATTCATTGTTTACTTGTATTCCCAATGATTTGGGTGTCCAAATGGTAAGAAACTATGTTTTAGAACAACCATGTCTACAGGATTTTAACATAAATTTAATATGTAATCTGCTTAATATTGTACTTGGCAACAGTGTATTTTTGTTTCAAGAGATATAAGCAGGTAACAGGAATTGCCATGGGCACTCCAATAGCAAATACGTATGCCAACATAGGTATTAATTCTTAGGAATCAGATGTGAACTTGGATCGCTCTAAAAACTGTCTCTGTAAAAAAAGTGGTTTTCTACAAAAGATTTGTAGACAACCTCTTTCTTATATAGGATGGTTCATTAAATGAATTAAATGAGTTTATAGCATATTTACAGACTACAACAACTTTTTTAACATTTAAAAATAATGTACAATACTGAAGTATAAATTATTTAGATATGCTAAAGAAGGATGTTAAAGTACAGTTGGGTACAGCATTATATAAGAAAGAAGTGTACATATTTAGCGAAAGCTAGTATGCATCTGAATTTCATGTTTGATAATATTGTCAGAAATCAGATGGCCAGGGTTAGTAGATTGAATACACAGGAAAGAGAGTTAATATAACAACTGGATGAGATGGCAGAAGACTTTATAAGAAGGGGATACCATAATAAAATGATACAGTGTGTTAAAAGTGAAATATTAAAAGAAAGGCATTATAAACATTCACATTTTTTTGTAAAACTCCTAAGAAAAATAATAAAATGAAGAAAAGAGATATGGACTTGTAGCTACATTTTAGCTTATGATCAAAATACAAATAAGGTGTTACGGATATAGTTAAAAATATTGGCCTGTTTTACCGTAGGTTCCAGAATTAAAGAATATTAGTGCAAATAATCCAGCTTTTAGTTACAAAAGATGTACAACACTAAAAGACAGATTATGCTATAAGGAACAGATGGTAAGTACATTTCAGGAGGTACTTATAAATGTAATCAATGTGTATTCTGTAAATATATTTATACAGAACATACATTTATGCATCCAGTAAAAAAATAGCATTTTCCATATTCAAGCATATGGAAACTGTAATAAAAAGGATTTGGTATATATGGCAATGCACATAAAATGTCCTTTTTATGTAGGAAAAAAGATTTAAAGATTGGATTGGTAGTCGTATGTTAGAAATAAGAAGGATAGAGAAAAATACTTTGCATAAACGCATGCGCAGTATTGATAACAGTCGTACCTTTTTTATATTGGAGAATATCCCTACATATCTTAGAGGGGGTGATAAAGTTAACATCACAGAAAGGCAACAGACAAATGGATTTTACACTTCAGAGCCTTTTTTCCTCCGGGTCTTAATGAAACTTACACACTAAAACCAGAACTAAAGTTTTTACATAGTTGTGTCAAGTGACATATGTATATATAGTTTTTGAATCTTTCGTAATTTTTTTTTAAAATTTTTTTTATGTTGCTTCTTTAAATGATTATATCGTGTAACTTAATGACTAATTCATTCTTTTTAATTGGGGTGTGTATATAAAGTTAAATAACTTTTTGTTTTAGCGATCTGTTTTTCAAACCTGATGAAGCAGTTTTAATTGTGAAAGTTTTACTTGGGAGTAAACAGTAATACGTGCAGTTTTTCATGGTTCTGGTACACTTCTTCTTGTTGTGGACTACTAATTGTGGTTGCACCAGTTTTGTTAGCCAGTTTCTCTTTGTAGTTCAAGAAGTCTCAGGGAGAATATTCCCCCAGAGGCAGAGGGGGAAATAATTACAATGGTAGATGCTGCCCACGCAATAGAGCAGGTCCACAAAATCAAGGGTCTCTGGATTCCTTCTCGGACAGGCCCTTTCAGGACTCCTGAGAGGTTGCCCGGCTGTCCTTCTCTGGAGGCAGTAGTTGTGGGCACTTATCTTTGCACCCAGAAGCCTAGCTGGCCATCACAAACAATCAATGGGTGCAAAAGATCGTATCCAGAGGATAGTGCATTCCCTTTTCAAAACTCCTCAAATCAAAAAGTTCTCTCTTGGATGTTTCATCCAATCAGAGAGAAGCAGAGAAGTTGGAGATCTCAGAGCTGCTCCAAAAAAAGAGTCATCCAGTAGGTCCTGCTGGATCAACTCAGATCAGGCATTTACTCAATATTCTTTTTAGTACCAAAAAAGACAGGGGTCCTCGGGCCCATCTTGGATCTGACATCCCTGAACAAGTCGGTAAAAAACACAAAGGTCAGGATGGTCATGGTCCATTCTACCTCTTTTGAAAATGGATGACTGAATGTGCTCAGTAGACCTGAAAGACTTGTACTACCACATCAAGATAGACAGGCGCTCCAGAAGGTATGTATGCTTCAGGCTGGGAGGCAGTCATTTTTAGTTCAGAGCACTTCCGTTTGGTCTCACCACAGACCACAGGGTCTTCACCAAATGCATGGTGGTAGTTGCAGCTCATCTCAGACTGCAAGGATTCCATGTTTTTCCGTATCCAGATGACTGACTCCTAACTGTTCCAACCAGGCATCTGCTCACCTGAGCCAGGGACTGTCTGTTGCAACTAGCTCCTACCTTGGGCATAACAGTCAGCATGCAAAAGTCTCAGCTTCAGCCACTTCAGACCACAGATTTTGTAGGGGCTCATTTGGATACAGCCAAGACCTTGGCCTTCACTACTCTGGACAGGATTTTAAACCTAAGTCTGCATGTCAGACAAATTTTGGCAATCCCATTTCCTCCAGCAAAACTAGTACTCCGCGTCCTGGGTTCCATGACTTCCACCATAACTCTGTTACCAACAGGACACCTACACATGATAATTCTGTAGTGGACCTTAGCAGTCCAGTGGTCAGTGCTTCAACATCCTCTCAGCTATCCAATCAAACTATCACATGTGTGCAAGGATTCTCTCCTCTGGTGGCTTCACTCCCCAGAGATTCTTCAAGGACGCCCCTTTGTTCTTACTCCATCAAATGCCATTTTGACCATGGATGCCTCCCGGGTGAGGTGGGGCATTTCCTGGGTTGGACAGTCCAAGGCACGTGGATGTCACAGAAGACCAACCTGAATATCAGTGTCCTGGAGATGAGAGCAGTCCTTTTAGCACTGCAGGCCTTTCACAGCTTCCTTCCTCCAGGGACTATTGCGATACAAACAAACAATATGTCAGTGATTTGGTACATCAACAAACAAGAGGGAACCAGATCCTACCCCCTGTGCTAAGAAGCAATGAGAGTGTGGCAGTGGGCAATCTCTAACAAATGTTTTCTGACTGCAATGCACATTCCGGGGGAATGCAACATTCTAGCAGACAGGCTTAGCATAATCTTACTGATGCCTCACGAGTGGTCTCTGAATTGGTCTGTGGCAAACATGATCTTTCACAAATAGGATCAACTTTGCTGCGATCTCTTCACCTCTCCCCACAACAAGTGCAGCAGGTTCTTCACCTTGATCCTTCCTCAGGGACAGTCACCCAGGGATGCTCTTGTCCATGCTTGGCCTCCTGAATTACTTTATGCTTATCCTCCTCTGCCCTTGATCCTCACGTTTCTTCAGAAAGCTTCCAGGTTGAAGAGCAAAGTGAGCCTCATTGCCCCCTTTTGGCCTCGGCATTTTGGTTCACCTTCCTTTGGTCTAATCTGATGCCCTCCATGGACACTAGAACCACATCCAGATCTGCGATCCCATCCATCAGGGCAAATTTATCCCAATCTCTCAGGTCTGAAACTAACCACATTTTTTTCTCCTGTTCCATTGATAGCAAGATCTGCTAGGCTTTCATCCCCAGTTTGAAGCATTCTGATGTCCTCCCACAAATCTTCGACTAGAAGAATTTACAAGAGCAAATGGAAAAGATTTTCTATTTGGGATCAACAGCAGAAATTTGATCATTTCACTAATACTGTTCAAGCAGTGCTAGATTTCTTTCCTCATATTTTTTATGAGGGGGCCAGTCATTCCATTGTAAAAGTACAATTGGCAGCCCTTTCAAAATTTCATATCGGAAAAAATGCATCATCTTTGGCCTCATCAAAATTGTGCAAGGCTTTTCTTAAAGGTACTTTCCTTCTTCATCCTCCTGTTAAAGATCCAATACCTCCTTGGGATCTAACTATGATTTTACAGGCTCTGGTTCATCCTTCTTTTGAACCATCAGCCAAAGTAGATTTGAAATTCTTATCATAGAAGGCTGTTTTTTTAGTTGCTATCACTTCTGCAGGAAGAGTATCTGAACTGCAAGCTCTGCTCTTTAAATACCCTTACTTAATTTTTCATGAGGACATTGTGACATTACGTAATCCATCCTTTCTGCCCAAAGTTGTGACTGAAAACAATATAAACCAATCTGCCAACTTACCGGCCTTTTTTTCCCAGTTTCCAAAACAAAGGGAATACCCTTCATCTGCTGGATGTTCATAGACATTTGCGTTTTTATCTAGACATAACTAAATCTTTCAGAAAATCGGACCAGCTTTTCATATCTTTTTTGGATGCCAAAAAAGATAAACCAGTTGCCAAGACCACCCTAGCTAAATGATTAAGGGACTGCATTTCATTTGAATCCAAAGGTGTTCCTTTACCTCAGCTTATCAAGGCTCATTCTGCTAGATCAGTGGCAACTTTTCAAACTTTTTGGGCTAAAAGTTTCAATTGATGATTTTTGTTCGGCTGCCTCATGGTCTAATTCTCACGCCTTCATTTCCCACTACAAACTGGACATTGTGTCTAGAAGCTGCTTTTGGTTCTGCAGTGTTGTGGAATATCCTTCCATGATGGCCACACAAGGTTATTCTGGCTGGGGACTCTGTCCCACACGTCGAGGAAGAATGAAAATGACATCATCAGATAAAGAAGTTATGTACTTACAGTAACATTCCATCTGTGTTGTCCTTTTTCATTCTTCCTCGACCTTCCCTCCCTCCTTCCCCCTGTCCCTCTATTGAATTACCTGACAGATATGTTTGTAGGAACCTCTCTTCCTTGTTGAGCTCCTGTTCTTCCGCTATACTTTTTTGGTAATTTTCAGAATGGATGTACATTGTTTATATTATGGTATAGTTGGTAAACATAGTAGCAGCAAACTTGATCTGAGGTAACCGGGGGGAGTGAGGTATTATGGGTAGGGGAGGAGCTCAAGCTTTGGAGCCTAAGCTTTTGAAAGTAGCTTAGTCGGATTTGAAACCCCACAGGTCCAGGAAGAATAAAAAAAAGGACTGCACAGATGGAACATTATGGTAAGTATGTAACTTCTTTTTATTTACCTTACTGTATATATCTGGGCATCTTTCTGAGTTGAGGGTATGATTCCACTCAAGTACATAGTCTTATCTGCAATTGACATAGCAAGCTCCCTTATGTTTCTGTGCATGTCTTTCTGTGTTGAGCATCTCATTGCATTCACACCTACATGAGTGACCACCAGATCATAGCCGTATTTGTCCTGTATGATGCACTGTTGGCCCAGTTACATTGAGGATCCCGGCACAGAAAAGGCAGTTGTCACTCTGTCTTTGTCCAGCCTAGTAAAGTATAGAGTTGTTGTCTTTGATGATGGGTTTTACTATTTACTAGGATATTTCTACTTGGAACCACAAACTTGGTGTCAATGGAAGATCTGCAGACTGCAACCTGGTGACTTACTGAGTCTGGTGTAGTTCTGTTTTTGGATTGCTGCTAAAGTTATTTAGGCATGATTATTCGATGCTTGGAGAGTGTTTTTTTTTTCTTTTGCAGACTCTGCACGTTAGTTTAGTGTAAGCTTGTTGTGGGTATTTGTGAATTTGTGTTGCTTGCCAACCATCTGTGTTAGTATGAGGGTGGTCTCCAGATTATATGGATAGTTACACCTCTGGCAAAGTCACTCGGGCTGTGGCTGCTCACTTCCATTCTTCCCAGATTGCTGCTTGAACTTGGGTTGCCTGTGCAGTAGTAAGGGTTTTTCCCTGCATGCCACAAAGCTGGATCTTTAATAGTGACAGCTGTGATTCCCGTAACCCTTTTCTTAGACATTTTAGATGCCACACACTGTTCTGCCTCTTAACAGTGAATCAAGCAGGCATTCAAATTGACATTCTCTGCTTAAGCTCATTCACCCAATTATCTATTGATTCCAGAACCTGCTTGATTTCTAATTAAAATAAAAGGCTTACATAAGTAACATTTTTCTTTGCTTGCAAAATGCCTGGACTTTCTCACTGCTGCTAGCTTGTCTTTTTCATCCACTTTGAGAGTAAACTTGTTAAGTACCTTTAATGCCTCGTGTCTTGCAACATGAATATTACACGTTGGACCTTTTCTTGCTTCTGTTTAGTTCCACTTGCAGCGAGATACAGCTCAAACATTTAAATTAATATTCCACTTTTTAGAAAGGTTATCATGCAGTTCCAGAAGCAGTGATAGTTGAAAAGATAAAATGTTGAGACAAAGTTTAGATTTACAGCAATAAAGAATGGTGGTCCAGTGGTTTCTAAATGAAAGTAATTATTTTATGTGAGATGGGAAAATATAATGATTTATTATTTATACCAGTTTGGTGACCGGGGAGGTCCACTGGGCTTGAGAGCCCGTTTTCAGTGGAGGCCCGGGGAGAAAAGCTCCACAATACAAAGTTACATTACATAGAGAGTTACAAGAAAAATATTTGCATTGCAATTAACAGACAGCATAACAATCAACAAGTAGTATTACAGTCAAAACAGGCATTATTCAGTAAAGACAGCAAAACTATTAAAACATTTTCAAGAGAAAGACAGGCATACAGCATAATGGCTGGATGTTACTGTTTAGTTACAGTTATAATCTAACTATATAAGAGAACTTAGGAAGGTATGAATGTTAGCCAGGAGAGAAGGGGGAGCAGAGCTTGGGAGGTATAAGTTGAAGAGTGCAGTTACATTTCCTGTGAAGAAACAGGTAAGAATGAAGTTGTGTTTTGAAGGTGTGTGGATTGTCGCAGGTCTTCAGAGTAGAGGGCAGGGCATTCCAATTTTTGGCTAGGGAAAAGGAGAGTAGAAGCTCAGTTCTTGAATTAAACTATTGAAACTAGACTCATTTCAGCATTAGAAATGTGAACATATGAACAGCTGTATTTTTAATGATATTTTTATCAAAAATCAGAAAGCATATCTTGCAGTTGTATACGGCTGGAATACAACAGTAATAAGTCTGAGAAGAAATAAACTGTTTTCTGCAAGGTATCATTTTCAGAGGTTCCAGAACATACTGTAATGTGAATTCTAGGGAACACTTTTTATAGTTTAAAAAAAAAAAAAAAAAAAAAAAAAAAGTGCAACATGAACAACATAGTTTCTGGTGCCAAATGTAGGTTTATATCTGATAGCATGTAGTAACATGCATACAGGTAACTAATGGTTGAATGAAGGGTGATACTTGGCGTATTCTCGTCAGAAGCTTTAATTCAACAACTGAATACTGGGTAGTCGCATACACATTTTCCTGATGATTTCCTTGCAAAGCTACATCTTAAAGGGATTGTGAGTCTTCTACCATCTGACCAGAAAGGACCTATGTGTGAAGAAACTCATATTAGAAGAGATAAAAGGATCACTGTGATCAGAAAAAATGGGTTTGGGGGCTTAGAATTGCAAAGGGACCAGCTGCTTTCTAGACACGTGAAGTATTTTTTCTTGGAAAATGTTGCAAACCACTGAAAATAGTCTTCAAAAATGGGTATTGGAGACAAAATCCAAAGAGGACTTCAAGATGGCTTTGCACAGATTTGGCCATATGACAACTGTAATATAATCCCTTCTTCAGTTGTAATGGTACCTAATTCATGACTTCACTTGAGAAAGCTTAGAGACTGCTAAAAAGAAATGTGTGGCACTGAGCCTCCAACACTCTGTGACATTCATTTCTACCAACAACTGTGAAACAGCTTACAAGGCAGATAAAGCTTTGGAATTCATCGCTGGGAATGTCTTTTATTCTTCTTGGCTGATTACAGCTGATGCTTTTGAATGTGTGAGGGATGCCCATGTAAATGTTTTTCAAAATGCAGGGGCTGAACTCTCCTAAAGAACATACTTTTCATATATAAATATGAAACAAATGGGCATGACGGTCTTACCTGTAAAGGCAGTACAGCAAAACAATCATCCACTGTTTCTGCAGATAAATATATATATCATCCATATAGTGGATAAGCGAGCAAGGAAGAAAGAATGAAATGTATTAGATAAAGTGACAGGCTGTTTTAGGCATGAGAGGATAAAAAGGATAACAAAGAATGCTTGTCATCAAATAAACATTGTTGTCTTGCCTACCCCATTCATTTGCTTGTTGATATTCATCGTACCTCAACTGTCCACATTTTGCAGAATATCCAGATTTTTGCCTCATATTTTTGGTCTGTTCCTTTAAAAAAAATGTGTTTTTCTGACTAATCACCGAGAGTTGAAGTCAGTAAATAGTGATGGACATTTGAGTTGCATGTGCCCTTCAGAAAATGCATGCTAATGCAAAAGAAATATTCTGTCAACTTTCTAAGTTTATAAGAGTAGTATTTTAAAAAGTTCATTGTTTTTGGGGCTTTTGTCCCTCCATTATTTTTGGCTTTTCCAGATTTTTTGCACCGAGGTTGAGAGATATGATTTCCATGGTTTTAACAATGCCTAAGCAGGAGGTTATTTCTGCATTAAGCCATGCTATGGGTCTCTTAGCTAAGAGGATAAAAAAGCTTTTATGGGAAATCTCAATACCTATCTGCCTAGCAGCTCTTGTTACTCCAGTGGCACTCAAAGCAGCACAGAATACTGGAGATCTTAGGCTAAAATCTGAAATGAGAGCTAATATTTTCCTGTCATATTACCATGATTCTTAATATGTAATGTAATTTCATGTTTTGCAGTTAACATTGTAGCACTATATTCCTTCAAATCAGGTAATCCTAAACCTCCTTGTTCTTTTAGGAGGATCATCTTATCCCACTGTCTTCCCCTCCAAATTAAAACCCTTCAGTTCTTTATTAATGTCCCCAGCTTCTCCTCTGGTTGATGACAATGTGCCTGACTGTACATTAAACTAAAGGGATTAAAACATTTCTACTGTTTCTCTCTTGCTATCCCTATCCATAGGCAAAAGCTTCCAGTTTCTCTGTTTTTGTATTATCTTATTAGTCTCTTCCCACATATCCTTAGCTGCCATCCTTTTTAATCCATACCCCTAAATACTTCATTTTATCATGTCCCCATAAATATGGATAGTGATGGACCAATTTGTGTGTGGGTACATAGTTTATAGTTAGTCTATTTTTTTTGTCTTCATTAATTTTATATCCTGAAAAAACCCATAACTGTCTCAGAATATTCCACAACACTAACAGTGTCCTTTTCTGGTTCCATCGGTACAAAATAATATCATCTGCAAACATTACCAACTTTTCTTGAACACTGTACCAATTATATCCTTGAATTTCTGAGTTTGTTATTTTATTTGCCATTGGTTCTAAATATAACACAAATAACAAAGGGAAAGAGGACAGCCCTGCCTGGTTCCTCTGTTCAGACACAACTTATCAGAGAGGAACCCTTCCACTTTGATTTTTGCCCCTGATCCCTAGTATAGCCTTCTAAATAACCTTAATATTGTATAAGGAAATACAAATGCTTCCCTTATCCTATAAAATACCAGCTTACTCTGTTGTATGCTTTCTCTGCATCAAGACCTACCGATAACCGCTGTATTCATTGTTCTATTAATGTTGTCAAATGTTTGCCTCCCTTCCAAAAAACCACATTGATCCATGTCCATCAATTTTGGCATCACCTTTACCTATTATAGACATAAACACTTTATAATCATAGTTTAGAATTGAGACGGGCCTATATGAAGCTGATTCAAATGGGTCTTTATCATCTTTAGGTGTTACAGCCACCACAGCTTTTTTCCAGGATGTTGGTGCCTCCCCTCCTTTTAAAATACTGTTAAAAATGATAAAAATCTGGAAGGTTTTATCTCCTCTAACTTTCAAACTTCACAGGAATGTCATCTATTCCTGGAGACTTTGCAGGCTGGTTATACATTACCATTTTTATCTCATCTCCTCCTTTCTTAACTGCTAGTTGTTGAGTCTCGTCTGTCTCTAACCTTGGCATATTTAAGCCTTCCACAAGTATTTCCATTTGTGCATTTTCTTGATTTCCCCACTTCTCTGCTTTGTTCAAAATTTCATAAAATTCCAAACTGCCTCTGATACCTCTACAGGATGTCTGGTTATTTTTCTCATTATAGGCTCCTTAAGTTTGGTAATAACCCTTTCTTCTTGTTGCCCACGTCCTTCGGACAAATGTTTTTGTGCTCCGGAGTTATCTGAAAAAACATTGCTCAACAGCTGTCTTTCTAAATTCATGCATATTATCCAGGTACCTCCTTATTTTCTCTTTAGCACTCTGCAGTCGTGCCTCCTCTTGTTCTGTAAAATTCCCAGTATTTTGTAATAGTTGAACCTTTGTCAACCACTCTAAATAATTACTACTTCTTAACCCGATCTCTTTTTCTTTTATTTCTACCCTATGTTAAATCTCCACTTTCATTGTATCCCATTCATTAGCTGTAATTTATGGAGTACTTTCTTCCATAATAACTCCCAGATAACTTCCACTACCCATTCCTTAAATTCCTTCCTTTTTCGCAGGTAGTAGGGGAAGTGCCATAGTCTCAGCTTTACTTCATTACCCTGCATTTTTTTCTTAGTAATTATTGGTGCATGATCTGAAATCGTTATTGGATGTGTATCAAAGTTCTCAGTTAAATGGACATGTTCCTGTGAAATATAATTTCTATCAAGTCTAGCCTAGTTATTATACCTTGGGGAATAATATGTAAATTCTCTCCAAGTTCCTGCTACTGAATTCACATCTTTCATACCAAATATTTTCATATATTTCTTCAGCAATCTACCTCTATTGTTATATTTTCCATCTATGTCTCCTAGATTCATCCTTATTGTTGCAAATCAAATCCATTCCCCACTTATAAGTAATATTCCCTGCTGAAAGTTGATTATTTCTCCCCAGATTTTTTAAAGCTCCAAAGTAGCAGTTTTAGGTGGAATATAAATACATGGCAGTGTAATCCTCATCCCTTTTCAGTAGCCCCTTACTATTAGAAATCTACAATTATTATATATATTTTTTCTTTTGTAAGTACTCCTTTTTTTCTTTTATCCTTGATATCCTGCAGACTGTCCATCCTGAAATCCTCTTTATCAAATTCAGAAGCTCAGTTCTTTCCAGATGTGTCTCCTATAGCATTGCTAGTTGCACTTTGCATTTCTTAAGTATTCTTTCCTTTTTTCTATACCTGTGAAACCATTAACATTCCAAGATAATATGGAAGGAGTCATCATTATGGTGAGAAGTTATTATTCCCACCTGTTATATATGGCATCCTTTTAAATGTCTAATTCTAGTTTCTGTGATACATGCACCAATTAAAGTTTGGCAGGTTAACCCTTTATACATTTTTTATCAGCATTGTAACATATGTCACATTTTGCAGCACTTTTTGTTTTAATAAAACCCTCAAACAAGAAACCAGACACATCCCCAGAACACTTCTATAACCTATTAATTTAATACAAACATACATAACTATGTCCATCTTCAAATAATAAAGTTTAAGCCCCGTAATAGGAACATTTGTGCCAAATAGCTGCTACTACAGGCCCTAGTTAACCTGAAATTGAGGTTATCCATGCTAAGACGCATGATGTTATGTGATCCTATCTCGCCTACATTCAGTACTGATGGGCTCGGAGCCGATCCTCGGCTCCGACTCGGCATGCTATGCTATAGAGTGAAGCCTCTTATTGGCTGAGCTATTCTTTATCCCAGGATGCACCACCACTAATCCCCCAGATCTCGTTTGCCGCTTACAAGCTAGGACAAAGTCTGTGTTGCTGCCATCTCAGCGCATAAGATTCATCGGAGTAGATATAGACTCAAACAGAATGCGGGTCTATCTTCCTACAGAAAGGATACAAACCATACAGGCTCAAGTTCGAGCCTTGCTTCCCAGATCCAAAGCTCCAGCCAGAATGGTCCTGCAACTATTGGGATCCATGTCGGCCACTGTTCTTCTAGTCCCCCTAGCAAGATTGCATATGAGAATTCTCCAGTGGCTTCTTTCGACACAGTGGTCTTTTCAGGATCTCCCTCTCAGTCACCTCATACGGATCACGGAAACCTGCAAGCGGGACCTTCGCTGGTGGCTGGTGCCCTCCAATCTGGATCAGGGTCGACCCTTCGTTCCACCTCCTCCTTTGGCCACGTTGACTACGGACGCCTCCCAGATGGGGTGGGGGGGGGCGTTTCCTGGGCAGGTCAGTCCAAGGCAAATGGCATTCAGAAGAGAGTCTTCTTCATATCAACATTTTGGAAATGAGGGCGGTACTTCTACCTCTACAAGCCCTCCACGATTACTTCCCTCAGGGCATGATTGCCATTCACTCCGACAACATGTCAGTGGTCTGGTACCTAAACAAGCAGGGAGGAACCAGATCCTACCCTCTTTGCAGAGAGGCCATGAGAGTATGGGAATAGGCAGTGGCGACCAAACGTTTTCAGATAGCAACTCATATCCCTGGCAAATCCAATGTGATAGCCGACAGACTGAGCAGAACTATCCTCTCTCCTCACGAGTGGTCTCTGAACAATACAGTGGCAACTCAGATTTTCAGCAAATGGGGAATTCCTTGTTGCGACCTCTTCGCAACTCCGCTGAACGCGAAGTGCAAAAAGTTCTTCTCCCTCACTCCAGCTCCGGGGGAGAGTCCTATGGACGCACTAGCCCATCCTTGGCCCACCGGCTTGCTATACGCCTTCCCCCCGGTTCCCCTCCTTCCCAGCGTGATCCAAAAGGCGTCAGAATTGGGGAGCAAAATGATCCTAGTTGCTCCTTACTGGCCTCGTCAGGTATGGTTCCCCTATCTTCGGAAATATGCACTGGACGGTCCATGGTTCCTGGACCAGATCCCAGACCTATTAGTTCAGTCAGGACTACTCCACCAGTCCCTTCACACTTTGAAGTTAACAGCTTCTCCTCTTCCGACTATAGTCAGGAATCATACCTTAGACCCGGAAGTTATACATATTTTATCTTCGGCCCACAAGTCTAACACCAAGAAACTGTATACCAGCAAATGGAAGAGATTTGCTATTTGGGCTCAACTCCGGGGTCTGGATCCCATCACTATTCCTGTATCGGAAGTCCTAAAATTCCTAACTTCCCTATTCAATCAAGGTTCTTCAGTCTCTACCATCAAGGTCCAATTGGCAGCTATTTCCAATTTTCATGAATCTATAAACCCACCTTTAATGAGCAACAGATTGTGTAAGACCTTCATGAAAGGTGCTGCGCTTTTACGACCTCCGATTTCTCATCCTGCTCCTCCATGGGATCTCGATGTGGTGTTACGTGCCTTAACTTCCTCCCCCTTCGAACCGGCAGCAACATGTGATTTGAAATTTCTATCTTGGAAAACTACTTTTCTGGTTGCTATTACTTCTGCCAGAAGGGTTTCAGAGCTTCAAGCTCTATCTGTAAAACCACCGTACCTGGTTTTTCACACAGATAGAGTATCTCTCAGACCTAATCCATCCTTTGTCCCTAAAGTTTGTTCCAGTTTTTGCCTACAACAGTCATTAGAACTTCCAGTTTTCTTTCCAAAGTACTCTAACAAAGCGGAATACATATTCCACACATTGGATGTCCACAGGCAATTGCATTTTTATTTAGACAGGACCAAACAAACAAGGAAAACAGATCAATTGTTTGTGTCCTTTTCGGATAATAAATTGGGCAAAGCCGTCACAAAGGTCACTATTGCCAAATGGATCAGGGACTGTATTAGTCAAGCTTATTCCTCTTCTAATAAAGAACTTACGACCTCTGTCAAAGCTCACTCTACAAGAGCTATGGCTACTTCAATAGCATTCCATTCTAAGCTTGCCATTAGTGACATTTGTGCAGCGGCTACATGGTCTTCCCAGCATACTTTCATTTCCCACTACAAATTGGATGTGGCATCTCGGGGGCGAGCTTCATTTGTTTCCACAGTGCTCAGGAGTGTTTTCCATTGAGCCACCCAGGATTTAGGTGCTAGGGACGCTGTCCCATCAGTACTGAATGTAGGTGAGATAGGATCACATAACATCTTTTAGTTATGTACTCACCATAACTTTAGATGTTTGGGATCCATCTCGCCTACATTCCCAATAACCCACCCTCCATCCCCCTGCCTTGGAGATCAGAAGAGATCGGACGGTCCGAATTCTATTGTTTCATCTTGAAACATCTGGCAATGTTATATAAACAAGTTATGTGTGTGTGCATGAATGCGGACAAACAAGATCTGGGGGATTAGTGGTGGTGCATCCTGGGATAAAGAATAGCTCAGCCAATAAGAGGCTTCGCTCTATAGCATAGCGTGCCGAGTCAGAGCCGAGGATCGGCTCCGAGCCCATCAGTACTGAATGTAGGCGAGATGGATCCCAAACATCTAAAGTTATGGTGAGTACATAACTAAAAGTTATTGCCTGTGCTTCTACTTACATTAGTTGGTGACAGTTTTTTTTTTTTTTTTTTAATCTTTATTCGCCCTGCCCCAGATGTGAAAGCTACTTGCATACTTTTAGAAATCACTAACTTTTAGTCATGAGAAAGCCAGTGTTCTGACTTTTACTGCCCGATTATCAGCTTGCCTCCATGGAAACGTAAGTGAAAAAAAGATAAATGAAGAATTCTACTGCAGCCTGAAAGGCAAACTGAAACATTTATTACTAAAGGAAAACTTTTCATTATATTCCATGTTCTCTTATTTATTTATTTCCACTTAAAATTTGTTATTAAACTAAGTCAATGGTCTTATTCCTGACATTTACGTATGAGGGGGTGCTGAAAAGTTCTGAGCTCGACCAAGAAGAGAATGATGTGGAGCCATGAAACTTGCACGTTATTCAACATATGCTCCCCAAAGTTTGACACACTTGCCACACCATGTCTGAAGTTTCTGTAACCCTGCCAAAAAGTCTGAAGTCTGGTCACTGAAATACTGCATCGCTGCTGCAGTCACCTCTGTATTACTCAAAAACTGCCTCCCTTTCAAGTTCTTTTTAAGGTTTGGAAAGAGGAAGTAGTCAGAGCAAGATCTGGTGAGTAGGGTGGGTGATCTATGCATTCAAACCCCAGTTTCGTCAAAACATCCATTGTTTTGCCAGCCTTGTGAACGGGTGCATTGTCTTGCAAAAAGAGAACTCCTTTCCACAGCTTCCCTCTCCTTTTTTCTTTCAGTGCTTACTTTAATCAGTACAGGAAGTCACAGCAGTATTCTGCACTAACTGTTTGCCCCTTGGAAGATTGTCAGTCATTACAACACCCTTCTGATCCCAAAACACTGTGGTCATAACCTTTCCTACTGATGTTTGGGTCTTGAACTTCTTTGGTCTTGGTGCAGCTGATTACTGCCATTCCGTGGACTGTTGTTTTGTCTCAGGATCATAATGGTGTGACCATGTTTCATCAACAGTAGCTAGTCATTTCAAAAAGCTGGCACCAGCTCAACGAAAATGCCACAAAATCAACTTGGAAGTGCTCACTCGACATCTTTTCTCATCAGCATTCAAACATTTAGGCACCCACTTGGCTGACAGCTTCTCCATACCCAGCTGCTCATGGATTATAAACTCAGCACATTCCTTGGATATCTGTAGCTTCTCAGCAACTGTTTAGCTGATATTCGCTGATCTACCAAAATCGGGTCATGGACATGTTCAACAATTTCAGGAGTTAACACAATTTGAGGCCTCCCAGACCTTGCTGCATCTTCGGTCTTGAAATCTCCACTCTTAAAGTTTGCACACCATTTCTTCACATTTAAGTAAGAAGGGCACTTGTCACTCAGTGTTTGCATCAGACATTCATGGATTTCTTTTGGAGTTTTCTTCTTCAGGAATAGGAACTTCATGACAGCTCGGAGTTCCACACTTGAAAATTCCCCACTTTTCATTGGCATGGTTCAATCAGTGATCCAAAACAATGTTAAACCATCACATATTCTGCAAATTGGCACTTTACAAGATGAAATAGCCCTATTTTCAGCTACAGAGGCAAAATAATGTTCAGAATTTAGAAAGCTGGTCGGGCTTAGAACTTTTCAGCACCCCCTTAAATGCAAAATTAAGAGAAAACATGTCAGCTCTACATATATTATGATCTGTGTACTTTTACACCCACCTCAATTAATCAGGATTACAGCCTATTAACTTAAACATGCTTTTGCCTAGCTTTTCTCTTTTTGCACTGTAATGCCTACATTTCTTAATACCAAAAAAAGAAGGAAGAGAAGAGGAAGGAAATAAGTATTTGTTTACTTTAATAACTATCACATACAAGAACTAAAAATATTTTATTATAAAATATGCATTTTATGTTGTAAAAAGTTTCATAGAAGTACTGTTAAGAGAAAACATTGTTTTACTTGGTTACCTTTTTCTTCCACCTCCCTTCTCCTCAGAGTCCTTCTAGACATTAATGACATGAAGTGAAGCAAGTGCCTTTCAGTTCCAGACAAGTTTATCAAAGTCAACATAAGTCAACACTTTCCACTTATTCTTATACAGACATATTTCACAAATATGATTGATGCTTTGCAGTCTCACATTTATTCATTAATTTCCATGTTGCTGGTCATCTTCCTGTTCATCTCAGTCTCCCAAACCCAGATTCTAGTTCAGTTCCATGGTGCTCCCAGTCCCAGTTCTGGTCAGCTCCTGTGTGTTTCTCTAACTCTCAAGCAACACATTACCTTCCTTGGTGAACAAGCTATCACCTCTTCTGTCAAAGCTGCCATAGGCAAAGGAATACTCTTAGCTCAACTTGAATGTAGACTACATGTTATAGCTGCAGCCTCAAAGAAAAATACCACCACCTTAAAAACCATCTCCAGTAAAATCTGCCAGTTCAGCACTAACTCCCCAGTAATGAACACCACTGCCTTACTCTTATCAAATCTAAATGGCTCCCAGTTCATTTGAGAGCCATCCTTCTGCTAGGACAATTAATTCACAAAGCCCTTCTCATGAGACACCATCCTGTCACTCATAAACTTTTCACCAAAACTCCCATATATGATCTCGGAGTATCTCTCTTATCTCAACCCACTCTACTTAGTTCAGAAGCTAAACTTTATTGCACTGACCATGCATTCTCCATTACAGAACATAAACTATGGGACTCAATTCCTCTCTCAATCCTAGAAGTCCAAAAGTACTTGGACTTCAGTCAACAGCTCAGTGAACACCTCTTCACCCAAACAAAGAACAGTACATGAGCCCTGCAGCTCTTTCACACCCATTTATCCTTATTTCATCCTTTCTTATCTCATCTTGTCATATCTTTACTTGCTGCCTCTCATTCACCCTACTTCTCTCTTCTCTTTGCATCTCTGTCACACTTCTTCTTTCTACTTTTTTTCCTCTGCATGCCTCTCTGACCTTTTCTCTGTCTTTTCTCCATGGTATTTTTTCCTGCAGCTATTCTCACTTGCCTCTTCTAATGTCTTCATACTTCTCTATATTATAATATGCTGCTATCCCTGCAGCATAGGCCATCTAAGTCATTAAGGCCTAGTGCGATCCGTAAAGCTCTGCTAAGTATAATTCCATTTTATATCCATATTTTGACATTGTAAACCACTTTTTGAACTAAATGTAACATATTCTTGCATCTGTAAATGTACAAGTACATTTAATTTTTAGCATATACTTGTATCTGTAAATGACATTTGTTATTTTCTTATGTGATCATATTCACCTGGGCTGTGCCTGCAAATAGCCCATTGAGAACAGTGCACTACCCTGGTAAACAAATGCAAATAGATAAATAAACAGTCTTTACCATCACAGCAGGTTAGAAATTTGCCTCCAACATAGGTGGGTGACTTTGCTGTGGCTGGCCATTTGTTGTATTTAGACCACTTTTCTTTTACCCAGGATCTCTGTGGTGTAGCAACTACAACCAATATGAATTGAGTTTAGCCACATCCTCTGTGGCTGTTAGGGTCCCATCAGTGGGCAAGGGAGAGCCACTCTTGTTGGTCCTTGGAGAGGAAACAGGGAAGGTTTCCATGTTGTATCAGAATACTGTGCCCATCCCCAAGGAAGCAGCTGCTGCCATTAGTAACATGGCTGGCCTCATTTTTTTCTGTCCGGTAGAAACAGAAAACCAAGTATGTGTCTACTCCTCTTCAATTTTCTTTGGATAAAAGTATTTTACTGTTTCTGGCTCAGGGTTTAATTCAGGGTATTGATCTTTCTTGTAAAGTAGTTTCTGGTAAAAGAAAGAGGGATTCCTCATTTCCTGAAGAGATTCAAGATACTGAAACTGAACAGGAAGATGCAGGGATGGATGCAGCTTTTTTCCCTCAGATTTCTGATTCTGACTGGGAGGAGAGCTCAATTTTTGACTCTCTCTGTGAGGGATTCTCTTTCTCTGAGACTTTTGCTGTAATGTGCCAGTGTTTGAATGCTGAAGTTTCTCAGTCCCTCAGAAAATACTTTGAGATGTCCTCCTATTCCCATGTTGCAGTATTCTTACTGTGAGGTTCTCCACCTCAGGTGACCTGAACGTCGGCTGCTATACAAAAGCTTAAGTCTGGTTGCTGTTGGTGCGTAGGACGTCACACACACAGGCCATAAACCAGGAGCCTTAAATGTGATGTTTGCACGCACTGACCTCAGAACTTTTCTGCCGCAGTTGAACGTCAGATCAGTCACATTGCTCCTCTACTATCAGGACGTCTAAAGCTAAGTACCCCGTTGGGGAATTAATTCTTAAAATTTATTATTGCTTGAGCTTGGTTCACTGTTTTGTTCTTAACCGATGTCCGATAAGAAGGGTAAATGCCAATGCAGACGTCAAATTACACATAAGGACAGCCATGACCGTTGAGTATTCTGTTTAGGCTGGGAAGACGACTGTCCTGCACCCTTTGCCAATCCTTTGTCCCAAAATTGCTTAGAAGCTGTCTGGCCACTCAATCTATACCTGGAAAACCAGAGACTTAAAAAGTTTGTGCTTAGGATGGATCCCGAGTCAGCTGCCCAGGTGGAGCCACCAAGAAAAAAGACCAAACTTTCATGGCCTACTACCATTACCCCTCCGTCATCGGATGCCCTGCCAGCTGCTGATTTAGGGGTTGAGGGATGCCTGCTAGAGCTGTATACTTCATCGGCTCCCCTTGAGGAAGCCACTTCTGAAGTACTGGCCACCACGTCTGCAAAGGTTACTCAGATGTTGGTTTCTACCAAAGTCGAGAGGGAACCAGGCTCCACCAGACGCTCATCCAGGATGCAGGAATCTGAATCCTCTCCGTTAGCTCAGGCCCCTGTAACTAGCCTTTTCCCAAAGTTACCCCTTTGAAAAGAAAGCAAAAAACAAACATATTTCTTCCTCTTCGGAAGAAATTCGTGCCTGGCAATCATTCAGTCAGTCCTTGATGCAGGCCTTCATGGCCCTTAGGCCCTCAGCCTCCTCACCCTCCACTATCCCAATGCTTAGCCCTAGGCCTGCATCAGCTCCCTCTGTTCTCCCTCCCACTCCTCAGGAAGAAGAGGAGGATATTTTTTCATCATCATCAGATGAGTCTATTACTTGCCCATCTCAAATAGCCTCTCTTCTGGAATACTATTCCCCAGATGAGGACTCCATAGAAAGGTTCTATCCCCGAGAAGATATCACTTTTGGAAAAAACATTACTAAAATGAAAGAATGTTTCAAATGGGATACTTCCCAAATGACTGAAACTCAGAAAAGATACTTTGAGTTGCTGCAAGTTGAATCTCCCTCTCCATCTGCCATCCCCCAGTTATTCCTGCATACCTAAGATGCATTTGCTTCTACATCTAAAAATCCAGACTCTCAAGCACCTGCTCCTAAGAGACCAGATCGTTTCTATAAGGTGCCTGATGACTACAAATTTCTGGTGACCCCCCACCCCCAGTTTGCAGACACTGCAGTTATAGCTGTGGCCCCTGAGAAGCGGTCAAGCCTTATCCCATCCTCATCTCTTCTGATTACTGACAAGGATAGCAAGAACATGGACAGGCTGAGTAAGAAGGTTTATACCTCTTCCACCCTAGCTTTCAGAGCCATTAATTACTAAACCCATATGATTAAGTATGCCCTGGACTTGGTTTCTCAAGTATCTACACTTCTGTCCTCCCTGCCTGACTCTCCCATCTAGACAGAAGTAGCATCAAAGCTGGCCCTGGCATCCCAAGTAGCCAGACACTCCATTAGGTGCAGTTATGATGCAGCAAAGGTGTCTGTGAGATCTGCTGCATCTGCATCTGTGCTTTGCAGATATTCATAGCACTGGCTACAACCATTGCATTTGTGACCTCACGGATCCCTTCAAGTCTTCCTTTCTGAATGCTGCCATTGAAGCTTCATCCCTTTTTAGCTCCAAAGTGAAGGGCACGCTAGCCAGGTGCATGCAAGATGGAAAGACCCTATCTGCTGTAGGCCTACGGTTTTCCAACCCTCAACGTACCTTCTCCAAGAATCAGAGGAGTGGAAAAATGTGGCACAAAAAAATCTCAGGATCCCTTCCATGCCGCACGTGGTGATGATACCCCCAGGGGCAGAGAGGGGTAACAATTCCGGAAGATGCCCCTATAGAGGCAGAGAGGGTCCTCTTAACCAAGGTTCCAGGGATTCCTTCTCTGGACAGCCTTTCCAGTGCTCCTGAGAAGCAGCCCGATTGCTTACCCCTGGAAGCAGTCGGGGAAATTTCTCTCTGCACCAAGCTGCCACCGATCATTGGGTGCAGAGTATCATCACCAGAGGTTACACCATTCCCCATTCTTGTCAACCAAACTTTTCAAGGAAACTGGTCGACGTTCCACCCAGTCAAAGGGAAGAAGCAGCTTCAGAAATTATAAAGCTGTCTGAAAAAAGTGTCATCCAACCAGTCCCACCAGACCAGCGCGGACCCAGATTTTACTCAAGATTCTTTTTGGTGCCAAAAAAGACAGGGGACTGGAAACCCATTCTGGATCTCAGCAGCTTAAACAAGTCTGTCACCCAATCTAAATTACGGATGGTCACGGTTCAGTCCATTCTTCCCTTTTTAAGAGAAGGTGATTGGATGTGTTCAGTAGATCTCCAGGATGCATATTACCACATCAAGATGGACAAACACTCCAGGAGTCTGCTTTGCTTCCGGCTAGGGGCCAGTCATTTTCAATTTCGTGCCCTGCCGTTCAGTCTCTCTACAGCCCCCAGAGTGTTCACGAAATGCATGGCAGTGGTCACAGCTCACTTGCGACTAAAAGGATTTTGGATGTTTCCATTTCTGGATGACTGGCTCCTCACTGCCCCCACTGAGCATCTTCTGGTAACAGCAGTGCATTATACTCTCTCTCTGGCAAAATTGTTGGGAATAACGATACATTGGGAGAACTCAAACCTTACAACAACAAATAGAGTTCATTGAAGCAGTGTTCAATACTCAGTCCTGTCTAGTATCACTCCCAATTCACAGACTCCACCAACTGAGGCTTCAGCTCCAAGTGATACTACATATGTGGATCCTGCAATGACTCCTTCATTGTCAATGGTTCCCAAACTATCACCCCCTCTGTTACTAGATTTGAATAACCAACTCCTGCAAACAGGACCTCCCTTGGTGGATGAGGCCAGACATAGAACTTTGGAGTCACCCATTTCAATCCCCTCAGCCCACAGCCATTGTGACCATGGATGCTTCAGTGATTGGGTGGGGGTGGGGGGGGGCATTTCCAGGGAAAGACTGTCCAAGGCACATGGTCCACCTGCATATCAATGTTCTGGAACTGAGAGCTGTGCTGTTAACATTGCAGACCTTTCATTCGGCTCTCCCTTCTGGGACAATTGCAGTTCAGTCAGACAATATGTCAGTGGTCTGGTGTATCAACAAGCAAGGAGGAACCAAGTTCTACCCCCTATGTCGAGAAGCCATGAGAATTTGGCAGTGGGCGATAGCTTCCAACCGCTTTCTGATAGCAACGCATATCCCGGGGAGCTCCAGCATGATTGCGGACAAACTGAGCAGATGCATCCTCATGCCTCACGAGTGTTTTCTCAACACCAAGGTGGCGACAAAAATCTTCAGCCACTGGGGCCAGCCTTGCTGTGATCTTTTCACCTCCCCATCGAACAAGTGCAGCAGGTATTTCGCCCTACTTCCCCCAGAGGGGGAGTCAACGAGGAGTGCTCTAATCCACGATTGGCCCACATGACTTTACGCTTATCCTGCCATCTACCTGATTCCACAATTTCTAAAGAAAGTTCTTCAGTTGAGATGCAAGGTCATCCTCATAGCGCCATTCTGGCCTCGACAAGTTTGGTTCCCCTTCCTTCGGCCTCACCTAGTATACCCGCCATGGATTCTGGGCCCTCTACCAGATCTGATTACTCACCCCCAAAGGGTTGAGTCACCCAAATCTGTCCAGTCTCAAGCTGACAGCTTAGTTTCTCCACTTCCACTAGTCACCAGACAAGCTAATCTCTCCTCGCCTGTTCGAGACATCATTCTGGCTTCTCATAAACCATCCACCAGAAGACTATCAGGATAAATGAAAAAGGTTCTCCATCTGGTCCAAGGATAACATGCTAGACCTGTATTCAGCTCCAGTAACTGCAGTGCTTCAATACTTGGCTAAATGTTTTGATAATGGAACCTCTGCCTCTACCGTATGAGTGCATCTAGCGACAGTTTCCACAATGGTATAGATGGCATCCCTCTTATCTCTCTGCGCCTATGCAAGGCCTTCCTCAAGGGGATCTTTCATATCAGGCATCCTGTCAGACACCCCGTGGAACCATGGAACCTCACTTTAGTCCTTCAGTCTTTGACTCAAATACATTTTGAACCTGCTGCCAAGTGTGACCTAAAGCTTTTGTCTTGGAAATCCTTGTTATTGGTAGCCATCATGTCTGCCAGAAGGGTCTTGGAACTGCAGGCATTGTGTATCAAGAGACCCTAGCTGGTATTTCATAAAGACAGAAAATCACTTCGGACAAATCCATCCTTCCTTCCCAAAGTTGTTTATGAATTCTCCATAAACCAGACCATTGATCTACCAGTGTTCTTTCTGAATTTTGCCATTAGAGGAGAGTACTGCCTTCACTCCTTAGACGTACATAGACAACTGAGATTTTACCTAGGCAGGACCAAACCTATCTATAAATCTGAACAGCTTTTCATCTCTTTTTCTGGACCCAGGATGGGAGAGGCTGTTTCCAAGGTTACATTATCAAAATGGCTAAGGGACTGCATACATTTCATCTACATCCTCAGTAATGAACCCATGCCAAAAGTTAAAGCTCACTTCACTAGATCTTTGGCAACATCTGTAGCTTTCCATTCCAGCGCTTCCATGGATGACATCTGCTCAGCAGCTACTTGGGCTAAGCCTCATAGCTTTATCAATCATTACAAATTGGACTTGGTCTCCAGAGGGAGAGCTGCCTTCAGCTCAGTGGTACTCAGGAATGTTCTTCCATAAGGGCCACCCATGGACCTCAAGGTAGTTTGGGATTCTGTCCCATCAGTAATGAATGGAAAGAAGATTAACAACATCAGATAAAGAAGTTATTTCCTACCATAATGTTCCATCTGTATTGTTAGTCTTCTTTCATTCATCACTTCCCACCCTCCTTCTCCCTCCAAAGGCTCTTGGGGGATGCTTTGTGTCTAAGTGGTGTCCTGAGGTAACAAGGAGAAGGGCATTCTGGGTAGAGACTTAGCTTGAGAGTTTTTTTAGCTGGCGCGAGCTTGGTAAAAAGACCGACTCTGTTCCGAGGGCACGGAACCGAACCCATCAGTGATGAATGAAAGAAGACGAACAACACAGATGGAACGTTATGGTGAGTTATAACTTCTTTTTCTAGATGCTCCACTAGATCACAATCTCCTGTTTGGCAGTATGCTGACCTGTTTAAGAGCCTTCAGGAGAAGAGCTAGGCATTACAAGACATTAACCTTCTAGTGTCTCCTATAACAAAATACTACAGAAATTATCTAGCTAAGACTTACTGTGTCTGCAGACCTCCTTCCACTGCTGCTACTCCATAGTCCAGGCATAAAAAAGGTAACAGGAGGCAAACCTCTTCCAGGCCTGCTCCTTTTCAGTCTATCCAGAGACAGCCCTTTCAGGACAGAAATGGTACCAACAATGCATGACTGCCCTGCCCATCTCCCCCAGTCAGCCTGTCTCCCCCACTGCCTGCCCCTCTGAAAAACTATCACCTCAGACCGCTAGGTCCTGGCAGTAGTAGAAAGGGGATATTTTCTGTCTTGGAAAGAAAAGCCCACACTATGGGGCATCCTCCCCCCCCCCAAAAAAAAAAAAAAAACTACACCTTATCCCTCACATTATACAGGATGTACTGGCTCATTGCACAGTATAACCTGTCCTCTCAGGACAAGAAGGAAAAGGTTTCTACTCAAGACTATTCTTGGTACTGAAAAAGGATGGACCATGGAGGCCAAACCTGGACTTGTCTTTTCTAAACCTCTTCCTCAGAGTCCCTTCCTTCATAATGCTATCCCTTCAGACACTCCTTCCATTACTGCCAACACAAGCATTCATGGCCACTCTAGACCTAAAGGAGGCCTATTTCCATATCCCTATACAGCCCACTCACAGAAAGTACTTGCGTTTTGCTGGGCCTATTCTCACTTTGTTTACTGCCTTGCCCTTTGGTTTGTCCACTGCACCCAGGGTCTTCAAATGCCTAGCTCCTGCCATAGCCTACTGCAGGACCAAGGGCATTCAGATCTTTCCCTACCTAGACAACATACTCTTTCTGGCAGAGAGTTTCTACCTAAAAAAATCTGCAGTTTTCCATGTCTCTACTGCAAGGGGTGGAATTCACCCTTAACTTCCCCAAATCTTCCCTTGCACCAGAGCAGGACAAAACCTTCCTGGTATGCAGAATCCAAACAGACCTGATGAAGGCATTCCTCCCTACAGACAAGGTGCTTTCTCTAACAGACCACTTCCAGCATCTTATCCGGACCCACCAACTGTCAGCAAGACAATTCCATGCGACTTATTGGTTTTATGACAGCCACTATTCCCATGCTTTCACTAGCCAGGATACACATGAGGAAGCTACAGTGGTAGCTAAAGAATGTATGGTCCCAACACAGCCACTCTCTGAACTTCCAGATCCCCTTCCTACCCTGCCTCAAGTCAGAACTACAGTGGTGGAGTCAACAGGTTCAGATGAATCCAGGCCTTCCTCTACTACCACCTACACCAATTCAACATATACACACAGATGCCTCAGATTCAGGCTGGGGGGCTACCATGAAGGGCCTCAAGGTGCAAAAACACTGGCAGGCACACCTCCTGAAAAAAACACATCAACGTAAGGGAGATGACTGCAGTTCATCTAGCCCTAAAAGCCTTCCTCCCCATTTTACAGCCAGGTTCCCTTCAAATCTTCACAGACAACACCACAGTCATGTGGTACATCAACAAATGGAGGGGGACCAAGTCTTACTTACTCTGCAAGCTAGCAATGCAGATTTAGGACCTAGCCTCACAAAACAACTTATGTCTGCAGGCAGTCTACATCCCATCCCAAGACAACCACCAAGCGGATGCTCTCAGCAGATCATTCTCTCTGCATCATGAGTGGATGTTGCACAGAGAAGTTTTTCTAGACATTGTCCACCAGTGGGGCACACCTCAAATAGACTTATTTGCCTCCCTCCAGAACAGACAACTGAGAAAATTCTGTACGAATGACCAGTCCTGTCTAGCCTGGATGCCTTCACCATCTCATGGACGGGATGATTTCTGTATGCCTTTCCTCTCATTCAAAAAGTCGTCTTGAAAATCAGGAGCGACAATCCAAAAATCTTGCTGGTGACTCTCTATTGGCCAAGGCAGCATTGGTTCCTCCTTCCACTATCTCTCGTCAAGTGCAATCACCACAAATTACCCCACAAGGTGGATGCACAGAAGAAGGGAACTGTCATCCAACCTCATCAGGAGATGCTGTGTCTAACACTCTGGGTGATGAACTTTTAATATACTTCAGACACCACTACTGCTTTCTGTCCTGAGGGTGGCCAGGAAACCTAACACAAGGAGATCCTACATTCTGAAATGGGAAAGATTCTCCAAATGGTGTCTCCAAATGTTTTAGGGTTCCCTTTCTAGCAGATTTACCTCTTGTCCTAGCATATGTATGTGAGCTTATCAAAACAGACCTTTCATACTCATCAGTGAAAGTGCACCTTTCTGCTATTTCTGCCTGCTTACCCTTAGACCCTCCTTTACTCTCCAGGCTAGATGTTAAATTGTTCCTGAAGGGAGTGGTGCACATCAGACCACCAAGGAAGCCTATCCCACTGCCTTGGAACCTAAACTTTATCCTGGAAAAACTCGTACTGGCCCCATTTGAGCCAGTTAGTTCTGCATCACTACAAATGTGCACAATCCTGCTGGTAGCTCTCACTTCAGCCAGAAGGGTATCAGAGTTACAGGCTCTCATGGCATGTCCCCTACACTGTCTTCCACAAATATAGGGTTACCCTGCACACCAACCCTTCGTTTTTGCCCAGAGTGATCAATGAGCTATCATTAAATCAGTCAATTCACCTACCACCTTTTTTCCCTCTCCTACCAATGAAAAGAGAGAGAATTCTCCATTCCCTGGATGTTCATAGGCAGTCAAGGTTTTACTTGGACAAAACTAAGACCGTTAGAAAGTCTAATCAGCTTTTTCTATCCTTTCACCCCAGGGCCCTGGGCAAGGCAGTCTCCAAACAAACAATCTCCTGTTGGATCAGGAAAACTATTTGCTTCTGCTACTCCTACCATGGCAAGGATTTACTTCAGGGAGTAAGAGTGCACTCTACCAGGGCTGTAGCATCCTCCAAGGCCTTCTTCAGGGGCCTAGACACAGCCTCCATCCTCGAGGCAGCCACCCGGTCCACTATACATGTTTACCAGACACTACAAGTTGGATCATATCTCTAGAGCCAGAGCAGGTTTCGCTAGGGCAATCCTGCAGGACTTTCTAGAATCAGCTACCTCTACATCCACTCTTCACCCTTCCTAAGCTGTAGTACTCTCCCACTGTAAGAATGCTGCAACATGGGAATAAAAGGACATCAAATAGTTGTGTAAAATCTTACTATAACCATAAATGTCCTTCTCTTCCATGTTGCAATATTCCTTCCATCCCACCACCCCCCTGCATTCCTTTCACCTGTCTATGGGGCACCCTAGGCACCTCTAGACCATGGTCACACAGGGCAGTGTATGGTATTTCACCGGTCTGGAGGACATCATTTGGCTCTACCTAGTCCACGGTCTGACTGGGAAGTTAGTTCTGAGGTATGTGTGTGCAGACATCACATTTAAGGTTCCTAGTTTATGGCCCTGCATGTGATGTCCCACACACCAACAGCAACCAAGCTTAAGCTTTTGTATAGGAGCTGATGTTCGGGTCCCCTGAGGCAGAGAATCCCACAGTAAGAATACTGCAACATGGAAGAAAAGGACATCTATGGTTATGATAAGATTTTACACAACTATTCTTTGTTAAAGAAGGATTTTCCAGAACCTATACCCTTTCCGCCTTTTCTGTCTGCTTTAGAAGGATGTGTGTGTTACTGCCTGCAGTTTTCCTGATATTTGGACAACTGCTCCTGAAAAGGTAAATAGGATGTATAAAGTTCCTCATTCTTTTAAATTTTTATAAGCTATTCCCAACCCTGACCCAGCAGCTGCAGCTTTAGTTGATCCTACTTCTCTTAAGTACTTAGTTAATTCCAGTACTACTCTTTCTGATAAGGATGGGGCATTTATTAATAAGTATGGGAGATAAAGGAGTGTAATTCTTCAGATCTGAAGTAGTTGGCTTCATTTGGTCATCAACCTGTGGGTATTTGGATCTGGATCGGATCTGAGACGGCCGCTTCACCAGCTTCTGATCCGAACTCCAAGCTCCTCCCCTTACCCATAATACCCCTCCATCTCCTTCATTCCCTCAGATCTTGTTTGCTGCTTTTCAAGCGTGCAGCATGGTCTTGAGCTCTGAACATTTTTGCCAGAATTTTTGAGTGTTAGCTTTTGGGCTAGTTAGTTTCCCTTTCTTGCCTTTATTCCTCCCTACACCTGCATCCGTCGTCAGTGTCAAAAAAAAAGTACACAGTTACTGTGTCCCCCATGTCATCTCACTACTGTAAGTGTGTGTGTGTGTTTGTAATAGGGCCATCCTGGGTCATGGCTGAGGCTCCTAAGCCTGTTTTTAGGAAATGCACAGAGTGTAGCCACAAGCTTTCCCCGGCTGATGACCACACACTGTGCGTGGTGTGTTTAGGTGTCACCCATTTGGATACGGGCTGTACCATTTGTGCGGGATTTAATCCTAGAGCCCTCAAGGATCAGAGGGCAAAACTCATGATGAAGGGACTGTTGCCAGCATCAAGAACGGCTGTTCCTGCTTCTTTGGTAGCAGCCGCTACCATTTTCTCTGTACCTCAGGCATCCGGGACTCAAACACCCATTTCTAAGCCTTCAGATAAGAGACACAAAGATAGGCCCAAGAAGCTGTCTCCTGACCACTCGGCGCAGTCAGGGCCTTCAGCGAAGTTGAAGACTCCACCTTGGTCGAGCACCCCTCAGCTCCGTTCTCCAAGGTTTTTGCTGGAGCCGACGGTGTCTCAGGCACAATCTAGAACCTCCCCTCACCAGCACTCCTGGCCGGTATCGGTGGCTTCATCATCCCAGTCCACCCGCAACCTTTTGGAGTCAGAGATAAACAGGATGATGCAAAAGTTTATCCTCACCCAGATCCAGATGGGAATCTTGCCAGCCCCCTCTCCCTCCGGAGCTGGGGGTTCTTAGACCTTCTTTGCCCCCATCGCTCCTTCTCCAATCCAGCCCTTGGTTTTGCAGTCCTTAGATCCGAGAGCCTTCAGAGTCGGAGGGCCAGTGCCGATAGTACCTCGACTCCAGCCATGACCTTGAGCGGGTCGGATCTGAGCTCTCAGAGTCGTAGTCTTGGAGTCAGATCCAGGGGTTGCTGTCGGTTCGAAGTTTGTCTGAGCACACCATCTCCCTCGGCTTCTCTGTGCCAGTAGGCTCGGCTCCAACATCCCGGTCGGACCCAAAGAGTACAGCTCCGTTATTTTCCAGGGATCTCTGCTTTCCCTTGGCATTCGATGTGGTGGAGAGGATCCTCTCGAGTGGATTGAAGCATCTGACTATCTCCTCACCGGATTCCGTCTTGATCCCCTGGGTTCTGGGTATGGCGCCAACCATCCTGCCCTCGCAGGGACAGCCCATGCCTGCTGTGCCCCAGGGAGCACCCATTGGAGAGCAAAGCCCTGATTGTGAGTCCCCCGCAGAGAGCCCCACTGAGGAGGTATCTTGCAAACGCACGTGCAAAAGGAGGCACCTGGACTCCTGCCCAGAGTCCCTCACCAAAGACACTGACTTGGAGGAAGGGGGATGCTCCCCCAGATAACCCCCCCCCCCGCCGATGTTTCCTTTGGAGACATAATGGAACTCATTTACTGGGGGGGGGGTACTCCCCAAAGCTAACCTCAGATGAGTCGGTGTTCCTGGAGGCTTTCAGCATGGGCTCATCTACCTCCTGGGTGTCCCGTCCTGTGGATCCATTAGTGGACCTCATCACAATGTGAGCATGGAAGGAACCAGATATTGTGGAGCCTATTACAAAGCATCCTGATAAAATTTTGAGTCCCCCCTGCGATAAGACCAGCTGGAGTAAGGGATCCCTGGTAGAAGCTATGGTGGTGGCAGCCGCCACAAAGAAAGAACTAGCTCAGGAGAGTTCTATGGTTCATCTTCCAGACCAAGAGTCCAGGACGATGGACTGTCTGGGGAAGAGGGTTTTATGCTTCCAATACCTTTTCTATAAGGGTGCTGAATTATTTGGCCCACATTATCTGACTGCAGTGTGACCTGGTCAAGGAAGTGGCTGAGTTGACCATGGAGTCCATGTCACCAGAGGATAAGCAAGCATTCTCCACACGGATGGCCACTCTCAAAGCGGTTTTTAACATGTCCATGTGCCTCCTTTTGCATGCCACTGAAGGAGCTGCAAGGGCTGTCAGTTCCGTCATTGCCATGAGGTGTCACGCCTGGCTCCAGCTATGTAAGTTTATGGAACCCTTCAAGGCATCATTTGCTAATGCCCCTTATGATAGTTTTTCTCTATTTGGGAAGACCGTACGTGAGACACTGGTCCAGAGTGAGAAGGACAGCAAGACGCTGTCTGCTGTCGGGGTCTGTTTCTCTGCCCCTCAAAGATCCTTCTCAAGGAATCAGCGAGGTCAAAAGAAGATGTGGTTCCGAAAGTCTCAGTACTCCAAGGACACTCAGGACTCATCTTCCCCCAGAAGCAGAGCTGGTTACGATAGATGCTGGCGGCCCAGAGGCAGAGGGGATCCGAGGAATCTAGGGTCTCGAGAACCTGTCTCGGACAGACCCGCACAGCACCTCTGAGCGGTTGCCCAACTGCTCATCTCTGGAGACAGTTGGGGGTCATCTTTCATTGCATCTAATGGCATGGGAGTCTGTGTCAACAGACCGTTGGGTGCTACAAATCATATCCAGAGGATATTTCATTCCTTTCAAACTACTACCTATTCCTCTAAAACATCTCCCAGACGTTCCACCCATGCAAAGTGAGGTTGTAGCACTCGAAATAGAAAAGCTGCTAAAGAAGCGAGTCATCCAACCCGTCCCCCTAGATCAGTCCAGATCAGGCATTTATTCCAGGTACATTTTAGTGCCAAAAAAGATGGGGGACCTAAGACCTATCCCTGATCTTTCCACCTTGAATCTAAATGTTGCCAAAGAAAAGTTCCGGATGATCACTCTGCAATCCATCCTACCCTGTCTGCAGGAGAATGATTGGATGTGTTTGATAGACCTCCTGGATGCATATTATCATATAAAGATGCACAGATGTTCCTGGAGGTTTCTTCACTTCCAACTAGGAGCCAATCATTATCAGTTCCGATCCCTCCCCTTTGGTCTCACCACAGCCCTCAGGGTGTTCACCAAGGTCATAGCAGTTGTAGCGGCTCACCTTAGACTTCAGGGTATACAGGTCTTTCCATACGTGGACAATTGGCTCCTTGCTGCCCCCACCAAGTGCCTACTTTGTCAAGCCAGAGATTATTTCCTGAGGCTAACCAGTCACTTGGAGATCACAGTCAGCACAAACAAATCATCTCTGAACCTGGTTCAAATTCTAGAATTAATCAGAGCAAGATTAGACACCATCCAGATGAAGGTCTTCCTCTCCCCGGAGAGAGTTCAGAGCTTACGTCTCCATGTGTCTCTTATTATTCAGCCTCATCTTCCCTCTGCAGAGACGGTATTGCAAGCTCTTGGTTCTGTGGCAGCCACCATCATGCTTCTTCGCTGTGCCTATTTTCACATGCAGGTACAGGTACTTCAGTGGACATTAGCAGTCCAGTGGTCCCTCTTAGACCTGCTGGTTAGCTCATCTGATACATATAAGCAGGGCTTGCAGGGAATCTCTCCTCCGGTGGATGCACTCCGACATGGTTGAGGGATGCCCCTTAATTGCAGCCCCTCCCCAAGCCATGGTGACCACTGACACCTCCCAGCTAGGGTAGGGGGAGCATTGCTCGTGAAGGACAGTTCAAGGCACATGGTCCCCAAATGATATCACGTTGCATATCAACGTCCTAGAGATGAGAGCCGTCCTTTTAGTGTTGCAGGCCCTTCATGCCTTTCTGCCTCTGGCAACTATTGCACTACAGTCAGACAACATGTCAGTAGTCTGGTACATCAACAAGTAGGGAGGAACCAGATCTTACCTCCTTTGTCGCGAAGCCATGAGAGTTTGGGAATGGGCGATTTCCACCAACCGGTTTCTGGTAGCAACACACATTCCGGGACGGTCCAACATACTAGCAGACAAGCTGAGCAGGACTATTCTGATGCCTTATGAGTAGTCTCTGAATCCTTCTGTAGTGGAGCCGATCTTCCTAGAGTGGGGTTGATCTTGCTGCGATCTCTTCGCATCTCCTTTCAACGCAAAGTGCAGCGAGTTCTTCGCTCTGATCCCCCCCCCCCCTGTAGAGGGAACCCACAGGGACGCTCTAGTCCATGTTTGACCTTGCTGTCTTCTCTCTGCTTGTCCTCCATTACCTCTCATACTGAAATTTCTTCAGAAGGCCCGCAAGTTGGGGAGCACGGTGATCCTCATTGCCCCATTCTGGCCTTGACAAGTCTGGTTTCCCTTCTTTTGTTCTCATCTTCTAGTTCTGCCATGGATCTTGGATCCAATACTGGATCTGATCTCTCACCCCTCGAAGGTTCCTCATCCAAACATGGTCAGTCTGAAGCTCACTGCTTGGCTGCTCCAGTTCCATTGTTAGCTAGGACTTCCAGTTTATCTTCACCGGTCAAGACTATTCTGGTGGCAGCTTACAAATTGTCCACCCGGATACTTTACCATAGCAAATGGAAATGTTTCTCTATTTGGGCCTCTCAAAGGGACTTGGATCCTTTCACAGCTCTGGTCCCAACTGTATTGGAGTCTTTGGCAAGTATATTTCTTCAGGGTACTAGCTCTTCTACTGTAAAAGTTGAACTGGCTGCCATTTCCAACTTTCATAGTGGGGAAAATATGGTTTTGTTAGCCTTTTCTAGACTGTGCAAATCCTTTATTAAGGGTACTTTTCTTTTAAGAGCCCCGGTGAAGGATCCTACTCCTCCTTGGGACCTCACTTTTGTCTTGTAGGCTATGGTTTCTTCACCCTTCGAGCCCACAGCGTCTGTGGACCTTCAATTTTTATCATGGAAAACAGCCTTCCTAGTGGCTATCACCTCGGCTAGGAGGGTATCGGAACTTCAAGCGTCATCTGTCAAAGCTCCATATATGATCTTCCATAAGGATAAGGTGTTGTTCCATACCAATCCCTCCTTTCTTTCAAAGGTTGCTTCTGAAAACAGTATTAACCAGACAAATAACCTTCCTGTTTTCTTTCCAAATTTTCAGAACAGGGGTGAATATAAGTTACATTTGTTGGATGTACATAGACAGTTGAGGTTCTACCTGCACAGAACTAAGGCTTTTTGCAAGTCCAATCAGTTATTTGTTTCATATGCTAAACCCTTTCTAGACAAACCAATCTCCAAAGTGACTATTGTCGATGGATTTCTCAGTGTATCCTAAAGGTGCACTCAGACAAAGGCATTTCTCCTCCGGGTCAAGTGAAAGCACATTCCACCAGGTCCATGGCTACTTCTGCAGCTTTTTGGTCCAGGGTGTCTCTGGATGATATTTGTTCTGTGGCTACTTGGTCCTCATCTCACAACTTTATTTCACATTACAAACTAGACATGGTGTCTAGAGGTAGAGCATCCTTTGGCTCTGCAGTGCTCTGGAATATCCTTCCATGAGGACCACCCAGATGTTTAGTAGCTGGAGACTCTGTCCCACAGGTTGGTGACCAAATGAAGTCAGCTACTTCAGATAAAGAAGTTATGTACTCACCGTAACATTCCATCTGCATAGTCCTACTTCATTTGTCTTCAACTGTCCCTCCCTTCTTCCCCCTGACCTTATCTGTATTTTTGTTCCCCTGGTATGTAGGGAAAGGCGCCTCTGTGGTTCTCCTGTTCATGCTTGTTAGGTTGGTGAATAATCTGTTGTGGTAAGGTCTTAGTGGGTTGGGCTTGTGTTAGGGTGCAGCAAACTCGATCTGAGGGAAGGAAGGCGATGGAAGAGTATTATGGGTAAGGGGAGGAGTTTAGAGCTTGGCTCAGAAGCTGGTGAAGCAGCCGTCTTGGATCCGATCTGGATCCGAATATCCACAGGTTGAAGACAAATGACGTACAACTACTCAAATGGAACGTTATGGTGAGTACATAACTTCTTTTTTTGATTTTAAGAATTTTGAATTGCCAGACTCATACATTAAAGTTTGTTCTGACAAATTGTGAAAGTATGAGGAATGTTTGATCTGCAATTTCTTTGTTAGTTTCTTCTAATGCATAGGTCATTTCTCACTGTTTGCAGTGCATGTATGACTCTGTTGATACTTCTTCCAGGGCTGTGGCCATTGGTACGGTTTTGAAGAAGTTTGCATGGCTGCATTCTTAGAACCTCCCAGATGAAGATAAAATGAGATTTTAAATTCTCCCTTGGATAAAGATTTAGTGTTTGGCTCCATTGTTGCAGAGGTGATCAAAAGGTGTGATGAAAGTGCAAGCTGATTAAGGGAAAATCTAAGATTTTTCAGCCCTCTTTTTTTTCCAAATTTTCCAAGTGGATTTTATCTGTTCTTCCAATTTTGACAAAAAAAAATAGAATAAACAGCCTCAACAAAATTCAGGTAAACAGATGTGTAAGATGAAATGCCAAAGAGGGTTTCCAGAAAGAACTTCCCAAAACCAATGACAGTCCAACAAGTCTAAATGACTATTCAAGGTACATTGGGATCCCTTCTCAGCTTGGCCTTCTTTTTCTTCTGGAAAGTCTGAATCTTCATTTTTCTTTTTGGCAACAGATTGTTTCAGCCAAATGAGATCTGAAAGTCATTCATCAGGGTTAGAGATGGCTGTGGGAGGAAATTCTTTCTTTCTAGGGGATCATTCTTCATCCTTCAGATCAGACACTTTTGTTTCCACCTGTACTTCATCAAATGCTGTCCCAAAGAGTGATAGAACCACTTCCTCCTTCCCTAGTGGGGAAGGGCTTTTATTCAAGGATTTTCCTTGTGCAAAAGAAAGAAAATGCTTGGAGATAAGTTCTGGATCTTTCTTTCTTTGACCTTATTGTGAAAATGTATAAATTCACATCAGTTCACAACCTGTTACCTCTTCTTCCTCTTTCAAGTTTCCTGGTAACACTAGACTTATCACATCCATATTCATTCAAACTTCAGATGTTTCTTAAGGTTTAGTGTGTCTGGATCTCATTATCAGTTCTATACCTTAGCATTTGGACTATCCACTGCACCAAAAGTGTTCATAAAGTGAGTAGTTCCAGTTATAGCTCATTGCAAGCTGCAGTATATCCACATTTTTTCCATATTTAGATGACTTGCTTGTCCTTGCAGAGTCCTTTTCAAAGTGTCAGGAATCCCTGTCTTGGGTGAGAGATCTGTTATGCAAACTAAGATTCCTAGAGAGCATTCAAAAGTCTTTCTTGACTCCCATACAAGAGATTGTGTTGCTGGGTTGTCAACTAAACACCTCAGTTCTAAGAGCATTTCTTCCACTGGAAAAATTAGCTCTTTACTTAGATCTATTTTTAAGGTTTTCCACTCAGACTTCAGTCACTGCGAGGAAGTACCTCAGGATTTTAGGTCTCATGGCATCTGTGATTCTCACGATATCCATGGCAGGACTCCATATGAAAATTATATAATGGTATCTGAAATCTCTTTGGTTGCAGCATCAACACTCTTTATCTTTTCAAATCCCAGTGCTGGAGTTTGTCAGAAGAGAAATATTTTAGTGAAGACAACAGATTTCCTTAAATCTAGGTTCCCCTTTGCCCTCCCTACTCCAGAGCAGTCAATCACCACAGACGCTTCTGACTTTCCTTAGGGAACAGTTTCAGGAAGGATAAAAGTGTAGTGGGTGTGGGACAACAAGGACATATGCAAGCACATAAATTTCAAGGTGATATTTGCCCTGAGACTTTCAAGATGGTTGCACAGTGAGTAACAGCTTAATTTCAACTCTCCCATTTGAAAACAGGAACTCGGAAAAGAGAGCCAGTGAATTTGTCTTTTTGGGAAAATTTCACTTACTAGCTAGTAAGTGAACTGCCTCGATGCCAGCAAAGAAGAAATTTGGAGAACCTGAAAGAAAATCAACCACAAAAGATGAAGACAAAACACTGACTGTGAAGAATCTTGCATTTGTTCAGTAAAAAGTAGTTGAAGTTCCAGATACAACTGCTAGTAATCTCGAGGAAAAAATAAGTCATATGTGCTCAGAGCTGATTAAAATAAATGAAACACTGAAGGAGTGTATCATCTCAAATAACAAAAGGCTGAAAAAATGGAAGGAGCTTTGAACAAGTATTCAGATAAGCTGACAAAACTGCAAAAATCAGATGTTGAGATGAAGAAAAGGTTAACCGAGCATGAGAATGCTTCAGAAATGGTAGTATTAGAGGACAGAGCACATAGGGAAAATCACAGATTTTCTGCTGTACCAGAGAAACTGGAAGGAGCAGAGTGTATTCATTTTATGAAAGCACAAATACTGTACTGTTATTCCACAGCAGGAGTTGTTAATTGAAATGGCACATGTGTATGCTCCAAACTTAGCCATGAGAAAGTAGCCAAGACCTGTAATAGTAAAGATGCAATCATACGAGCAAAATGAGTTGATTTTGACAAAACTGTGGCAGAAGTACAAAGTACTGTAAGTTGGAAACAGTTGAGCGTTTCTGGAAATGATTACCCACTGTACACCAGGCAGAAGAGGAGTAAATTTATTCCAGCAGTCAGGGCATGTTGAGAAGCAGGTGAGAGATTTATGCTGCTGTCTTCAGAACATTTTCTTTTCCTGGAGGGTCATTCAGTTTTTGATGCAGAGCATGCTAAGGAGGAAATACAGAAGTTTGTCAAGCAAAAGTGAACCATCATACAGAAGGGAATTCTGTTATTCTTCTGATATTAAGTCTGATGCAGCCTATGTCAGTGAAACCTTTTCCAGTGTTCCAAAGGAAAATATTTGACAGTTAGAAAAATGCACAGGAGTTGACTAGAAGAACCAGGAGCACATTGGAAATAAACCAGTGACTTGAATTGGGATATGGAAATCAACAGGAATAAAGCCAGCAGCTTGGAAATTAATGAGTAAATGTGAGATTACAAAGCATCAGTCACATTTGTGAAATAAGGCAGAACAAGAAAACCTGGAAATATTGGACTTTTTTGACTTTGTTAAACTTGTAGGGGGCTCCAAAGCATATGTCATTATTCATGTCATTAATATTTGGACGAACATTAAGGATAGGGGAAGAGGAAGGAAAACTGTAAGTAAAACATTTTTTGTTCTTAACAGTAATTTTTTTTGTAAAACATGACATATATAGCATGTTGTATAGTAAAACATTTTTCAGTTATTTTTGTATGTAAAAGGATACTAATGCAAACATGTACACCAACCCCTTTGTTTCTTTCTTGCTTAGTTGTAAGAAATGTAAGCACTGTATTATAAAAAGGAAAGCACCCCACCCAGTTACTTCCTGCTCTCCAACTATTCTCCCCAGCTGTCTCAATATTCCCACTGCTCAAACTCCTACCTTAGCCTACCTTAGCTTACTAATCTCTACCACCCCATCTCACATATACTACAAATTTCTCGTTCTACACCATGATCCATCTCCCACCTGTTTTCTCACTTTAGCCTTCCTCATATCCAACCTTTGCCCCTTCCTATACCTTACTATCCTCCCTGGCTCCTCACACTCTTTACCACTAAATATAACTTCTTCCTCTCAAACATTCACCCCTCATTCCATCTTCTCCATATCCCATGAACTACACACTCTAAATACAACTCTCTTCTATAAACTTAAGCTCTCTCCATTACCTCTCTCTGCTAACCCACTTTACTTCACTGACAATAGTAGACCTTTCCTCAACTACACTCCTGACTTACCCTCCCCATTGAACCTAATCACCCATCATTTACATCTAGTCTCTCTCTCTGTTTCTCGGGACATCCATCCCAATCCTGGTCCCACTGTCTCCACCAACATCTGCTCCTCTACATCACCACAATCATCCTCCTCCAAAATCATCCACCTAGCTACAGTCAATACCCAAAGTATTTGTAATAAAATACCCACCTTACACACCTGGCTGTCACATAACCATCCTGATATATTAACTGTCTCAGAAACCTGGCTCAAACCTCATATCAAAGATACTGAAATTCTTCCCCCGACTGCCAAATCATATAAAATGGCAGACCTAATGAGAAGGGAGGAGTGGTGGCCATAATTTATTCCTCTTCTCTAACAGTCATTCCATACACTAACCCCATTCCCAAATTCTCTCCTGCTGAACTGTCCATAGCCTTCCTAAAAATCAACAAACATAAATCTTTATGTATAGCTGCCAACTACATTCCCCCTGGTGAATAACATCCCCATCCTTGAAGACTTTCTCTCATGGTTCTCTTCTAACATCAAAAAGGAAACATTCATCCTTGTTGATGTAAGCATCAACTGGGCCACCATCTCCGAGCCAATTAATCTCTTTAACTTCTCCTAGCTAATAAACTACCCTACCAAACCCAGTAAATATGGCTTCTCTGGCACTACACTAGATTGGATCTTAGCAACTCATCCCAACCTAATCTCAAACAGCGGATTATACTTGATCCCCTTAGCAACCACCTACCAGCCTATACCCACCAGTGTGCCTCTTCTGTCCAAATGCAACATCAATACATTCAAACTCATAATTTCACCAATTTCAATCCACAGGCATTCTCTAACTGTCTGAAAAAAATGAATTGGGCCCCCTTAAAGACTCTGTCTCTGGACAGTGGAACTAATTACTTCAACAAAACCTTCCAAGACTTACTAAGCAGCCCTAGCCCCTCTTAGAACAAAAAGAATTAAAGCCAAAACCATTCCCTGGCTATATAATAAAACCAGAAAACTAATGCACCTCAGAGATAAATGTTGAAAGCAATGCCAAAAAATAAGTTAACAAACTCTCTAATCGAATTCAAACAACTCCACAACTCAGTGAAGAAACTAATAGCTAAAGACTGTAAGACTTATTACTCCAGACTCTAATCAAAACATAACACTTAACCCGAAAAAGTTCTGGAATTGCATTTTCTCCCTTCTGAACCCTGGTAGAAAAGACAATCCATGCCCTAACCCAAACTCCCCAGACCACGAAATTGCATCTAATTTCAACACCTTTTTTGTTGACTGCATAGTCTAACTGCAAACTTTCCCATCTTCTCTCCCTCTCTTAGTCCCCCATCCACTGAATTTCCCTGTAACGCTCCACCTTTCAGTCTTAAACCTATTCCCATCAGCAGCATAAAAAAACTCCTCCTTAAACTAAAGCCTTGCTTCTACACTCCTGATAATCTGCCACCATCCTTCCTTAAGATAGCTGCACACAGTGTTGTCATCCCCTTTTCCATTGTTTTCAGCAGGTCCATTCAAGACGCCTATGTCCCCTTACTGTGGAAGAAGGCTTTTGTCACCCCTGTCCACAAAGGTGGCACTAACACAGACACTACTAACTTCTGTCTTATAGCTATTCTCTCACCTCTTTCTAAAATCCTCAAAAAGTGCATTCATCACCAACTCTTGCCATACCTAATACACAGTCTTCTTCTTACTCCAACACAACATGGTTTCAGGCCTGGCCACAGCACTACCACTGTGCTTCTGTCCTTCCTTGACACCATTAATCATGCTCGCGACTCTGGGAAAATCATATCCGCTCTTTACTTAGATCTCTCCAAAGCCTTTGACACTGTCTCACATCCTTTACTCTTATCTCAGTTTCCTTCTTCAATTTCTCTCCATCCTCCCTAGCCTGGTTTACAAGTTCTTTCTCCAATAGACAAGCTGTTAAATGGAAAAATTCCACTTCATCCTTTCTCAGCAATTCCTCCGGCATCCCCCAAGGCTCTATCGTCAGCCCCTTACTTTTTAATATTTTCATAAACAACTTTCACAAATCCATAGATAATGCTACACTGATACAGTATGCAGATGATTCCACAATCATCTGTACAGCAAACTCTTCCTCTGAACTTCTTCAAAAAACCCAAATAGCCTTCTCTAATACTGAAACTTGGATGCTAAACAACCATCTCGCTCTCAATGCTAACAAAACAAAATCATGATATTCTCTCCTTTGAGAAATTTCACCATAGACAAAAGTTCCTTTAAAATAAAAAGCCACAATAACACACTAATTGATATTGTACATTACACCAAACTACTCAGTCACCACTGATGAGCATTTAAAATTCAATATCCACATCCAAAATAAAAAAAAAAAAAAAACACCAAAAACTAAGTCTGCTGTGTAGACAAAATCGCTAACTGCTTCTACCAGACTTAGACAAGTCTCCTCCTACCTGCTCCCCTCTCTTATGTATGGTGCCCCTCTATTTACTCATCTCCAACTTAGCCTAAAAAAACAAATTGGAAGCCTGCTATAACAAAGTCTGTAAATTTGCTACAGGGTCCAAATACTCCACCCATCACTGCCATTCCCTCCACTCCCTAAACTGGCTTGAGCTTCCTAATTGAAAAACAACCAAAAATCCAGTGTGACCCAATAAAATCCAGGTAAATTTTATTCACTCTCTTCACTCTCTGATGTTTCGGCTAAAATGCCTTCAAAGGAGAATACACACCCAAAAAAACACTCATTACCAATTATTCAATAAAATTTAATTAAAGAAAATCACAAACATAATTAAAGGAGAAATCTCCAATTAAGTTCAGAATTCATGCCATTAGGTATAAGAGTATCAAATTTAAGAATATAGATGGCTTATTTATATAAAAGTTTATGATTCTGATTCAGATATGGATAGTTTTTACTCTTGTGCATCAGATGAAACACCAAATGCCTATTATGTTTTTGACACTAGTATGATCTCTGCAAAAAGTAAGTTTGTTCCTATTCTTAATAGTGAGAAAGTGTTGCAACTGTATAAGATGTTAAATATTTCAGTGGAACAGGAAATGTATCACTTTTTGGGTAATGTTAATAATATCATATATAATTTGACAAAAGCTGAATGGTCTACTTTGGTAGTTCTTGGTAATAAGAATCTTATTTTTAAACCCTCTGATAAGGGTAACAAACTTGTCATTATGGATGTAACCCAATATTTGGATATGTGCTATAGACATCTAAATGATGACAATGTTTATGTGAAGGTTTCTTTTTCTGTGTATAGGTCTGCTATCAGTGAGTATTTAGATCTGATTGGAAAGGGTGTCAGATTGGGGTATATTTCCTCTGGCGATGCTAAAAAGAAATTTGCTGTGGATGGTGCTGATATTGCATGTTTTTATTGCTTGCCCAAAATACACAAAAGTTTGTCTAATCCACCTGGACGTCCCATAGTATCTGGGACTAAATATTTTGCTCATAATATTGGATGTTTGTTACATCAGTTGTTATTACCTAAGGTAATGTTGCTACCTGCATAGATCAAAGATGTTTTTGATTTTTTGAAGAAAATGAATAATGTGGAATTTAATGGAAACATGTATTTTTGTTACTGTGGATGTGCAAAGGGCCTCTATCACATAGTCAAACTGTCATAAGTTCGACTATGTAAATATCAAACCCAGAAGTTCGAAATCTAAAAACTTCAAACACTCAGAACAGCAATTTTTTCCCAGGGAAAAAAAATCGCTGTTCAGGTACAAAACGTAGAAACACACAAACACTGCATACTGTTGCTAATGTGGGGGGCTGTGCCCCCACACCCCCCTACTTAAATATACCAACTCCAAGATCGCACCACAGTGGAGGACATAGCAAAACCATGGAAATGGCCCACCAAATTATTTCCCTGGGAAAGAATTCAATGTTCCGCGGTTTCGCTGTTTTTAAAATTCGAACTTCCCAGTTCGATGTTTCAGCGTTCGGACATTTGTGCGTTCGAACAAGTGATATAGACGCATGTGCAAAGCCTATATACGAATATTGCCTACACTTTTGGGATTGAAGCTGTTAGGTTATTTTTGGGCGAATCTCCTGCCACAGAATGTACTTTGGAATTATCATTTTGTGTAGAAAAAAAAATTTTTTGAATTTAATGGGGAAATTTGTCAACCGAAACAAGGTACGGCTATGGGGGTGACGTTTTGCCCTGCATATGCCAACCTCAGTATGAGATTGTTTGAATTAGAATGTATATATAGATCGTCATTTTATATACATGTTAAATTTTATGCTTGGTATATTGGTGATCGAATTTTTTTATGTGATGGAGAAGAAGAGAAGGTGGATGAGTTTATTGAGCATATACAGTCCAATAGATTTAATCTGTCATTTGATGGCATACAGAGGGGCAAAAGTGTGTCTTTTTTGCATGTTGAATTGGATATTTCTAGATCTAGTTGGTTACATACTAAAGTACATAGAAAATTTGATGGAACTAATCAGTATTTAAGAGCCTCCAGTTGTCATCCCCCACATACAGTTGAAGCACTCCCCTATGGGGAAATGGTGCGGATTAGTAGGTTATGTAATGCCCTAGTAGAACTTCAGGAGGAGATGCTGAGAACAAGTCTGATGTTTGAATCTAGGGGTTATAGCAGTTTGGTCATTGATAGAACAATTACCAAGATAAAAAAGAGAGAGAGAGAGTTACCCCAGGTGCAAAAAAGTTAGTAATATATATGTGATGAGAGTCAGACTGACATTTATTTTGTATCTACTTACAGTTGCTTCAGTGACATTCTAACTTCTTTTGGCAGAACATGCAATGTAGTGGAGATTCTCAGTTATAGTTAACTGAGAAATTAAAATTTTCATTCAGGGTGGGGAAAAGTCTAAAAAACTTTAGTGAAAGGTAAATTTATTATGCCTATTGTTAATGTATATAATTTGAGATCTAGCACTGATACTCATGTATATAATAGCTGTAAGGCTTGTAGACATATTGTGAATAGTTTTGGGAATATTGGCGGACGCAGATTTGCAGTGAAAGGTTTCTTTAGATGTGATACCACTGGTATAATCTATACCCTTAAATGCCCATGTAATAAATGTTATATTGGTCAGTCTCAGAGAACTTTTAAAGTAAGACTTCTTGAGCATATAAGAGATATAGAAATTTTCAGACAGACTAGTTCTTTGGCAGTTCATTTTCACCAATCACACCAGAGTTCATCTGTTGGCTTACAAGGTACCATTTTAGAAAAAGTAGAAAGTAATAATTGTGTGTCCACTGACACTTATTTTAAGGATAAACTTTTATATAAAGAAGCCATCTATATTCTTAAATTTGATACTCTTATACCTAATGGTATGAATTCTGAACTTAATTGGAGATTTCTCCTTTAATTATGTTTGTGATTTTCTTTAATTGAATTTTATTGAATAATTGGTATTGCTATTTATATGGAGTGTTTTTTTGGGGGGGGGTGTATTCTCCTTTGTAGGCATTCCAGCCGAGACGTCAGAGAGTGAAGAGAGTGAATAAAATGTACCTAGATTTTATTGGGTCACTGTTTTTTTGGTTGTTTTTCTATTTAAATTTTATTTTTGAGTTGTGTGTTATTTCAGCTTACTAATTATCTGAAATTCATACAACTCACCACTGCTCACAAACTCTTATTCCAACCCTCCATCTGCCCCTCTCTTTCATCTATCTTAACCCCTTACCTCCCCTGTTGTACACTTAGATTTGTAAACCAAAACCTCCTTAAAATCTGTAAACCCCTTCGCCGTTCTGGCAAATTACTTCTATCGCACTCCTTAACTAAACTGTGGAACCCCCCCCCAACCTCTGCTGTACTCACAACCACTCTAATTTCAAATCTCTCCTCCATTCTTACCTTACCTCAAATTGGGACTGTTCCTGCTCCCTTCCCACCTAAATTACTCTGTCTCTTTCAAACCTGCCTTCAATCTCATCTACTGCCACCTCTGATCACTAACATTATTGTTAGAACAAACACTAAACTTGTATTAACACTTTATGACTTGTACTTTTAATTATATTGTCTGTATTACTTTTGACTTTATATTTTAACATTTGTGTTTTTTAAACATGTACACATTGATTTTGTATTTTAAATTGTATATTTCTGCTTTTGTATACTGTATATGCCATACTACTTTTGGAGTTTTTCTCCCCAGGCCTCCACTGAAATTGGGCTTGACTTCCCCCAGTCATCAAACTGGAAATAAATAATAAAATAAATAAATAAATTAATAAGAAAGCCGGGACAAAAAGCATGTTTAAGATACTAGGCTGTAATCTTAGGTTGTTGATGTGAGGAAAAAGTAGTAAAAGTATACAGAGCATAAGTAAAATTGATATATTTTTCATATTTTTGCTTAGGGGATGACTGGATTAATGCCCTTGGCTTGATCTAACAATTTTTAAGTGGAAGCAGGAAAACGAGAGAGAGAAATGAATAGGGGGATCCTAAGTAAAAGGCGAGCAGTGGTAGAATTTTTAGTAGAATCTAGAACAGAAGCTGCATTTAACAAAACATAATGAGTAGGACATATACAATATTGCATGATAACTCTAGGAATCAATGAGAAGAGGTTAGAAAGGATTGGAAAGAGATATTGGATAAGCAATTCACAAAGAAACTGTGGGAGGATATGTGTATGTCTCCCAAATATGCAACAAAGTCTAGAAGATTTAGGATTTTTGCTTGGAAGTGTATGCACAGGTATTTTTTATACCCCAAGCAGACTCTAAAGACACTTTCCTCAGGTAGATTGCAATTGTTGGAGGTGTCATGGGGATGAAAGAAGTAATTAGGAACATATTTTTTGGGATTGTAATGAGCTGGCAGACTTTAAAAATTCTCTGCAAACTACACTGTCATAAGTACTGGGCGAGCAAATTGGTGTAAATAAGGAAATGTTTTATTTTGAGCTGTGGTAAGAATCAGAATTGCCTAGATATAGTAAGGCCTTGCTGAGTTTAATTTTGGTGGCTGCTAAAAATGCATTTACTAGAAAATGGAAATCAAAGTCTAAACCAACCACGCTACAAGTAATGAGTATAGTAACAGAGATAAATAAAAAAACTGGAAGTGGGATCTTTAGAAAAGGGTAGGAGCAAATTACATAGAAAAAATGGAAATTGTGGGAACAATACATGCAGAATAATGTTTTGGAGGAAGAAAGAGGTTTAAGGGGTGGCAAGAATTGAATGAGCTATGTAGGCAGTGACTGTATAAAAGATTGTATGTGATGGATAATTTTCACAACTGAAAATATGTCAGTATGGTTTGTTTTCATTTATATACATTTATGATTTCCTATGCCGTAAGTGATAATTCAATAAAGATGTTCCTTGTTTAAAAAAAGGAGATGTTTGCCCTGATCAAGACAATCAACTCTCAGAACCATCTTTGGTCCCTGGGACCTCTTCAAGTGGTTACAGATGATACCACAGTCATGTGGTTCATCAGCAAGCAAGGGGGAATCAGGTCATACCCCTTTGCAGACTATCCATGTTAGCTTGGGATATAGATTCACAGCATCATCTCACTCTACAGGCACCCTATATTTCCATCAGAACAAAATTGTGTGGCAGACAAGCTGAACAAGACCATGGCAAACTGTCACAGATGGAAAATAGATCAGGAGAACTTCCAAGATTTGACCCATCTGTGGAAAATTCCTCAAGTGGACATGTTTAGCTTCTGTCTGAACAATCAACTGTCAACATTATGTTCCAAGACTCTGCAAGAATTGAATGAGCTAGAGCTGGAAGACTGTGCAAGAAGGCCTGGAAGACTGATGCCTTTTCTTTTCCTTGGACAGGAATATTCCTGTATACTTTTCCACCCCTTCCACTAATATCTAGGATACTTCTAAAGATTCAGAAGGAATCCCCCAGGGTCATTGTGATGGCTCCCTTCTAACCCAGGCAACCTTTGGTCTCACTTCCTTTGGATATGGTCAGGAGCAATTACTGCAAGCTTCCTTACAGACTGGATCTACTCACACAAAAGAAAAGGAGTGTTTGATACACCCCGACTTCAATCAACTTCAACTGACTTCCTGGATGATAAGGTCTTAATTCCTTTTAGGAACCTGTTTACTGAGGATTTGCAGTAGGTACTAATGGAGGCAATAAAGCGTGCTTCTAGAATATCACATATTAGCAAATAGAAAAGATTTTCTAGTTGGTGTCAGCAATATAACCAACACCCAGGCAGGGTTAGTTGTTCTCTGGTTTTACAATATTTATGAGCTATTATCCTGTGGCCTTTTTTTATTCCTCTTATCAAGTTTCATTTATTGGCCATTTCAGCATATCTGCCCATGGATCCTTCCCTTTCAATGCAGGCTCATGCCAAAATGTTCTTGAAAGGGGATTTGCATAAGTGGTTTCAAAAAAAAAATGGTGGCCCCTTCTTGGGATCTTAATTTTGTTTGTGAGAATCAAACACTTTTTCCATTTGAATTATCTAATCTGGCCAACTTGAAGTTCTTAACGTTAAAACAGTTTTACTGATTGCTCTGACCTCTGCAAGAAGGGTATCTGAGTTGCAAGCTCTTGTGGTGAGTCAACCCTATTTCATTTCCATAGTGACAGGGTTTCTTTGAGAAGTAATCATTTAATGCCTAAAGAGGTATCAGAGTTTACTTAAAGCCAAGGCCCACTCTATGAGGGCATTGACCTCATCTATGGCTTTTTGGAAATGGTTGGATTCTAGAAGTGTTTTAGAAGCTGCTATTTGGTCCTCTGTACATACTTCAAAAAACTGTATGCTTGATTCCTTCTTTAGGTCCAGATCAAACTTTGCTAAGAGAATTCTCCAGGTGTTCTGGACTCTTCTCCTTCCACCTCCAAAAGGTAGTTAGCTAAAGTAATCCAACCATATAGATAGCTAAAGCTACTGCTGCAGTGTTCAATATGATGAACATAGTAGGATTGTGTAAGCTGAACTTAGCATAAGAGTAGATGTTGGAATGATAGCTACTGCAGTAGCCGCTCCCTCCCTACCTCCATTTTTCTTGTTTTTTGGCATGTTTATGCCAGAGTATGGTCATTTATTTTTTATTCTTACTAGCATTGTCTTTTCTGTCTTTTGGCAGGAAAGATCTGAAGGGCTTGGTACTCAAACTTGTCTTTTAGTAAGCTCAGCTCGAGTTATCTAACAGTTTGGGTGCATGGAAGGTGCCATGCATCTTTGGAAGCTGACTGGTTGTTATGTCCTTGACAGGATACAACACGTATAGCTAAGGCTACTGCAGCAGTGATCATTCGAGCATCTACTGTTATATTATGTTCAGCTTAGACAACTGTACTTTTTGTACTGCAGCAATACCGTTTATTTTGGCAGAGATGCTATGAATGATATTCTGTCTTCAGCATTGCCTTGTATCTGCTTGTCTGCGTATTGCACTGTTTAATGGTAAACTGCTTGGGAGTCTGTCCTGTTTTTTTCCTTCAAATTCAGAGGTTTTGTCAAAGAAAGATAAGACTGACTTATAAGTGTTCACCTTTTCTCCATGCCTGTAAATGTTTGAGGACTTGAAGAGTTGTGTCTTTCGGCTTTTCCCGGTTAGGGGTCGCCACATCAAAACTCTGGTCCGCTAATGATTGGCAGTAGATTTTTACGTGCTGAGTTGCCAGCCCTGATGCACAACCTTCAACAAAGGTACACGCATTCACGCATGTCTCCACACAGAAGACGCTCTAGCTGAGAATCGAACAGGACAACGTCTTACTGTGAGGCGAAAACGCTACCGCAGCACCACCACCGCAAGTCAAGTTTGAGGACATGAGTGTGTTATATATTAACTGTTCCTCTGTCTTTCTTTTAACATAGGTGTAGCTCAGAGATATTACTTCCATGTTCTATGCTAAAAAGTAAGAACACTCAGCAGGGAAAATATACATTTAATCACCTTTCTTACTAAAAGTATGTCATTAGAAAGCTCACTTTGTTCAAGTGAGAAAAAAAATGTGATTATTGTATTTTTATTGTATTTAATGTTTCTTAACTGGGTAAGTGAACTGGTCCTGGACACTTCTCAGCATTAACCTGGACCAAAATTGTAAACAGCAATACATTAAAGGTACTACAGTACAGTGAATAATATATTACATTCCTTTATCATCGAAACATTAAGAATAGTGAAACAACATTTAGAATCATCCAAGTAAAGGTGTTGCAGTGCAATGAAGGAAAATTTGCACTGTAGTCATTAGAACATTCAGTAAAGTAGTAGTGTATTACCTTGTCATCACAGCAATCATAACAGTACAATAACTTTCTGAACTCAACAATATTGCAGTACAGTGAATGAAAGCTGCATTCAGTAGTCTTCAGAACATTGAGAAAACACTATTTCATATCGGTGTGACATAGCAGCAGTTAGAGTTTGCACAAATGTAAAATACGTCTTGTGTAATGATATATATATACATATATATATATATATATATATATATATATATATATATATATATATATGTGTGTGTGTATGTATATATATATATATATATATATATATATATATATATATATATATATATATATATATATATATATATATAATATCTGCATACATATATATGGGTCCCTATCAGTTCATAGGTGTATACTAGGCTAATGACCACCAGAGCCATGCAACCCAAATTAATTGAGTTTCCAAAAACTCGAAATTCATATGGTCAAGATCATATGATGAAGTTTTTGAAAACTTGAAGCTTTTGAATAGAGATTACAGTATAGTGCGGATCAGGAAATTTGCCCTTTTCCTCACTGTAATGTGATCTTGGAGTTGGTATATATAATTTGCAGGGGTGTTGGTAGTGCAGGGGGGGTTGCCTCCCCTGCCAAAATGTAAAAAAGGTAGATTTTTTGTGTTTTATGTTCGTGTTTTCAGAAACACGATCGTGTCTTGACCGTATGAATTTCGAGTTTCTGAAAACTTGATCATCTGACATAGACCCATATGTGAATATGAATGTGTGTGTGTGTGTGTGTGTGTGTGTGTGTGTGTGTGTGTGTGTGTGTGTGTGTGTGTATATATATATATATATATATATATATATATTCATTCAGACATTCATTTCATCCTGTAGCTGTTGTACTTCCCTACCCCTCTTCGTTGTTCCTGCACAGCATTAACTGCATAAGGTAATATCTACCTTCTCCACTGTAGCTGGCTGTCTTACCTAAGTAAAACCTCTGTGAAGCAAGAACCTGACTCCCTCCAGCTTTTCTATTGTAATAGGTGAATTACAGTTTAGTTTTTGTAAACTGTTGAGACTTAAAGGTGTATGCACAACAACAGTGAACGATCCAGCCAATTGCCACTAGATTGGGCTATAATACCTTGAATCAGCCTTACACTCACACAGTGTTCCAGTTCCAAGCATTTACTTTTTAATTTGGTAAAGTTTTGCTTCTACTTTCATTATATTTTCTATACTAATCACAACTCTCTCCATAACTACCAAACAACCCTGTTTGTGTGCTTGCAGTGATAAGTATTTAAAGTATTCCACAGCTACTCAGATCAGTCTTTTGTTAGATACTGATATTTTTAAGCTTATTCCTCACCTTACACTGATAGTTTTTCAGCCCTTCTCCCTGTGGGGGAGGGATCCATAAGTTCCTGGTTAATCCTGTTCTGGCTGCTCTGTACTCCATTCTCCCTATCTGCTACTCCCACCCCCACCCCTTGCTTATCTTCATTAGTCAGCCCCCTCCTAGGGTGCCATCTTTAATCAAACTCTCTGCTACTAACTCACATTCATGTCATCCTGTAGCTGTTGTACCTTCCCTAACCCTCTGTGCACAGCAACAGTATCCCCAGTTTGTCCCCATTACAAATTAGCTAACTCACAACACTAGCTAAAGTGTAGTTTCCAGCTATTGTATTCCTAACCTTAAAATTTCCATAGAAATACATTAACTATAGGACTCTTACTAAACAATTGTATTAAAAAATAGCAAATCTTTAGCTAACCAGTTTAAGTGCTAACACTTGTGTGTTTAAGAGCTAAACTACTTACCTTACAGCTCTAGGAAGACCTAGGAAACCTGGGAAACCTTGTTAATTGAAATTGCCCCTACATTTATAGTAAAATAGCCACTTCCCCACTTACTACATCCAATCAGCTTTCATCTAGGCTGTTTCATCACACCCCTTTCATCTATCTACATACTACTAGCAGCTATCAACTTTACCAGTATAGTTACCTCCACCCTTTCTTCTGGTGTTGTATATCACCAGGAAATACAATTCCTTAACACAATAGCTGAATCCCTAGCAATGATTTAAATCTTCCCACCTTCAGCAATAGATATAGTACCAGGTCCTGCTCAATGTCATGTTCACTCTATCAACACACCTTCCTCTGGCACATTAGCCCTAGTTCCAGACACTACTACAAACTTATAAATAAATTGTATATGTATATATATATATATCTATATATATATATATATATATATATATATATATATATATATATATATATATATATATATATATATATATATATATATATATATATATATATATACTCTTCCTGTAACAGACCAACTAGTCTGTCATCTCAATATTAGAATCATTAATAACAATGTAAATGAACTGCATGCACTTGAGATTTTCTATTTATCTGAAATACAGACAAGGAAGTGTTACTACCTGGGTATAACATACATAGGCTGGATTAGCTATACTCTACAAATCTGAGTTAACTGTGACCATAGATGTAACACAACCACCGCAGATTAATAACTCTGAAATTCTAGATTGCAACTAAACAAAAGTAAATGCATTAATATCATCTGCATGTATATTCCCCCAGGTAACAATATAACTACACTTGAAGACACCCTACACTGGCTATCATGTCATTACCCCCCAAGGAACCCTACTACTTCTTGGGGATTTTAACATAGACTGGAGCACCTGTTCCTCAGAATCCCCATCAACCTGCATGCTTTTACTCTAATCATATCCACCCCTACCAGGCTAGGTAAAACCAACCAAAAAGAAAGCACACTCGATTGGGTACTCATAAATAGTCACCCCCAACTGTACACTGATGGTACCCTCCCTGACGACCTAAGCGATCACCTCATCTCACTTATATAATTAAGCACAAAGCCATTAATCCCCAACAACCCTTACTCAGAAAAGTTAGAAACAGAAAAGACTTTGACCCTGCCAAATTCCAACAAGAACTTAACTCATGTAACTGGTCTATTCTAAAACACCTACCCTTAAAGGAGGCAGTTGCATACTTTAATAACAACTTTCTTGACATCCTAGATTTGCATGCACCTGCTTGTTCAAAGAGAACAAAAGCAAAAACTGCACCATGGTTTTCTAAAGAGTCTAGACTCAAAATTAGCCATAGAAACAAATTATGGGCTTTATGGCATTCTACTAAAGACCCCCAAGATCAAATTAAATATAGGTAATCTAGGAACAAAGCAAAAAAAATCCATTTTACAAGACAAAACAATACTATTGCAACTTACAGATAGTAAATCCAAACAACCCTCAGAAGTTTTAGGCAGAATTGAATAATCTACTTTATCCTGGACAAACTTCTACCCCCATCCCAGCTGCTACTACTGATAACCCCCCCCCCCCGAGGATGTTTCAGATAATTTTAACCGATTCTTTACTGAGACAATTCAAGCCTTAGCAAGCCAACTACCTCCTAGCTCCCCTGGTTCTGAAATTACCACCCCTAGAAACCTACTCTCATTCAGCTTCCAGCCAGTGGCCACGTCACTTAATCCATACCTTGATCAAAAAATTAAAACCCACAACACACTCTGCTGATCAACTCCCCGCTGAGTACCTTCAAAAATCAGCTGATGCTGTTGCCTACAGTATCAGTACTAATTAATCGAACCATGACAGAAGTTGGAATTCCCACCATCTGGAAAATATCCTATATAATTGCACTTCATAAAGGAGGCAGCTCTACTGAATTCTCCAGTTATAGACCAATAGCCATACTCTCTTCCACTTGCAAGGATTATGGAAAAATGTATTCACAGACAACTCATGCACCACCTAATCCAGAATCACCTCATGGCAGATACCCAACACTGCATCCGTCCGCACCACAACACTACTTCAGCCCTACTAGTTTTCACCAACACCATAGACCATAATCGCAACAACAATCACATATCCTTCGCCCTCTTCTTGTATCTTTCCAAGGCATTTGACATGGTTGACCACTAACTTGTAATACACACCCTGCAAACATTCTGCCTAGATACTAAGGCCCTTCAGTGGTTTACATCCTACCTGAATGGGAGACAGCAAGCTGTTCTTTGTCATAACAAACTCTCTAACCTACTACCCAACACTTTTGGAGTACCACAAGGCTCTATACTAGGGCCCCTGCTGTTTTCCGTCTTCATTAACGACCTGTATACTGTCATCCCAAAAGTCAGCTATATCCAATACGCTGATGACTCCACCCTAATCTGCTCTGCCACATCTCCAACAGACTTATGGTCTGCTACACATTCCACCTTTAACACTATAGAAAACTGGCTTTCTGAATGTTGTTTGATACTAAATCCCAAAAAAACTAAAATGCAGTTATTCCCACCAGCACAAAGGTCACCTGCTTTTACCTTTACCATAAATGCAAATGATGGCACATTAATCTCCCCTGACCCCTTTACACAACTACTAGGTGTCATTATAGATAATCTAAAATTCGACCTACATGTAAACCAATCGATCAAAACAATCAATAAAAAACTAGGGTCACTTTACAGAATAAAAGCCTTCCTAACCCCTCCAGCTAAAATTGCCATAGCTCGCTCTCACCTTTTCTCAACACTTCTGTACGCATCCCCTATACTCTCTAATATAAACAAGACTGCACTTAAACTCTCAACCTGCTATAACCACATTGCCAGGTTTATGCTGCCTTTTAGGACACATCATTGCATCAATCTTAACCAGCTTGGGTGTCTTGAACTACCCAGTCTAATTCAATATAACCAACTGATCATGGCTTATAAAATCCTTTATAATCAGGATAATACTCATGCACTTAAAAATCTTATCACTGCCTATCACAATCTGCGACTGCTTAGATCCTCTAACTGACTACTAATTCAGACAAGCAAAATTAACAATGCAGCTGGTGATTCTCTCTCTTTGCAAACTCTTTAGACAGATCCTGGAACTCACTTCCAGCTGATAATACTTTACTCTTCTCCCTAGGTCATTTTAAAACTAGACTCAAACAACATCTGGCACTAAACTGGCTATGTCATTGTATCAAGCCTGGTTAACTCTCTTCTAGATTGTGTAAAATCTGTTAATTAGCTACTGTTTAATTTACTACTGGCTTTCACCTGGGTTTAACTCTAACCTGTGGAACATGTTTATTATTGTTTGCGTATGTACTCTTTGCCAAAATTATAATATGTTTTAATGTTTCTGTATACCTTGGAGCTTGTCTCCCTGGGCCTCTGCTGAAAATGGACATGCATCCAGTCGGACTATCCCAGTCAACAAATGTAAAATAAATAAATATATATATATATATATATATATATATATATGTGTGTGTGTGTGTGTGTGTGTGTATATGTGTGTGTGTGTGTGTGTATAATGTGTATATGTATAGATATATATATATATATATGTATAGATATATATATATGCGCACACACACACACACACACACACAAACTATGTTACATACATGTAATCACAACAAAAGATGTCAAAAATGGCCTCAACACACCCCATCTACTCCAAGAAAACTGATTGCCCCAGTCATACAAAGGATGTACAAATTGATACAGTACTGCTGCTGCGAGTGTGCGGTCTCTAACAAAAAGAGGAATTATGTTTGGTACTGTACAGTGTTAGTCTACATCCCTGAAGCATTTATATTTACTTTCTTGAAGCAAAGTTTCTTTGCATTTCAAAAATATGACTATTTTATTAAAGCTTTTTCAGTTAATGTTGGTTTGAATAGTGGCTTTGACTAGCTGTGTGCCCTTCTAATAGCCTAAATCATATGCCTAATCTCTAATAATTTTATCTAGAAGTGATGGAGAATACCTTTCATAAGTACCAGAGAGGCACTAGCTATGACTGGCAACCATTTAGTTCTATTTTGGGTATTATCTTGCTCTCTAGCGTTAAAATGGCTAAAGCAGACTGTGTTCGTTTTGGAGGTCTGAAAAGGTGGCACTTTTTTGTGGAAAGTAGAGCTGTGATTGGCAAGCCATATTTGATTCAAGAGAACAGTACATTTATAGCTGTTGCATGACTTACCTGTGGAAAAAATGTCATTTTGACATTTTAGAAGAAATTTTCAACTGTGCTAGTACTTTATTAGCATGAGTGATAAAGGAAAGTGTTTGGTGTAGGTAAGTCCCAAAGTATTTCCAATCAGCGTTTGAAGGAAAGAGTTCTCCTTGGATCACCTACAGAAGTGAGTGTGCATCTTTTCCCAGGTACATATGACTCTGCTGTGATGTGAATATTGAGGGATAGTGAAGTATGGTTCTTGCAAACATGAGAACTGAGCTATTTTTTCCTATGGGATGAAGAACAGGCATTGAAATCCATTGGTAGGATGCATTTAAGGCATTTCTTTTGAAGGTTTAGAGGTATGGTTAGCATTTATACGTCATTACTTTCTGAAGTCACTGTACCAGTCAGGAGTAAGATTTGATCTTTTCATTTTTTTGTAGTGTGGGATTGATTTATTTGTACATTCCTTTTCAGTTATTTTTCACATTTAAAGACTGAATTATTTGTTACAGTTGTCATAGATGAATGATCCTTCTATAAATCTTGTATATTAAACGACTCCTAAAGATTTCATAAACTAATCATTTTTGTATGTATTTTAGCCGATGTGTGACAATCATGATGATGGCGAAACAGCAGCAATCATCTTGTGTAATGTCTGTGGAAACTTGTGTACAGATTGCGACAGATTCCTTCATCTTCACAGGCGAACAAGAACACATCAGAGACAGGTATAATTTGAGGCACCTTTGCCTTTTGCTGCATGAGATACTTCTGTATGGATTTCTGTTTTTCATCTTTTCAGGATTATTCCACATTATTTTAATTTTTTTCGGCATGGGACTAATCCAGTGATGTAGAGGGAAGTGTTCCACAACAGTAGTATTTCAGGTTTGGGATACAGACTGGAGGTGATGAATATATTTCAGAGAGGAATATTACTGAGAGAATGATGATTTTCCTTGAGAGTGCTTTCTTATATTTGGGAGGAGAGATACAGACCAGTGCATGGTGCTTCCACCCTCTTAGGATGGATCACCAAGGCAAAAAAGCAAGCAGCCATGTTGGGTAACATTTGGAGAAGCTGCCTTCTTTGTCCCAGAATTGTGATTAGAAGCATATACCATGGTAATGTAATTAGAAAGGAAAAAGGCTGGATCTTCCCTGAGGCAGTCTCTGCCAGTGAGTGCTATTGTAGTTTAAAGATTTCTCCAGCAGGCGGTGCTGTGGCGGATAATGGAATTTTCATAGTCACATTACCACCACCAAAGTAATTTAATGGAAGGCTGTAGAGATATAGTCTAGTCCAAAAATCCTTAGTTATTTCCTTACAGTCTCATAGGTTGTAATGTAAAGCAATTAACGTTTTTAAAATTAATAATGACATCAGTTTAATGCGAGTACTTTCCAGTATGCTTAGCAGTCATTTTCAGTCAGAATGGAAAAAGCAGAACCATAGAACTTTTGTATCTGTTGCTAAGTTTTCATTCTGTCCTCAACTAATGGGTCTGGATCCAGTCCATTGGATCCGACTCGGCTGTTGCTAAAGCTCGTGGTAACCAAAAACTTTAGAACTTCTCCCTTACCCATAATGCACCAACCCCAAGTACCTCAGATCACATTTGCCACTTTTAGTGAAAACGTGTCGCCTCACAGCAAGAGGTTCTTCGGTTCAATCCTGGGCTGGGGTGCCTTCTGTGCAGAGTCTGCATGTCCACCCTGTGATTGCGTGGGTTTCCTCTGGGTGCTGCGGTTTCCTCCCGCATCCCAAACACATGCTGCAGGTGGATTGGACACACTAAATTGGCCCTAGGTGTGAGTGCGTGGGTGTTTGTGCCTTCTATGGAAGGTTGGGTGCTGGGCTGGCAACTCGACACTGTAAAACTCCACTGCCAATCATGAGTGGACAGGTGATCCGCTGTGGCAACCCCTAACCGGGAAAAGCCAAAAGAAGAAGAAGAAGAAGTGAAAGACGTGGTTTACCATAGCTCTCAAGCAATTTACAGACAAGTCTTTGTATTTCTTGTAAATCTTAATATTTCTGTTTGCTCTTCCTCTTTTAGTATTTTCAATACAATTTCTATCCTTTATCCTCACTCATACTTTCTGTACATTTTTAAAATACTATTGATAATAATTTCTTTTTATACTTAGTGTGACTTTTTTTTTTTAATACCATAGCTAGTATTGTGGTATCTGTTCCATTTCTTCTCATTTTCCTTCTTTTTTAGTTCAGTCCAAAAAAAAAGTCTAATCTATCAATCTTCAATTCTCTATTGCTTGTTGTTGTTGTTTGACATTGTGGTAGTCATGGCAGAAAAAGGCCCTGCTGGTTTTAAAAAATGTGTAAAGTGTGGGCATAAACGTCCTATCAAAATAAAAAAAAAAAATCACAGAGTTCATCCCCACACATTTTTTATTCAGTCATCATCGATCTGGTAACTCGGCCATTCGCCTTCAAGGAGCTGGCTTACAGTTAACATTTATATACATGTACAACCTTACAATCCCTAATTAACCAATTAAACAATTATACAATTAATAAATATTTTCTTTTTTTCTTCCATTTTTAATAAAATTCAGCAGTTTAATGTACATTCCTATCCTTAAATACATTAAACATTTATTTCTTGATTTAACCCAGCAGAAAGTAAAGTATTATAATTTAAAATTAATTTAGTTTCCAATTCTAATAACCTATATTCATAATCACCACCCCTTGGCATAAAAGACTTTGCTAAAACTGAACCTGTGGGGTTAAATCCCTAAGTTTGGCAACAACCCATTCCACTTTCTGTTGCCAAAGTCATTGTACTAAAAGTTTTTGTACTCTGGACTTTTTGTCAGCAATAGTTGTTTAATAGGAATCTTTCTAAACTCATGCATATTATCCAGATACTCCCTCATGCTGTAATTAGCACTCTGCATTTGTCCGTCTTCTGTTCTGTGAGATTCCCCTTATTCTACAATACTTTAACCATTGTTAGCCCCTCTAAGTAATTTCTATTACTACTTAACCATATTTTTTTTTCTAATCTATTCTTAAACTCTATTTTCATTTTATGCCACTCATTAGTTATAACCTCTGAAGATATTTCCATCTTCCCAAACGACTCTCGAATAATTTCCACTACCCATTCCTTAAATTCCTCTCCTTTTAACAGGTAGGTGGGAAAGTGCCAGTGTCTCATTTTTAATTCATTACTCTGCATTTTTTTTATCTTAGTCTCTATCATTGCTTGATCTGAAATTGTCATTGTATGTGTCAAAACTTTCAGTTAAATGCACATGTTCCTGTGAAATATAATTTCTATCTAGTCTAGCACAGTTCTTGTACCTTTGGGAATCGTATGTGAATTCTGAGTTCCTTCTACTGAATTCACTTCCATTTTAAATATCTTCATAAATTTCTTCAGAAATCTATCCTGTTTTGTTATATTTTCTTTTCAAGATCCCCCGATTTCTCCTCACTATTGCAAATTATATTCCAGTCCCCACGTATAAGTAATATTTCCATATTAAAGCTGATTATTTCTCCAATTTCTTCTTAAGCTTCCTAATAGCAATTTTTGGTGGAATATAAATACATGCCAACATAATCCTCCTGACTTGCCAATAGCCCCTTACTACCACAAACCTACCAATATTGTCTTTTATTTATTTTTCTGTCACTGTTGTAGACCCTCTAGCAAATAGTATAGTTACTCCTCTTTTCCCTGTTATTCTGCTGAATGTCCATTCTGAAGTCCTTTGTCAAATTTGCATACACATTCCTTTCCAAATGTGTGTCTTGCAGCATTGCTATTTGCAGTGTGCATTTCTTAATATAATTCTGTAGTCTTTCCTTTTTGTCTATAACCTCTAAGGCTGTTTACATTCCAAGATAATATGGACAGCATTGACATTATGATATAAAGCTGTTGTTCCCAACTGTTATACATGACAGTTTTGAATGTGTATTTTCTCCTTTTGTGTTACATGCTCCACTGTTTATCAGGCTAATCTTTTTTACAGTTCTTTCTTCTCTTCTCCATTTTTGCCTGTGTCACATTTTCATAACTTTTTGTTTTAGTGACACCCCTTAGAAAAAAATAAACTTTTTCAGAACACAATATTCCCTATTAACATAGAATAAATGCAGAAAACTATGTACATATTCAAATAATGAGGTTTAACCCTCTTCAGATAGGACCAATTGTCTCAAATCAACCAGCTGCTCCCACAGGTATTGCTTAGCCTAAAATTAAGGTTACCCATGTTAAAGCACATGCAACAGCCTGTATTCCCACTTACACTGATTGCTGTCAGTTCTTTTCTTATCAGTGTTCCCCTCCCAGATGTGAAAAATAGTTTGTATCCTTTCAGAAAAATAACTTTTATCCTTAAGAAAAGTGCACTAGCTATCTCTAAGTAAAAATAAATTGTACACTGTTCTGTTAAATGCATTAAAGTATTAAGGCTGCTAGGGGAGCTGCTATCTCTTATTCACTTCCCATAATTTCAGACTTTATTTTTCACTGAATTGCTTGCTGTTGTACTTTTACATGTTGCATTTCCCTTGGCAAAGATTGCTCAGAACTCTAAAATGAATTGATTTTCCCCTGCCAACAGTTTGTCTCCATGTAAAAATAGTCAGCAACAAATCTTTGTCAGAACAGAATGAGCATCTGTCTTCAGCTGCAGAATTCTTGACTCCCTCTGAACATTTGCTAGTGGAAACAAAACAAGCTAATGTCTTTCTAAATATAAGAAATGTAGTATTTTTCATAGCATTCATCATTTGGTCTTATTTTTCAAGCCCACTTAATTACAAAAACAGTTGATGTGATGTTGTCCTATCTCACCTTCATTCTTAGCTGGTTGGGTTTGGAACCGATCCTTGGTTCTGACTCAGCCTTGTACAGAATCTCGTGTTCTTCTACTAGCTTGTGGCTAAACCCTATCCTATCATGCCCTAGGAAAGCTCCTCAGATCTCGTTTGCCGCTAACAAGATCGGGTGCTCTCCTACTGGTTCTGGCTAAGCAGATTTTTTTTTCTATATTTCTTTTCATAATTGCTAGATTTTTCACAATTGTTTTAGTGTAGTTAATGCTTAGTAGGTGAATTGTGTGTACTTTCTCTTTTTTCCCTGCTGTTTTTGCTATTGTCCTTTGTTTTTTCCCCGCAAGGCCCTTCTTACCTTATCCCAGCTTAAACTAAATTTGTAAAGCCTGTTTTAGTTAGAGGGCTTTTTTCTTTCTCCCTTTGCTACTTCCTCTACGTTATAGGCTGGTTCATTTAAATTAGAGAGCTGCCTTAGCTCATTTAACTTAGAGGGCTTTTCCCTGTGATTTTTTTTCTTCTTAAATTCCTCAAGGCTAGCTCTTTTGGGTAAGAGGGCTGCCTCTACCCGTTTAAATTAGAGGGCCCTTTTCCCTTGGTATTTTTGGTGTGTTTCTTGTTGTTCTGTAGTAAAAAAAAAAAAAAAAAAAAAAAAAAATTTAATAATTAGTAGTAGTATTTATGTGTGTGTGTATGTATATATATATATATATATATATATATATATATATATATATATATATATATATATATATATATATATATGGATCTACCTGACTAGAGACACCAAGAGTTCAAACGACTTCACCGACGCCAGAAGATCGACAAGGCAGAAGACCGACGGAGGAAGACACCGACGCTGAGAACACTGAGATGGGAAAGGATGTGTTAGTGACGGATGTTAGGTGCAGTAAGGTAAGTGCGATGTTGACTGTGTGTAGGGATAGTGGTGTAAGTGAGTTAGGTTAGGGCGGTTAGGTAAGGCTGCATAGGGCGGTTAAGTGAGTTAGGTTAGCGCCGGGTTAGGTGAGTGTGCGATAGTGACGGACCTTAGGGTAAGGGTTTTTAGGGTTGTAGATAGTTATGTATGTATGGGTTAGTGTTGTTTTGTAACGATTTTGGTGTGCTTTTGTTGTGTGTCTGGGTTTTGGATAGATTTGTTTTGTTTGTTGTTATGATGTGTTGAGTGTATGAGGTGTCGTGTTTGTGAACTGTCGATCTTCTGGCGTCAGTGAAGTCGTTTTCGCTCTTTTGGTGTTTCAATGTAGTCAGGTAGATCCATATATATATATATATATATATATATATATATATATATATATATATATATATATAGAGAGAGAGAGAGAGAGAGAGTTCAACTTTTCTATAGTTGATTGCGGTTTTCTCTTGCTATTGTAGCTTGTTGGAATAATGGCTTCAAAGGATTGTAAAGAACCTAAACTCTCTGGTTTCAAAAAAATGTGTAAAGTGTAGCCAAAAATGTCTGTTACTGATGAACATACCATTTAAGTATACTGTCTTGGAGTGGTTCACCTCCAAGAGTCTTGTGCTACCTGCCACCCTTTTAGCCACAGGATATTATTAGAGAGAGAAAAAAATAAACTCATTTTGAGACGATTATTAAAGACCCCCTTTTCAGAAGCTGTCGAAGAAGGTCAGGGTACATCAAAGTCGGGCCAGTCCCCTTCTTCAAAATCTGATAAATTGGGAAAAAGGTCCTCTTCTTCAGCTGCTGAATCGGAGCCATCAAAAAAAGTACAAAAAGTTTCATCTTTGGACCCGAAGGTTGTCGAGCCAGAAAAGACTTCTTACTCAGCTCCTTCAGTATTGGTGCCGATGGAATTCCATCTGCGGAGCCGGTCCCCGGAATTGAAACTGGCATCTCCCACCTTAGGTCTCCATTGTTGCAGTCCTCCAGATCTCCTGCTCCCTCCTCTCGATCTTTCAGGAGCATATCCAATGATGATGTGGATCGCTTGGTGCAGAGGCTGTTAAGGACACAGGAGCTCACCAAACTGTTGTCGGATTCAACCCCGAGGGTTTGGAACCAACCAAGCCTATCCCTTCACCATAGATTCCTCCTCCGATCTGATCCCAGATCTTGGAGCCAGAATGTCCAGAACTCATCGTAGTGGAACCATTGCAGCCGAGACCAACCACAGAAGTTTCAGTTCTGACTATTGTTCCAATGTCCTCTGTTCCATCCAAACTCGAGGAGTCTAAGAGCCGATGCTCTCCAGTTATGTCTGGGGAGGAGAGTCGGATCAGACAGTTGTTGGATACAAACTTGCCTCTCAGGGCTTCAGCTCGGGTGAGCTTGGGTCCTACCTCAGCTTCTGAGCCGACCAATCTGGTTCTGGGGATTCCTCTGGTTCTCCGGAACCGGGAGTTTCCTCGTATCAGGGGTGGGGGGCTTGAGAGGTGATGACAGTGCTGTTTCCACAGACAGGTCCATTCTCAGGCCCGGACAGTCTTCCCCCAAAGGCACCGATGTCTGTCTCGGCACCACTCCATCCACAGAGACACTAGGCCTCAGGATACCTCATTGAGCGGACCCCTCTCTTCCGAAAACTCTCCAGAATACCCTTCTGAAGAGGTCCCATGGAAGAGGATATGCAAAAGAAAGCATTTAGACTCCCCAGAGGAGTCCATCACATCGGTTATAGACCTTGATGATTCGGAAGGGTCCCCACGGTCGCCCTCTGAGGATGTCTCCTTTACAGACATCCTGGAAATACTAAAACAGAGAGGTGGTTGGAAGCCTATCAGCCCTTCTGAGGAAGAGTCTATTTACCTGAAGGCCTTTGGGTCTCACCCTTCCACCATTTGGGTGTCTCTGCCTTTCAACAAGCCGATGGACTTGGTCAAAAGGCGTGGGAATCTCCAGACTCAGTGGAATCTGTTCCTTGGAAGCCAGACAAATTCATCACAGCACCAGCAGGTAAAAGCTTCCTAATCAAAGGAGTCCCAATAGATGCTATGGTGGTGGCGGTGGCAGTCACCAAAAAGGAACTCACGGAGATGTCCTCTTCTGTCCATTCTCCGAACAAAGAGTCTTGAACGATGGACAGATACAGGAAGTGCATTTTCTCTTCAGCGACTTTTGCCCTTAGATCGCTGAATTATCTGATTCATTTTACTAGACTTCAGAGAGATCTCCTGAAAGACCTAGGAGATAATCTCCAAGGTTTAGTAGCTGAAGGGGTATCGGATAAGGTTGCCTCTCAGCTCTCCACCTTAAATTCAGCAGTGAACTCCTCCATGAGGCTCACTTCTCATGCAGCGGATGGAGTGAGCAGGGCAGCAGATTCAGGGATTTCCCTAAGGAGACATTCCTGGATGCACTTGTGTGACTTTGCGGAGCCCTTTAAATCTTCCTTTGTGAACGCCCCCTTCGATGGCTCATCCTTTTCGGGCCAAAGGTCAAAGACACACTAACCAGGTGTGAAGAAGGAAAGACTTTCTCTGCCGTAGGAGTCCATTTTTCCCTCCCTACCAGACCTTATCCAAAAGGTCAGAAAAGAGGGAAAATGTGGTTTTGAAAATCCCAGAGAGCTGATTCTTCCACCAGGAGCAGAGGTAGAAATGCTAATGGAAGACGCTGACCATGCGATAGGGAAGCATTCCTTGGTAAGCCCTTTCAGTGCTCCTGAAAGGAGGCCCACCTGTCCATCTCTGGAGGCAGTCAGGGGGTCTTTGTACCCAGAAGCCTAGCTAAAAATTGCAAAAGACAAGTGGGTACAAAGCATCGTATCCAGAGGTTATTTCATACCCTTTTCTTTCCCCATCCCAAACACAAAAAACATTCCTGACATTCTACCCAGTCAGAGGTTACAGGAAACTCTATAAATACAAAAGTTGCTAGACAAGAGAGTCATCCAAACAGTCCCTGCAGACCAAATAGGATCCAGAACTTACTCAATGTTCTTTCTAGTTCCAAAGAAAACAGGGGACTGGAGACCCATCCTGGATCTCAGCAAATCGAACAAATCAGTAAGAAGGTCAAAGTTCCGGATGGTAACACTGCAGTCGAGACTCCCTTTTCTGGGACAAGACGATTGGATGTGCTCAGCAGACCTCCAGGATGCATGCTACCATATAAAAGTGGACAGGCGAACCAGAAGATATGTGTGCTTCCAGCTGGGAGACAGCCATTACCAGTTCCGTGCTCTGCCCTTTGGCCTCACGTCAGCCCCCATAGTGTTCACCAAGTGTATGGCAGTAGTAGCAGCTCACTTGAGATGCCTAGGATTCCGAGTGTTTCCATACCTAGATGACTGGCTGCCATCACCACTGAGCATCTACTGTCCAAAGCGAAAGACACCACCTTGCATTTCTGCTCTCACCTAGGAATCACAGTAAACTACTAAAAGTCTGCCTTGTTGTCATCTCAACATATTGTTTTTATAGGAGGAGATCTAGATATAACATAAATGATGGCAATACTTCCCTCCAAAAATGCAAGTCTACAACGTCAGGTCCTAAACCTACTTTACAAGAAAAAAGTACAAGCAAGAACAGTCCTGAAAGTCTTGGGGACCATGACCGCAGCAATAATCATGATTCCTTTAGCACGTCTGCATTTGAGAATTCTGCAGTGGCTCTGTTCACTCAGTGGTCCATGCAGGAACTGCCCATGTCCCACCAAATTTTGATAACAGAATCTTGCAAAATAGACCACTCGTGACATTAGGTCGACCCTTTGTTCTTCCACAGCCTTTAGCCACAGTGGCCATGGACGCTCCCCAGATGGGGGGACATTATCTGGGAAGGACAGTCCAAGGCACTTGGCAGGATCACGAGGCCCATTTGCACATCAGTGTCTTAGAGATGAGAGCGGTGCTTTTAGCGTTGCAAGCATTTCAAGACTCTCTTCTGCTAGGAACTATTGCAGTACAGACAGACATGTCTCTTGTGTGGTAAGTAAACATATGAGGAGGAACCAGGTCTTACCCCCTTTGTCGAGAGGCCCTGAGAGTATGGCAGTGGGCGACCTCCTCCCATCGCTTTCTGATAGCAGTGCACATCCCGGGGAAATCCAACGTGATAGTAGACAGACTCAGCAGTGAAATTTTGATGCCTCACAAGTGGTCCCTAAAACTAGAAGTAGCAAAAAAGATTTTCCAGAAATGGGGCCAGTCCTGCTGCAACCTTTTTGCCACATCCATGATCTACACTTTTCCTCCCTTCCCATTGTTACCCAGAGTTCTTCAGAAAGCCAGTTCCTTGGGAAGAAACTTGATACTCATCGCCCCATAATGGCCTCATCAAATCTGGTTCACCTTCCTTTGGCCTCATCTCCAGGAGGAGCCGTGGATTCTGGACCCAGTTCCAGACCTCTTGACTCGTGCATCAGGGATGCTCCATCCCTCCCTTCAAACAGTCAAACTGACAGATTGGCTGCTGCGGTTCCAAATATAGTTGGGCTCCCTAACCTTTCTCCGTCAGTAAAACATATCCTGATCTTGTCTCATAAGGCTTCGACTAGAAAGTCATATATGAGCAAATGGAAAAAGTTTTCTTCATGGGCCTTGAATAATCGCATTGACCCCTTTTCTGCCTCAAATAGCTTCCATTCTTGAATTCTTAGCAAAGCCATTTAATGAAGGTGCAGCTGCAGCTACTATTCAAGTTCAGTTAGCAGTGATATCTAATTTCCATCTAGGTGAATCAAGCCCCAGTGTAATGTCCCACAGACTTGGTAAGGCATTAATTAAAGGTACTCTTTTGTTAAGGCCACCCTTTAAAGCCCCTTCGGCATCATGGGACTTGAACTTTGTTTTATCCCATTTGATTCTTTCCCCATTTGAACCTGCATCATCTTGCAATCTCAAGTATTTGACTTGGAAAACTATTCTTTTGATAGCCATTACTTCTGCTAGAAGAGTTTTAGAGCTGCAAGCATTATCAATGAAGTCCCCCTACATGCTTTTCCACAAAGACAGAATATCCCTAAGAACAAACCCATCCTTTTTACCCAAAGTATGCTCAGACTCTAACTTGAACCAATCCATAGAACTACCATTTTTTCCCCAACTGTGGCAACAAGGCAGAGACTATATGCTGCACCAACTGGATGTACATAGACAATTACGTTTCTACTTACACATGACAAAGGACTTCAGAAAATCTGACCAGTTATTTGTATCCTTTTCAGAGTCAAAGAAAGGTGCCCCTATGTCTAAAGTCACACTTTCGAAATTGTTATCAGATTGTATTGCCTTCACTGACCAAGCTCAAAACGAAGAACTTTCCCATAAAGTAAAAGGTCATTCTACAAGAGCCATTGCAACCTCTTCTACTTTTTGGGTGAGATTACCAATTGATACTATTTGTGCTGCAGCAACATGGGCAAGGCCTCATACATTTATTACTCATTACAAAGTAGATTTGGCCTCCAGGAACAGGGCCTCCTTTGGATACACTATTCTGAAGAATATTCTCCCTTGAGCCACCCAAGAAAGATGGTGCTAGGGACACTTTTCCAACCAGCTAAGAATGAAGGCAAGATAGGACAACATCACATAAAGAAGTTATGTACTCACCATAACGTTCCATGTGTGTTTTCCATCTCGCCTTCATTCTTACATCCCACCCACCTTCCCCCAGCCTTTGACTCCTGGAGGACCGAGTGGATTTAATTGACGATTAATGTTCTCTGACCTTCTTAATTGCTCTGTCAAGTATTCACTACTTTTTAATTGGTACCTTCTTTGTATCAGCAAACAAGATCTGGGGAGCTTTCCTAGGGCATGATGGGATAGGGTTTAGCCATGAGCTAGTAGAAGACCTCGAGCTTTTGAATAAGGCCGAGTCAGAACCAAGGATCGGTTCCGAACCCAACAAGCTAAGAATGAAGGCGAGGTGGACAACACACATGGAACGTTATGTTGAATACATAACTTCTTCTTTATATTTTAAGCACAGGGCATTAATCTAGACATTCACCCTTGTGAAAGTTAGAGAAAATGTCTTCATTCTACATATAATATAATCAGTGCACTTTTTCACCTCACTGCCACCCAGCAGCCCAAGATCACAGCATGCTCAGAATAAACTTGCTTTTGTCAAGCCTTTCCACTCTTGTACTGTAAAGGTTACTACAAATTTAATATGTGAACACTTAATGTAACCTTTCTGAGTGAATACATAGCAGAAGCATTGTGGTAGGGTTATTACTGAATTCAGAAAATGTACACATAGTGCACACTTTGTGGTAACCTGCATGAATTTATATTTCTTGCAACTAAAAAGTACTTGTTTACTTTAGTATCTTTAACACATGCTTCAGTCAGTGAAAAGACTCCCTCACATTTAAAACACTCCTAGTTACACACTACACAAAACTGCTTTACTGTGTATAACATGCAGTTTATATTATGAAATGTTTTCTGCAAGTACTAATAAGTACAAAATTGTTTAGCAGAAAGTATTTTAGGAACTAAGCCAATGCAAAAAGGAAGTAAGGAGATTTTTCCAATAGGGATGACTGCAGTTAGGTCTACAGAGAATAAGCAAGAGGAGGCTGGAATTTACTGGAGAAAACTGGCAAATGAACCAAGGTACTGGGAGCAAATACCTAGAGAGGGAAAGATAATAGAATGGGAAGAAGCTAAGAAGACTTTTGGACTGCAGGCTAGAGAGTGCCTTCCCTCTCCGAGGTTGATATACAAGTACAGGGAAAGAGAAAGGGATAGGGGAATCCTAGGTGAAAGACCTGCTTTGGTAGAGTTTTTAACTGAATCTAGAACAGAAACTATTGTTTAAAAAAATTATAATTAGTGGGCATATAAAGTACTGCATAATAACTATAGGAATCAATCAGAGAAGTTTAGAAAAGATTGAGAAGAGAGACTGGCTAAGCAATTCACAAGGAAACAATGGGAGGACATATGTATGTCTCCCAGGTTTGCAGCAATGTAAAAGATATACGATTTTTGCTTGGAAATATTTACATAGGTATTTTTATACCCCAAGCAGACTCCAAATAATTTTTCCTCAGGTAGATGGCAAATGTTGGATGTATGATGGAGAAGAAAGAGCTAACTGGGAACATATGTTTTGTGAGTGTAATGAGCTGGCAGACTTTAAAAATTCCCTACAGAGTACTTTGTCAGAAATATTGGGTGAGCAGATAGGTGTAACTAAGAAAATGAGCTAGAATACAGGATCTGAATTGCCTAGACATAGTAAGCCTTGTTAAGTTTATTACTAGAAAATGGACATCGGAGTCTAAACTACCTGTATGTGAAGTAATGAGTATTGTAACAGAGATAAAAAAATGGAAATGGGATCTTTAGAAAAGGGTATGTTCAAATTTCATAGAAAAAAAATGGAAATTGTGGGAGCAGTATATGCAGAATAATGTTGAGAAGGAGGAGTGAGGTTTAAAGGAAGGCAGGAATTAATTAATGTAATGTTGAGTTGATAAATATACAAAATAATATATGCAATGTATGATGTTTGCAGCTGGGAATATGTTAATATGCTTTGTTTTCTTTTATATAAATGTATGTTTGCCTATGTCTTAAGTGATAATTCAGTAAAGGTGTTAAAATAATAAGAGAACAAAATTAGTTTTATTTAGTTACTTTTCCCCCCTTTTTGAGTTCTTCTAAGCATAAATGACATAAAGTCAGGTATGTGCTTTACTGTCCGCCCACAGTCAACAAAGGTCCAGTCTTTCTCAGCCACTTTTTCTTGCAAAGCCATATTTCACAGTTGTGATTGATGCTTTATAGTCTCCCATTTACTCACTAATTTCATTGTTGCTGGTCTTTTTCCTCTACATCTGCATTTCCCAACAACCAGACTTTGGTTCAAGTCCAGAGTACGTCTGATTTTTCTAGTAAACTGTTGTGCTTTTTCCTGTCTCCCAAGCATTTTCCTTTGGAACATTGGAAAAAAAGTTTCACTAGCAAAGCTTTAGTGTCAAAAGAATGAGAAGCATCTTTACTGGCTCACTTCTTGTTGGATAAACTTTATTTCCTCTGTAACCTGTTCTGCATCTAGAAATGTATTTGATCCTGCACAAAATGATATTCTGAAGACAACTGGATATAGCTGCTTGAATCTCATACTTTCCTGTCAACATTCTCTGATTGCTGGAATAAATTTGCTTCTTTCCTTTTTCTGTGTCTCTATTTTCACACTGGTAGAGCTGAAATTAAGCTAATGATTACTGTGCAGCCATCTTGGAAGTCTTGGGCTTTCATAAACTTTATTGAAATTTTGGTTATACTGACACTAAAACATCAGACTCGAAGCTATGTCTAAGGCACATGACATAGCTCAGATGTGCTTCCTTTTTGGATGGTACAGCCATTCCTATTCTGAATCTTGCTTTCTAGGAAGAGGTCCTTTTAAAGTAGATTTCAATAGATTTAGGAAAGACTTACAGCAGAGTAAACCAGCATTAACTCCAGTTCAGAGTCTCTGTGATACCCACATTCTGGCTTCCTTCACTCAGTAATAATCTTTTGTGAATCGGGCACTCTGGAGGTTTGCCTTTTTCCCAGAAGCAGGAATGTGTTCCTACCCAATTCAATTTCTGCTTAGTTCAGCAGGGCAAGTTGGACGTGCTTGCTTTCTCCTGCCACTGGCAAGAAAAAGTCCTTTATGCCTGTCTACCTTTTCTTCTGATTTGCACCTGTTTGCAAAATTCAGAGAAGAAAGGGTACAATCCATCCTTATTGTCTTGTTTTTGCAGAGGAAGGTATGGTTTTCAGGCTGTCCATGCTTTTTGGCAGTATGAAAACAAGCATATCCTAGTACAAGCAAAGAAAGACTCTTATTTTCATGTGAGAAAAAGCTCCATTACATTTTCTGCTAGAAATCTTTTTACATAGCTGACATAGTTTTCTAAGAAGTTAAAGAGACTGTCCATCTGGATGGACAGGTACTGTACAATTAATTTTCCTTGCAAGTGATGCTGACTTCCTTCATGTACTTGTTTGACTTGGGTATGAGTTATTTTACTGCCAAGATACATGATGTTCATCGTGTTTCACTGTTGCAGTCATTACTCTTGGGTTATCCTGCTGGCAGGCTACCCTCAGTCGGCCAGAATTCCAAAGTCTAGGTCCGGCGTCAGTTGCTGTCGCCTCTTCCCTGACGTCAGTGCGCCAGGGGTATAAAAGATGCAGCCGATGCCATTTTCTTCAGTCTTTCTTGCCGTGCGGTGCCCAAAGCAAAAGCAGTTCGCAAGTGCTGGTTGGCTGACTCCTGAGATTTTCAAATCCGAATTTCAGAACCGAAGTCTTCATTAAAGCTAAGTACCCAATTGGGGAAACTTTTTTCTTGCTCCAGACCAATGTCAGAAAAAGTTAACAATTGTATTTCTTGTGGGGAAGTAAATACCTCATAAGGATTTTCACTCTTACTGTATTCCTTGCCTAGGCCCTGATCACAACGTTGCTAGCGGTCAGTCTTGTGCTAGATTTAACTAACGCACTATTAAGCGTCGGTTCAATTTTGCATTTCATTACTTTGGTCGAAGATTTAATTATATAATGCCGTCGGAACAGCCGATGACCGGAGTTTACAAAAAACGCATGGAAAAGGATAGGTATCCGAGGTCCAAAACCGACGAACAGGCCTCCGCTAGGCCAGTCGCCAGTTCGCCGGTTCTCAGTGAGGCGCTTTCGCAGCCCCTGGCGCCCACTACCTCAGAGCCACAGGCCGCTTCCGACTCCCACGTGGAGCTGACTGGGCCTCTGGATACTCAAGGTATTGGACACTCAGAAATCATTCCCTCAGATGGGTCCAGAACCGCTGAGCAGGCATCGGCTTCTGAGGGTGTCTTCAGACCTACACAACTATATGTTAAGCCATCTTCAGCTTCAAAGACTAAAGCAGCTTTAAAGACAAAGAAACAAGTGCAACATTCTCCTACTCAGACTTCTATGCCTAAAAAACAGATGCTCAAAATGGCCGAAGACCTAATCACTTTGATCAGGGGTTCCCATCCCCCTCTGATAAGAGGCCTAGGCAAGAGACAGAATATGATTCTTCTGATCAGGTTTCTATTTCCTCTGATTCCACTTCTGAACAGGATTATTCCATGCCTCCCTATGAGGACTCTGATGCTGAAGAATCCATTCCTTCAGCCTCCGTTCCTGAGGATTAGTCTTTTGGGGAAACCCTGCATACCATGAGGGAGCCTTTCCACTGGGAGAGCCAAGATTATTCTGAATCTAAGAAAAGGCTCAGAGACTTTCTGCTACTTCCTCAGCACAGACCCCTTGCTATTGCACCTGTTCTAGACATTGTAGATGATGTATTTTCAGAGTCCGGCTTGTCCCCTGACTCTTTACCCCCTGCACCTGCTAAGCCAGACAGATACTACAGGGTCCCGGATTCTCATAAATTCCTATATAAAAACCCCGCTGCTGACCCAGAAACTATATCTCATGGTCCCAAAGGGGTCGAAGCTTCCACTGCAAAAAACCCTGTCCCCTCTGATAGGGATTCTAGGGCTCTGGACAGATGGGGGACAAAAGTTTACACTTCTGATACCTTGGCTGTAAGGGCTTTAAATTGTCAGTTTCATATGCTTAAATATCAGCAATATTTAATGTCACTGCTTAAACAGAAATTGTTGACAAATACTGAATGTTCAGATAACAAGGAAATGCAGGATTTATTGCATGCAGATGAACAAGTGGGAAAGCATACTTTGCAATGTGGTTATTATTCACTGGAGGCCTCTTGCAGGGCCGCTGTTACAGGTTCTGTTATTAGAAGGCATGCTTGTTTAAAGTAACAGAATCTGCCTGATCATGTTAAAGCAAAATTATTAGATGCTCCATTACAGCATGATACTTTGTTTGGTACTAAAGCAGAAGAGGTGTTGAAAAAAATGGAGGATAAAGCAAAATCCATGCAGACAGTTAAGGATTCCTTATAGGTACAGCCACCCAGATTTAGCAGGAACTGGCCTTCTAAAAATTGGTCCTTTCCAGTGTCAGACAGACCACAAAGAGGCAGATACAGGTGTCCTAGAGGCAGATCTCAGCCCCAAGGCTCATACAGGCCTAAACAATGGGGTGCTCCTACCTCCAAAAGTAGAGAAGACAAATCACAACCTTACAGGAAACAGTCCCAATGACTTTCCTCTGCCAGATCCAAGCACTCTTCTTTTGGCAGCCCCCTTAGGGGGAAAACTAGCACTTTTTTTCATCAAATTGGCAAATGATTACCCAAGACAAATGGGTCTTGAACATAGTGTCCCAAGGCTACAGGTTCCATTTTCACACCCTGCCAAGGTCAAAAGGTATGCCCGACCTGCCACACAATCAATGGGCAGAGGCACAAAAACAAATTACAGCCCTCATGGACATGAGGGCCATTCAACAAGTACCACAAGAGCAGGGGCAAGGATTTTACTCCAGACTTTTCCTAGTGCCCAGAAAGGACAAAAACTGGAGACCAATACTGGATCTCTCTATACTAAATACATTTCTGGAAGTTCCAAAATTCAAGATGTTGACTCTACAGCAGCTACTACCCATGCTGGGCAAGAAGGATTGGCTCGTAACTTTGGACCTAAAAGAGGCATACCTGCATGTCCCAATCAAACAATTTGCAGAAGATACCTCAAATTCATAGCTGGCTCAATGCACTACCAATTCTCTGCACTGCCCTTTGGCTTGTCTACTGCGCCCAGGGTCTTCACAAAATGCCTGGCACCAGTAATTGCGTTTTGCAGACAAAGAGGAATTCAAATATATCCGTACTTGAACGACTGCCTAATTCAAGCAGAGAACAAAGACATTTTTCTAAAGCATCTGGCATTTGTAAAAAGATTGCTAATTGGCCTATGGTACACAGTAAACGAAAAGAAATCAAAAGTAGTGCCCTCTCAAGAGATAATATTGCTGGGTTCAAGCTTAAATACAACTGCCCAGATGGCTTATCTCACAGCAGACAAACAAAAACAACTGACTTCTTACTTCAAAAAATTGGCAACAAAGACCCACTTATCTGCAAGGAAAATTCTGCAGGCCTTGGGTTTCATGGCATCCTGCATTCTATTAATTCCATATGCCAGACTGCATATGAGGAAACTACAATGGTATCTAAAAAGTGTTTGGACTCAGCATTGCCACAGCCTGGAGACAGTAATTACACTCATTCCCTGCCTTCAACAGGAGTTTCGATGGTGGGCAGAGGCCCGTCACCACAACAAGGGTCTGCCATTCAGTTTACCCACAGCCAGACAGACACTGACAACGCATTCATCAGATTATGCCTGGGGGGGGCCATATGGCAGGAAAATGTATTCAGCGCACATGGCCTGCAAATCAGATGCATCTTCCCATCAATTTAAAAGAGATGCTAGCTGTTCAAAATGCCCTGACAGCTTTTAAGGATCTACTTCATCCAGGACAGCTACTGATATAGACAGACAATACTACGGTCATGTGGTACATAAACAAGCAGGGAGGTACACATTCCTACCCCCTCTGCAGACAAGCAATGATCTTATGGGACACAGCATTGACTTGTCAAGTTCACCTGCAAGCACAGTTCCTGCCAGGAAAAACAAATACTCTGGCAGACGAACTAAGCAGAAACCTCATGGATCCCCACAAATGGAAACTGGATCCACAAGTCTTCAGCATGATAACAAGGAAATGGGGATGCCCAGACATAGATCTATTTGCCTCCCCTCACAACTGCCAATTGCAGAGATTTTGCACAAGGATTTATCACAAGCAAGCATGGAGAATAGACACCCTATCCTTCAGCTGGAAAAATCTAACAGTATATGCCTTTCCTCCACTGCCTCTCCTTCCCAGGGTACTCCTAAAGGTCAAACAAGAGAAGCCAAAAATGATACTGATTGCACCAGACTGGCCATGCCAGCACTGGTACCCAATCCTAAAGAGCTTGTCTCAAGGTCCAGCATGGATATTGCCTTAAACTTCTCATTTGCTGACCCAACAAAACAATTGGATCCTGCACAGCCAGCTCAGGACCTTAAATTTGGCAGCATGGTGGATAATGTAGCCATTCAGAACACTCCTCTTTCAAAAGCTGTTATGGATGTTATCTTGGAGGCCAGGAGGCCCAGTACCAGAAAATCTTATGCAGAAAAATGGAAGAGATTCTGTGCTTGGAACCAGGAACAAGGCATTGACGTGTGTACCAAATATCCCTCAGATTTTACAATATCTAACTGAGATGCTGAACAAAGGCCTTTCTTTCTCTTCAGTTAAGATTCATGCCTCTGCCATTTCAGCCCATTACAATTCGAAACCACCTATCTTTTCTCATCCTTTAATAAGGCAGTACCTCAGAGGGGCCAAAAACATTAGGCCTCCAAGGAGAGCACCAATTCTGGTATGGAACCTCAATTATGTTTTGGAAAAAACTCACACTGCCTCCTTTCGAGCCAGCCTCAACAGCGAATATAAAATTCTTATCCTGGAAAACAGCTCTGCTCCTAGCAATAACCTCTGCAAGATGAGTCTCGGAGTTACAAGCACACATGGCTATGGAACCGTTTATCATTTTTCATCCAGACAGGGTTTCTCTCAGGACAAACCCAACATTTATGCCTAAGGTGGTGTCCAGTGTGGCCCTCAGCCAAACCATTCACTTGCCTACCTTTTATCCAAATCCACAAAACAAGGTTGAGAAAATTCTGCATTCTTTGGACATACACAGGCAGTTATGCTTCTACTTGGACAGAACTAAAGCTTTCAGAAAGACTGAGCAACTTTTAGTGTCATATGCTGCAGGATCACAAGGAAATGCTATCTCAAAACAGACTATTTCTAAATGGATAGGCCATTGCATCCGTTTCTGCTATTTTCAGCATGGCAAATCAGTGCCTAAGGGCATTAGGCCTCATTCTACCAGAGCAGCAGCCATTTCAGCAACCTTCCTCAGAGGAGTACCAACCAAAGACATCTTAGAGGCTGCAACTTGGAGTTCAGTGCACACTTTCACAAAGCACTACCACTTACCTCTTTACTCTAAATCCAGAGCAGGCTTTGCCGTTGCAGTTCTGCAGGGCCTCATAGCCTCTCCTAATCTTATTTAGCCCAGCCACCTATCCTCAGCTTTGGGATTCAACCCAAGAGTAATAACTGCAACAGTGAAACACGATGAACATTGTACAGTTGTGTACCTACCGTAAATGTAGATGTTCGAGTGTATTCACTGTTGCAGTCCAGGTTACCCACCCACCATCCCCCTTTTCTTTACTGGGACTTATCTGTACTTCTCTATCCTATACAACCTATGTAGTGTATTTGCTTGTAGATGAAGGAAATGTTTTTTTTTGTGCATGCATACTTATTGGCATATATTTTCAGCCTACCAATTTAGGGGCACCTGGCATCTGGGGCAAGAAAAACTGAAGAAAATGGCATCGGCTGCATCTTTTATACCCCTGGCACACCGACGTCAGGGAAGAGGCGACAGCAACCGACGCCAGACCTAGACTTTGGAATTCTGGCCGACTGAGGGTGGCCTGCCAGCAGGATAACCCAAGAGTAATGACTGCAACAGTGAATACACTCAAACATCTACATTTATGGTAGGTACACAACTGTACTTTTTAGCCATTTTGCTGCACCATCAGGATCTTGTAGACAGCTGGACTGTGATCTGATATGAGCTTGTCAAGCAGTTCCTTAAAGGAGTTCTCCATTTTTCTGCTTAGATTTTAGCGTCATGGCCAACTAACTTGTCTTTCTTCCATTTGAAGCAGCTTGTCCTGTAATTTTAAAGTACATTTCTTGGATTAGACTTTTCTTGATAGTCATCAAGTCTGCCTCTTGATTCTCTAAGTTGCAGATCCATATTTGTAAGGAAGCCCTGAATGCTCTTATAAGAGGATCATGAGCTCATTAAGGATGAGTCATATTTTAGAACTGTACTTAAAACAATGCTTTTGTTTCTTTTTTTCCTTACCTGGTACAGACTTTAGGGGAGATGGATCATCATACCTTTGATATGCACTACCAGTTTAGGTTCTTCCATGTAATGAGTACAGGAGCTCAAAAAGATAGACCAGTTTTCTGCTTTACTCTGGGTAGACGATATGTAACTATTTATAAGCAAACCCTATCCTGGTTGTTGAGTCAAATTTTTATTGTTTGTTTGTTTACTGTTTATTTTTTTATATTTTGATTTTTTTTTTCAGTGTTGGAATTGCTACATTTGTATTTGGAAGGAGAGTACTTGGGCAAATGCAACTTGGCCAAATTGACATTTTGACTGAAAATAATGGGTGGTGGCAGACAGAAGTGGTGCAACCTTAGAGATGATTATATCAATTTGGTGTGCAATCTCTTACATGGAGAGAGGGGGAGGTCTTTTCCCAGACAGAGAAGGAGTTTTAGTTTTTGGCTGTGTTCTATAGCTGGGTCATTCAGCCAAGTTGCAGTCATTCATATAACTCAAAGCTTTCAAGGAGAAACTGTTCTGGACTAGTGTCATTGATCTCCACAAATTACCACTATTCTTCGGCCACAATCCCCACCCCGTCTTCTGAGATAGCAAAAATACCACTCCATGCTTTCTATTTGGATGACTTCACAGTTTTGCTGATATTCTTGGTGTGTTTCTGGATGGCTTAATATCTGTCCATGCCAGTAGAAGACTCCTGAAGACAAAATTCGTAGTCTGGCAGCTAAGTTCCAACTTCCAAGAGGCACTCCATTTTCAGTTTTTGGAGGAGATTGAATTATTTTTCTAGATTTTATTGAAGAGGAAGAGAATGTGGAAACAAGCTTACTTTTTCTGTATCCTCCAAGTTTTCTGTATTATTAAGAATATTACTGACCTGGATGTGCTGCTTTTTTTTTTGGAAGAACCATTCCTTTGATGACCTGTTTAGATACGTCAGAGGTAATGGGTTTTAAGGATACTGTTCTGAGCAAGGCACAACAGAGTTTGCTTGAGGAATGAATATTTAAGTTTCAGGGACCATAATTGTGATCCACAGAGTAGCAGAACTACATGTGTGATTGTGGAAGGAATATATGTATTTATACATTTGTGTGTGTATAGAGAGTTACAAATATCTGTCCCCCCCTCTCTCTATATATTTATATATATAGCTGGATGTTGGACATCCTGTTGAAACAATAGAATGCTGACACCCAGAAGACCAATGCCATTTGGTTGACACAGACAGGTGGTTTACAGGTGTGCCAGATCGAAATTCGCCAGATAGGGGAATATTTCCTTTCCCTGTGGACTATGCAGTCTCTGAGTTAGTATACAAACTTAGCAGGGGTTGTGAAGGGTGCAGGGGGCTTGCCCCCTGCAAAAGCACTTGCTGTTGATTTAGTCCACTCCAGGTAATCCCCAGAGCATACAGAGAACTTGTCGATGTTTGTGACTTCAACTTTATGATGTCGATGTATTGGTTGTCGGCACACTAAGTGTCCATCACCCATATAGATATGTAAATATAGGCTCCCTATTGAAATGTCACCAGTGAAAATGCCAAGTGCCGATACCCCCCCAAAAAACAATAAGACTGAAACTTGGGCAGAAAAGCTAATCTTGAACATCGCTCTTCTCCTTTAAACAACTTTTTTTTGCAGGAGACAAGCCCCCCTACACCCCTGAGCTTATGTATACCAACTCCAACATCACCATACCTCTGACAAAAGGAAATATTCTGGGAAATGATTATCTCAGACTTTGAATATGTAAGATTACATTTTTAGCAATTTAGTCTCCCTGTTTTGAGACTCGCTTTAGTGGGTCTTGACATTTCAAATAGTTACTATATATATATATATATATATATATATATATATATATATATATATATATATATATATATATAAATGGATATATGGCTTAGATATACCAAGTGTGAGGTTGTGATAACTTGGAAGTTTCCCCTTACTGTGAATAACAGTGGAGTGTGTAAGAAGTGATATATAAGGTACAGCAGTACACACACACATACAGTGCTATAATTATATTTATATAATGTTTTTTTTTTTTTTGGGTGGGTTTGCTGCCCCTGTCCCCCTTTTGGGCTTCCAGGGCCAACATTTTTTTTTCTTGTGGCAGGGACATTTGCCTTGTTAAGGGTGATTTCCAGCTGTGCCCTTGGTTGAGAAGAATGCTGTAAAATATGCTTGAAAATTGTTTGATAACTTTCCCCTCTGTATCTGTTATAGATGACAGAAGGCACTTGTCCCCAGAGATTTTCATTGTTGATGAAACTCACTTCAGCAGCCTCAGCAGTCTGAAGTGTTGCTCAGGACCATCAGAAATTGCCAGAGCACACCTGTGTGACTTTTCCATGGCAGAGATGTAGGGTGGATCATCTACAGAAAAAGTAGTATTCTTTACTCAAGCCTAGGTCTAAGTTGACCAATTGCATTGGGCACATTAATAGATATTTAAAGTGCCTTATTAAGCAGGTACCATTTCTTAATGACACTTTTGATATTACAGAAACCAGGACAAGACTGTCCAGTAATAGTCTTTTTTATGTAAATGACAAGCACAATTATACTCTTAGGTTATTTTGCAGTGTGGCAGCTGCACAAGTAAGCGCTACTCATCTTTTTTAGAGAGACATGGGTAGCTATAAAATTTTTTTCCAGCAGGAACTTAAGCAAAGGGTCATGTGCTGTGCCCTTCAAGGACACCTTTTTTGAGCCTAATGTAAAGTGCAAGTTATCTGTTTGTAACCTCTACCACACTGAGAAGATCCACTATGCTTCCCTCTCTGTAAGTTCCAAAAAAAAAACATGTAAGAATCTGTATTATCCCCATTTTTGAAGTATCAAGCACACAAAAGAGAAGGAGAGGCCAGCTCCTGTACTCCACAATAGTGGAGCTATGGGCTGTGTTCTTTCCCGTGGAAGTGAGAATCAAACCTTCTAGCTGTTATAGTGTGGTTTTTCATCAAGCAGTATAGCGTGCGCACACACTCCCTGTGCATAGTTGCAATGCTAGTCTGGCAGTGTGTCATAGACAGACATATCACAATTAACAGAGGATTGTATTCTAAGAGAAGTGAACATGCTGCTGAACTCCCTGAGTTACACATCCAGTCTTATACTGAAGCTGAGTATTTGACTGTTGTATCAATCCAGTGTCTTTTGGGAGAGAGACACCCTAGAAATCAATGTGATCATCACTCGGTATAATCTAGTCCTCCCTTTTTTGTGCTTCTCAGTTCAGCAAGCTGAAGGAAGAACTGGTAACAGATGAGCCAATGTTTCTATTCCATCTGGCCTCTGCTTGTGGGTCTTCGGATCCGACACTGGCTAGTTCCATCAGACAATGAACTTGCTTGCCTTTGCCTCCCTTAGCCAGAACTCCCCACTTCTCTCCCTAATCCTCAGATCTGGTTTGCTGCCATTCCAGTCTGCAGCTCGATCTTGACTCTGCTTGGTATAGCTTTTGCAGGTAACCTAGTGTAGTGTTTTTGCTGTGAAAAATATACTTCCTTTTGCCAGATATCACATGAGGGCTCTGCAATGGACTCTGGCCATACAGTGGTCTTTCCTAACTCATCCTGTGGATTTTCAAATACGGCTGATGAAGGTGATACCAAATTTGTTGGTGGTTATAGTCTCATTAAGTAACCAATGGGAGACCCTTGGATGTTCTTCATGTTTCACTGTTGCAGTCCTGATGTATGGGATTTCCTGCTTTGGAAGCCCTTGGTTGGCCCGACTACCAGAGTAAAAGATTCCCTCCTCCTAAGGCTGGTGGACACGCGACCCTGATGTCGGTACGTTTGGGTATAAAGGGAGCCAGCCAGTGCCATGACATCAGTCTTTCTTGCCATCAAAGCCCAAAGCAGTAGTGAGTGCATCGATCAGTCCGCACTGGAGTAAGAAGTCTTCTAAAAGCTAAGTACCCCATTGGGAAAATCTTTCTCTTTCTTGTCAGATAAAGTTAACTGTCTCCCAAATGGAAAACGAATCCCACACAGAGACTTTCATACTTTGTGTGTCGCATACTTAGGCCCAAACCACGATGTCCCTAATTGCCATCTGTTCACCCATTTCACTACCAGAACTATAAGGCATAGGGCCGAAATATTGTCTAAGCACCGTAGTCAGCAGCCCGTGTCTGAAAAAAGACCCAAACTTAGAGACTCTGACAACACTGGTTCATTGTCTGCCAGTCCCTCAAGGCTTATTATTGCAGAGGAAGGTGAGGCACTTTCACAGCCCCTTTCTGCAAGCGAGGTGATGGCTCAGGCCTCTGGCAAGACCTGTTCAGAGTCAAACATGCTTCAGGTGCCTCTACCTTAGCACAAGCCTTGGCTTACAGTTCGTAGATCAAGTCCAGAGTCACTGCAGGCTTTGGCTTCTGGCAAACAATCCGCAACCGATGATGCTCCCCTGGGGCATCCAGCAGCAACCATTTCTTCCTCTTGAGAGAGTAGCATCAGGGTAGCACAGATGCACAGGTCCAAGACCAAAACTACACCCAAGAACTGCTCTACCTCAAGACCTGTGTCTAGGCCTACCAGCTCCCAGCCCCCTGGATACCAACATGACTTAGGTTGGCTGAGGACCTTATTTCTCTGGTCAGAGGCAGACAATTTTCCCCTGGATTTTCACCAAGAAAAGGCAGAGAGAGCCTACTCCTGAGCCCTTTTCTGAACCCCCTGATTCAGATGAGGACTCTGATCATGAGGACTCTGTTCTGGAAGATGAACCCCTACATCCACTGAGTATTCTGACTCAGAAGAGGTTTTACCTTCTGCTTCAACCCCTGAGGACACCACCTTTGGGGAAACTCTGCACGGCATGAGATAATTTTTCCAGTGGCAGGTCCAGGAATACCCCAATCAAAAAAGAGGGTCAGAGAGTTACTAGATCTCCCACAGCACAAACCCTTGACTATTCCTTCAGTTTTGGAGGTGATAGAGGATGTTTTCATGGAATCATCTTTCAACCCAGACGAACTTCCCCCAGCCCTTCGAAACCAGACAGGTTTTACAAGGTACTGGACTCTCATAAATTCATTTACAAGAACCCCACTGCTGACCAAGAGGTTTTCACTCCTGGGCCCAAGACAGTACCTCTAAAACCCACTACCTACAGACAAAGAAAACAGAGCCATTGGCAGGCTAGGAAAGAAGCTTTACACTTCCTCTACCTGGCCACGAGGGCCCTCCAGCAAAGTATCTTGGAAAATATGAGGAAGAAAATATCCTCCCTGGAGGACAAAAATGCTTCCAAGGAACTGTTGGATCTCTGCCATTCCAGTGCCCAGGTCACTAGGCACTACTTGCACTGCGGGTATGATGCTCTGGAGGCATCTACCGAGCTGCTGTCTCTGATTCTGTTATCAGAAGACATGTTTGGCTTAGAGAACAGACATTACAAGAATAGGTCAAATCCAAACTACTAGATGCACCCCTGGATAAAGAGTACCTCTTTGGACCTAAGGCTGAGGCTGTCTTAAAAAAGATGAAGGATAAAGCTAAATCCATGCACTGTTAAAGACTTCCTTCAAGTCCATCCTCCCAGATTTAGTAGGAATTTTCCCACTAAACATTGGGCCTTTCCCTTACAATCTAAGCCAAGTCAGAGAAAAACCTGAAGAGAAAGACCTCATAGACAGCAGCAACAGTCTCAAAGGATATGGCAGTGGTCATCAGGAACACCCAGGCTGGGGAGTTTATAGGATCATAGGAGATTACTAGGCTATTGACCCAGAGGTCATTTTAAGCCTAGCTGTTTCACCCCAATATAATACCATAGATACTCTAATCATTACCCTGGATTGTGTTTAGTAATGACTTCCCATGTCCAGGAGGGTTGTGGGTGTTATCCCCGGTAAGAATTTAAGGTGCCCATCCACTCATCCAGATTCCTTTTGAACAGTATTGTAGAGGTGCTGTGCTTCAAATGAATTGGCAGTCTATCCCAAAGACGTGGCAGTCACTGGGAGATAAATCTGTCCCTCCAGCATGTCCTATTCAAGTCGCAGGCCATAATTAGATCTCTGGAACGGTTAGCTGTAGTCCCGTTTGATTTACGGATGTGCAGCAGATTCATTAGGCTTGGGTTGGAGATTGCTCTGTAAGCCAGGCATAGGTCTCCCCTAAGAAGTGTATATGATACAGAGTATTGTGACAGGGACTTAAGTCGGTCTGTGTAAGGCGTGTGCTGGGGTCCCTTTATCTTCTTTGTTAGACATCTCTGAGGTCTCTCCAATTGCAGCAGGTGCTTTGTACCTTACATGCCAAAAGGGGCCTTATACTCAATTGTGGGCGTGATTAGTGATGAGTGTAGAGGGGTTAAAACCGCTTTTGCTCTAGAGGCGATGCCTTTGATAGTCAAGTATGCTCAGTAGAAGGGCTTCCCTACTACAGTAGACACATGGCGGTCAAAGTTAAGGTCGCAGTCCACTTGTGATCCCAAATCTCTTACCACTTCGTTCGTACATAGGGTATTGTTGTTAATTTGATAGTGTGAAGGGACAGTGTTTTTACCAAAGGGAATGATGATGCATTTCTTTGCATTCAGTTTGAGACTGTGACTAAGACACCAGTCGTTGGTCTGTAAGATCCTCCTGAAGTATACTGACATAATTTGGGATTTCAATAATTGCACCCAGTTTGCAGGCGTCCGCATACTTTTTCAGCCACAGCCCCTTAGTTTTGGCCTGAACTTCTGAGAAATATATACCAAACAGTATGGGGCCTAGCACTGACCCTTGTGGCACCCCACTGGTGACAGGTCTGGTTGATGTGGAGTCACCCACTCTGATATTGTGTGACCAGTTTGTGAGCCAGTTGGCAACCCATCTTACAACAATAAGGGTTTACATTCAGTTTGCTAAGTTTATCAGTAATGCCTGAGTGTGAGATTGTATCAAAGGCCTTTGCCAAGTCGAGGTATGTGAAGTGCACACATTTGCCCTCATAAGTGGCCCTAGTTACATTTACGAAGAAATCCACCAGGTTTAACAAACAAGATCTGCCCTTGATGAAGCCAAATTTGGTCAGATCCAGGGTATGGAGGTAACCTATATCTGTCTTTATGAGTTCCATGATATATTCCATGGCCTTACAGATGAGGCTGGTCAGATTTATGGGTCAATAAATTCCCTGAGTCTGTTGCTAAGCCACCTTCATGGAGGGGAATATCTGTTGCTGTTCTCCATTCCGCAGTAACCAAGCCTGTGGACAGGCTATGATTGAGTAAGGTACTTAATGGTGATGCTAATTCATGATGTTATGTTGTCCTATCTCGCCTTCATTCTTGCTGGTTGGGTTCAGAGCTGAAATGCAGCTCCAACTTACCCGTATACCAAAGCTCGAGAGCTTCTACTGGCTCAAGGCTATAACCTATCCCATGGTGCTTTAGCAGCTGTTCCCCAGATCTCGTTTGCCTCTTGAAGCTTCGGGATTGTCTTCGCTGGCTCAGGCTAATAAAATTTAATATTATACTCTGTTTTTGGATAACTTGTCCTAAAACTTACTATCACATCTTAGTTTATCTTTCCCAGTTATAGTATAGTGCCTTTTTGTGTGATTGTATTATTCTTGGCTAATTTTTCCTTTGCTGCTGTCTTTTTGGGCCTTGTTTTCTCTCTTCCCCTTATCTAGTTAAAGAATCCATTTCAGTTAGAGGATTATTTCACCACCTTTTCCTCCCTTAAGAAGTCACCATTTAAATTAGAGACGTCTCCTCGGGTTGGAGGAGATTGTCGTTTAATTTAGAGACTTCTCCTCCGCCCTATCCTTTCCATTTTTCCTTGTTAAAAAAAAAACAAAAAAAAAACTTATAGTAGTATAAAATTTACTGTTGTGTTATTTTTTGACAGTTAACATGTCTAAAGAATCTGTTAAGGAGCACAAATAATCTGGATTTAAAAAGTGCAATTCATGCACTCACAAAATGTCTATAACGGACAGACACACAAGATGTTCTTCGTGTTTCACTGTTGCAGTCATCACACTTAGGTTATCAGCCTGCAGGTAGCCCTCAGTCTACCTGAATACCAGAGTCTTAGTATTTCTGCATCGGATGCTGTTGCTTCTTCCATGACATCAGGTCGTCAGGGTGTAAAACAGGCAGCCAATGCCATTGCATCAGTCTTTCTTGCCGAGAAGGAGCCAGAAGCAGAAGCAGTTCGCAAGTGGCGGTCGGCCACTACCTGAAATTTTTCATTTTCGAGTTGATAATCCTGAAGTCTTCTAAAGCTAAGTACCCCGTTGGGGATCCTTTTTTCTTGCTCTAACTGATGTCAGAAAAAGTTAACAGTTGTCTTGCCTGTGGAAAGCAAATACCTCACAGAGATTTTCATTCTTACTGCGCCACCTGTTTAGGTCCAGACCACGATGTCCCTCGCTGTCAGTTTTGTGCCTTGTTTAACGCCCGAACCATTCGTCGTCGGACTATCTTTGTTGCTAAATTCTTTTGCTCTCATTCGCCGTATTCTGAAATGGCTTTGATAAGCCATCCAACTACTGATGATCTGAAAAAATGTAAAGATTAAAGATAGAGACAGTCTGCATAGGTCCAAAACTGCCGACAACGCTTCCGTTAAGCTAGCCATCAGTCTGCCGGTACTCAGTGAGGCGCCTTTGCAGCCCTCTGCTGAGACCCATTCGGAGTCCGGTATGCTGCGAGATGCTTCTTCGACTATGGAACCTGCTGAAGTCTCTACCCTGGATGGTCTGGAGCTGCTGTGCAGGCATTGGCTTCTGAGGGTGTATTCCGTCCTACCGATGTTCAAATCAAACCGGCAACTTCTTTTTTAGCCAGAACTGCCGAGTTTCTTAGGGCCAGAGTACACACTATGCCTAGAAAACAGATGACCAAAGCGCATGCTCAGGCTCCCATGCCACAAAAACAAGTCCTTAGAATGGCTGAAGACCTTATTACGCTAATTAGGGGAAGCCAGCCTTCCCCTGCTAAGAGACAAAGAATTGACTTTCCTTCTGACTCTACAGACCAGGAGTCCGATGACTGTGCACCTTCTACTTATCAGAACATGCTCTTATCAGCCTTTGAGGATTCAGATGCAGAGGAATCCATTCCCTCTGCCTCCCCTCCAGAGGATTTTTCTTTTGGTGAAACCTTGCATACTTTAAGAGAGCATTTCCACTAGGAATGTCAAGACTACCCTCAGTCCAAAAAGAGACTCAGAGAATTTTTAGAGTTGCCTCAGCACAGGCCTCTAGCTATACCCCCTGTCCTGGATGTTGTAGATGATGTTTTTATGGAATCCAGTCTTACTCCAGATACATTACCCCCAGCCCCTAGGAAACCTGACAGGTACTGCAGAGTACCTGATTCCCACAAGTTTCTTTTCAAGAATCCTACTGCTGATCCAGAGATCACTTCCCAGGGACCTAAAGGTATTAAGGCTACTTCAGCCAAAAATCCTACCCCTTTGGACAGGGATTCCAGAGCTTTAGACAGATGGGGTAAGAAGGTATATACCACTGCAACTCTTGCTATCAGGGCATTGAATTGCCTGTTTTACATGTTGAAGTACCAGTAACATATTATGGAACTAATTAAACAGAAAATGGTATTTTCAGATTGTGCAGAAAGTAAAGATTTACAAGAGCTAATGCATTCTGCAAACCAAGTTAGTAAGCATACTTTGCAGTGTGGCTTTGATGCCCTAGAAGCATCTTGCAGGGCTGCAGTCAATGGTTCTGTACTGAGAAGACATGCTTAGCTGAAGGAGCTAACCTTGCCAGATCATGTCAAATCCAAATTACTAGACGCTCCTTTAAATAAGGATTGTTTGTTTGGCACCAAAGCAGAAGACGTTCTTAAAAAGATGGAAGAAAAAGCTAAATCTATGCAAACTGTTAAAGAATTCTTACAAGTGCAACCACCTAGAATTCAGTAGGCATTGCCCTTCAAAACACTGGTCCTTTCCAGACCCTTCCAGGCCTTCCCAGACAAGACCCAGGGGAAGCAGGCCACCCAGACTACAGTCTCAGGGTATGCAGAGATCTAAACAATGGAGTGCCCCCACCACAAAAACAGGGAGTTGTAAGCTATCCCCCTATGGAAAAAGTACACAATGACTTCTCAAATCTCCTTCCTAGCCCTGCCCAACTGATTGTGCCCCTAGGAGGAAAACTTGCTCTTCATGCAAAAAACTGGATATCCATCACTCAGGACCGATGGGTCCTCAGCATTGTATCCCAGGGGTACAAATTCTACTTCCAGTCACTGCCAACCCCAAGCGGGTTTCCAGACCTTCCTCCAAACCAGTGAGCAGAGGCTCAAAAGCAAGTACTTTCCCTGCTCAATATCAGAGTTATTCAGCCTGTTCCAGTAGAACTAAGGGGTCAGGGTTTCTACTCCAGACTTTTCCTGGTGCCCAGAAAAGAGGGCTCTTAATGCCCAATTCTGGATCTTTCAATTCTCAACACCTTTCTGGTGGTCCCGAAATTTAAGATGCTTACCCTGCAACAGCTTCTCCCTATGCTAGCCAAGGATGCCTGCTTAGTCACTCTAGACTTATAAGAAGCTTATCTGCACATCCCCATAAGGGAGTCATGCAGGAAATATCTACATTTCAGGGCAGGCTGTATGCACTATCAGTTCTCTGCACTTCCCTTTGGCTTATCTACTGTGCCCAGAGTATTCACAAAGTGCCTGGCTCCAGCCATTGCATACTGCAGGCAGAGAAATAGCCAAATTTACTCATACTTGGACGACTGCCTGATTCAGGCGGACAGTCAGGAACTGCTACTTCAGCACCTGGCATTTGTAAAAAGCCTTCTCACTTCATTGGGGTACACCATTAACGAAAAGAAATCTCAACGGGTACCCAGTCAAAAGATTGTATTCCTGGGAGCAAGCTTGGACACAACTTCCCAGATGGCATTTCTCACTTCAGAAAAACAGGTCTGTCTTTCAGACTACTTCAAACAAATGTAGAACGCGACACACAGAAATCCTCTACCAACTAATAAAACAGCTGGTGTAAAATAAATATAGTTGAAGTAGCAAACAAACACCAACTGTACCACAGCTAGGAAGTTTATTATAAAACAGGTAAGCGCTTTCAGGGATGTGCCCCTTCATCATGTTTGATGAAGGGGTACATCCATGAAAGCGCTTACCTGTTTTATAATAAACTTCCTAGCTGTGATGAAGGGGCACATCCCTGAAAGCGCTTACCTGTTTTATAATAAACTTCTTAGCTGTTGTACAGTTGGTGTTTGTTTGCTACTTCAACTACTTCAAACAAATGGCCACCAGAACCCAGCTATCTGCAAGAAAAATACTGCATGCCCTAGGGTTCATGGCCTCTTGTATTCTGCTAATTCCATATGCAAGACTGCATATGAGGAAACTTCAGTTGTACTTAAAAAGTCTTTGGTGCCAACATTCTCAGGACCTGGAAACAGTCATTCCCGTCATACCTTGTCTAAGGGCAGAATTCCTTTGCTGGGCAGAAGCATGCAACCACAACAAGGGACTGCATTTCACTCAACCCCTCGCTGCCCAAACCCCAACAACAGACGCATCAGACTATGCATGGGCGGCTCACATGGCAGGCAAATGCATTCAGGGCCACAGGAGCCCAAGGCAGATTCTCCTGCACATCAATGAAAAAGAGATGCTAGCTGTACAGAATGCTCTGACAGCTTTCAGATGCCTAATCCTTCCAGGACAACTGCTGATAAAAACAGGTAACACCACATTTATGTGGTACATAAACAAGCAGGGGGGAACCCATTCTTACCCACTCTGCAGGTTAGCCATGGCCCTGTGGAACACAGCCTTGAGCAACCAAGTAAGTACATCTACATGCTCAATTCCTGACAGGCAAACAAAATTCACTGGCAGACAACTTAAGCAGAAATCTCCTAGACCCACACGAGTGGAAATTGGAGTCCAACAGCTTCAACCTTTTGATCCAGAGGTGGGGGACACTGGAGGTGGATCTCTTTGCCCCTCCGAGAACCACCAGTTAAGCAAATACTGCACCAGGAACCCTCACAGCAGGGCATGGAAGGTGGATGCCCTATCCTTTCAATGGGAAAAACTTTCAATCTATGCCTTTTCCCCTCTGCCCCTTCTCTCAAGAGTACTACTCAAGATAAAACAAGACAGGCCATGGGCATTTCTTATTGCCCTGGACTGGCCACGCCAACACTGGTACCCTTTCCTGCGCAGCCTGACAACGGGGCCACCCTGGCACCTACACCAGACTCCTACCCTGCTGTCTCAGCAGGAAGGACAGATTTTGCATCCACAGTTGCAAACCCTAAACCTTGCAGCCTGGCTTATCCCTTGAATACCCCACCAGCAACCCTCAGCAAACAGGTGCTGGATGTCATTCTTGAAGCCAGAAGGCGTAGTACTAGAAAATCCTATGCTGAAAAGTGGAAAAGATATTGTTCTTGGATTCAGTCTAAAGGAAAGGGCACAGCAGTGCCCTCCTTACCTCTAATCCTGTATTACCTAGCAGAGCTACTCCACAGAGGCCTACACTTCTCCTCCATTAAGATTCATGCCTGTGCCATCTCAGCTCATTATAATACTGAGCCCACGTCTATTTTCTCACTCTCTCATTAAAAAGTTCAAAAGAGGGGCTAACAACGTAAGGCCCACTAGGAGACCACCCACCCCTGCCTGGGACCTTAACTTTGTACTGGAAAAGCTCACACTTCCCCCTTTTGAACCTGCTGCTTCAGCAGAGTTAAAATTCCTCTCTTGGAAAACAGCCTTGCTTTTAGCCATATTTTCAGTAAGAAGAGTGTCTGAGAGGTACAGGCACTAATGGCTGTGGCACCCTTCATTATTTTCCATGCTGACAGGTCTAACCCGTCCTTTATGCCTAAGGTGGTGTCCAGTGTGGCTCTAAACCAATCCATCCATTTACCAACCTTCTTCCCTAACCCTCAGAATAAAGGGGAAAGGATCCTGCATTCTTTGGATGTGGACAGACATCTCATGTTCTACCTTGATAGGACTAAGCCTCTCAGAAAATCTGACCAGCTGCCAATCAGCTTTGTTACAGGGGCAGACGGTAAGGCCATTTCAAAACAAACCATTTCGGAATGGATAGCACACTGCATCCATTTCTGCTACAAGCACCATGGAAAACCAAACACATTCCACTAGGGCTACATTTGGCTGTAGCCTCTCTTCCCCCAAAAGGGACAGTTTCCACCTCATCATCCCTCCATCACCCCCAGAGTAGAGAGTCAGTGCCCCAGGAAACCTGAATGGATGGAACCTCTTCCTCCGATACCTCTCCGGAACATCTCCACTGAGTCTGTCATTTCTGATTCTGACTTGGAGGATTCAGAAGGGTCCCCACGGTCACCCTCTGAGGATGTCTCTTTTTCAGGCATCCTGGAGATCCTTAAGCAGAGGGGCGACTGGAAGTCCCTTTCCCCTTCTGAAGATGAGTCAGTATACCTAGAGGTATTTGGCTCTCGCCCTTCCACTTCTTGGGTGTCTCCACCTTTCAACCCTCTCATGGGTATAGTGAGTTGGAAGGTGTGGGACATACCAGAATCAGTGGACCCCATTCCTTGGAGGCCAAATACATTTATTATGGCCCCAGAAGACAGGCAGTATCTAACTGAGGGAGTTCCAGTGGATGCGATGGTGATGGCGGTAGCGGCCACAAAGAAGGAGTATGCTGAAATTTCAGCATCTGTCCATCCACCAAACAAGGAGTCTCGCACAATGGACAGGTACGGGAAGCATACTTTCTCCTTAGCGGCCTTTACCTTCCAATTGCTGAATTATTTGTCACACTTCACCCGACTTCAAAGGGATCTCTTAAAAGAGCTGGGAGATACCCTACAAGGTGCTACAGCCTAGGATTTATCGAATAAGATTTATTCTCAGCTTGCAACCTTAATCTCCATCACTAACTCCTCCATGCGTCTCATTTCCTATGCAGCTGATGGAGCGAGCAGGGCAGCAGGCACAGGAATAGCTCTTTGAAGACATTCCTGGATGCACCTTTGCGAGTTTGCTGAACCCTTCAGATCTTCCTTCATTGACTCCCCCTTTGATGGCTCGTCCTTGTTCGGGCCGAAAGTGAAAGAGACTCTCACCGGGAGCCAACAAGATGGTAAGACTCTGCCATGGGAGTCTGTTTTTCTGCCCCTACCAGACCTTATTCTAAAGGTCAGAAGAGTGGAAAGATGTGGTTCTGGAAGTCCAAAGGAGTCTTATCTGATGCTTTTGGTGATCCTTCCCCCAGGGGCAGAGGGGGAAATAACAATGGAAGACGCCATCCACGTGGCAGAGGTGGTCCGCAGAGCCAGGGAGACAGAGATACTTTCTCTGGTCGGCCCTTCCAGCGCTCCTGAAATGAGGTGCAACTCTCCACCTCTGGAGGCAGTTGGGGGGAGGCTATTGGTGTATCCAGAAGCCTGGCTGAATTTGACTCAAGACAAATGGGTGCAGTCCATTATATCCAGGGGTTACAACATTCCCTTTCACTTTTCAGCTCATCCGTCAAAGTTTATCCCAGACATTCCACCCAGTCAAAGGGATCAGGCAACTCTAGAAATTCAAACATTGCTAAAAAAAAAGAGTCTTCCAAGAAGTCCCCGCAGACCAGCTAGGTTCCGGAATTTACTTAAGGTTCTTTTTAGTTCCAAAAAAGACGGGACTGGAGACCCATACTGGATCTCAACAGACTAAACAAGTCGGTGAAGAAGTCAAAGTTCCAGTTGGTAACACTGCAGTCTTTACTCCCATTTCTGGGACAAGACAATTGGATGTGCTCGTTAGATCTTCAGGATGCGTACTACCACATAATGATGGACAGGCACTCCAGAAGATTTCTACGCTTCCGGCTGGGAGCCAGTCATTACCAGTTCAGAGCTCTGCCCTTTGGACTCACCACAGCCCCCAGAGTGTTTACCAAATGCATGGTAGTAGTCATGGCTCATCTGAGACGTCAAGGATTCCAGGTGTTTCCATACTTAGATGACTGGCTCGTAACTATCACCACCAAGCAGCTACTAATCAAAGCCAGGGACTACACCATCCATCTTTTCTCAAAACTAGACATTACTGTAAATGCAGAAAAATCTGCCTTGTTGCCATCACAGCATATTACTTTTATAGGTGCAGATTTAAACACAAATGACATGTTGGCAAATCTGCCTCAAGAAAGGATACAAACATTACAAAGTCAAGTGCTTATCTTACTCAACAAGAAAAACGTACAGGCAAGATTTGCCCCCGAGGTCTTAGGCTCTATGGCAGCGACAATAACACTAGTTCCCCTGGCACGACTTCACATAGGTTCAAATCTTGTTGGGCTTGGATATGGCTGCATATGTTAGGAGTTCCCAGAGTTCTGTATTTTGGGTAAGCGACTGGAGTGGTAGCTCCAGTTCTTTCAGGTTTTGTGGCATAGACAGATGTTTGTGACCTCCCTCCGTCGGGTCAGGAACTTCTTGGCCTTGTGCTGCTGCAAAGTGTCGGGTCTTGATGAGAGTAGAGAGACACTCACAACCACCGGTCTGATGAGATGATGAGCATAGGGAGACTATGACCTCCTGAAAGGTCGATGAAACTACTTACAAGGTGGGCAATGGTAGTGGTCCCGCTACTAGCTACTCTGACGGATCAGGTGATTCATCATCAACCTTGCCCCAGGTCCCTGATAACTACCATGGCCTGGATTGTAACCTTTTTTTTCCAAGGGACTGAATATTTCTTTTTTTGGCTGATCATGCATTTTTGGCATTCTACTTAGCTATTCTGTGAGACCCTTCTGTGGCCTGTTCTGTGAGTATATTCTGAAGGATATCTGTCAGATGTAACTTTGCACACCATATCAGTTTGCAGTCATTTGCAAACTGTGTTTGCTAACCCTCCCAAACAGCTGAAGTGGGGAAAGGGTAGATGCCTGTAGAGTGGCCCAGACTGACTTGTGACAGGCTTTGAGTTCGACATGGCGCCAGCAACCTGACATCTGTGCAACTCACACCCCTGTTTGTTGCCACTGATGTATGTATGGGTTAACATTTAAGCTGATGAGTTTTTCAATGATACCCGGAGTGGGGTATTGTATCAAGGCCTATTAGTAGAAGGAGGTAGCGCCAGATCGAGGTGAGGCTGATCAGTGGCTTTGGTGACTCTTTGAAAAGTCAACACTGTTTCTAGGCATGATCTGCCCTTGACACTGCCTTTCTGCCTGGGAACTCAAACCGATCCAAAATCTGTCTGCTTTATCATATGTATGATCCCTGGTCCTCCTTTATGATCCTTGCCATGGTTTTGCAGATTCAAGCCACGGCCGGGATCACGGATTGTTCCAGCGTCGGTGATGGTGTGGGGACCACAGTTGCCAGTTGCAGTGCCCAATGTATCCAGAGGTAGGTAAGACTATGATTAAACAGCTGTCCCATGTGGGGTTTCACTTTGCTGGAGTTCGGAGAGCACACAGCCGGGACACCATCAGGTCCCATGGATGCTATGTTTTTGGAGATGTTTGGGGGTTTGCACTGAACCTGTCAGCCAGTATGTTGGTGCAATGTCTGTAGGGATCAGTAATCTTCATCATTTTGAACTAGTTTCTCATATCTGGGTTCCCTCCCAGGTTTTTTACATAGCTAAAGAAGGCCTTATGATTGTCTTTTGAGTCTTTAGCTATTTTTCTCTCAAAATTTGCTTTGGATGATTTTATGAGAGCTCTAGTTTCCTTTGTTTTGCTTGGGATTGCCTTATCCATGCAGTCCTGCAGGTGCTGGTAGAAGGCATTTGTAAGTGATTCAGCAGCTTGAGTACTGTTTTCCGCCGAATATTACACCTGCTTCTCTTCGCTCAATGGTCCATACAGGAGGTACCCATGTCTCATGAGATTCTCTTTACAGATTCCTGCAAAAGGGACCTGCTTTGGTGGATCCAGTCTACTTGGGTAACAATGGGCAGACCATTTGTACTTCCCCAACCTGTTGCTACAGTAACCACGGACGTGTCCCAGATAGGGTAGGGGGGGGCATTATCTGGGACAGATGGTCCAAGGGGTTTAGAAAGATCACGAGTACCATTTGCACATCAGTGTCCTAGAGATGAAGACAGTGCTTCTGGCATTGCAAGCATTTCAGAACTCTCTTCCCAGTGGGACTATTGCAATTTAAACAGACAGTATGTCGGTGGTACGGTACATCAACAAACGGGGGGGAATCAGATCCTATCCTCTATGTTGAGAGGCCCAGAGAGTTTGGCAATGGTCAATATCTTCTCAACGCTTACTGACAGCAATGTACATCCTGGGGAAATCCAACATCATAGCAGACAGGCTAAGCAGAGAGATTCTCATGCCTCACAAGTGGTCTCTGAATCAGGAAGTTGTGAATCAAATTTTTTTGCAAATGGGGCCAGCCTTGCTGCGACCTTTTTGCCACTCCCTTCAAAGCCAAATGCAGCAACTACTCTGCCCTCATTTTCCCTCTGGGACAGTCACCGAGGGATGCACTCACCCATGATTGGCACCCAGGACTACTTTATGCTCCCCCCCCCCATTTCCTTTGATTCCAGAAGTTATTCAGAAAGCCAAGTCGTTCAGTCGCAGGTTAATTCTCATTGCTCCATACTGGCCTCATCAGATTTGGTTCCCTTTCCTTTGGCCCCACCTTCAGGAGGACCGATGGATCCTGGATCCAGTGCCGGATCTGCTGACGCATCAGTCAGGAACATTCCATCCTGCCTCAAGCTGACAGCTTGGTTTCTCCACTTCCAATCTTAGTCAGGCTTCCAGAATTATCCCCCCAGCAGTGCGCCACTTTTTGGTCTCCTTGCACAAAAAGACAACTAGGAAACTTTACACAAGCAAATGGAAGAGGGTTCTCTTGTTGGGCAGACAAAAAAGCACATAGATCCTTGTACAGCCTCTATACCTGCAGTTTTGGAATTCTTGACAGAAATTTTTAATCAAGGAGCAGCGACAACCACTATTCGAGTTCAACTAGCCGCTATATCCAATTATCATGTGTGGGAACCCGGATCCAATGTAATGTCCCACAAGTTATACAAGGCCTTCCTCAGGGGTACATTTCTGTTAAGACCTCCTGTAAGAGAACCTCCTTCCCATGAGAACTAAATTTAGTATTATCAGCATTGATTCTTCCCTCCCTTTGAACCAGCATCCTCTTGTTCATTAAAATTTTTATCCTGGAAAACTCTCTAACAGCAGTTACCTCAGCCAAGAGGTTTTCAGAGTTGCAGGCCTTATCCATCCGTCCTCTCTATTTGATCTTCCAAAGATAGAGTTTCCCTCAGAACAAATCCCTCCTTCTTACCAAAAGTCTGTTCTGAAACAAATTTAAACCAGTCTATAGAATTGTCTGTGTTTTTTCCTAATTGTAACAACAAGGCAGAATATAAGCTTCACCAATTGGATGTACATATACAACTGTGTTTTATTTACACAGAACAAAAGATTTCAGAGAATCAGATCAATTGTTTGTGTCCTATTCATAAACAAAAAAAGGCTAGGCAGTCTCAAAAGTTACTTTGTCCATATAGCTTACTGAGACTATCAAATATATTTATCACTGTCATAATAAAGAACCACTAGGGAAAGTGAAAGGACATTCATCTAGAGCGGTGCCTACTTCCATTGCCTCTCAATCCAGACTTCCATTGGATTCAGTTTGTGCTGCTGCTACATGAGTTAATCGTCACTCCTGTATCTCTCATTACAAAGTAGATGTGGCCTCCTGGAACAGGGCATCCTTTGGTTCCAATGTCCTGAAGAGTTTCTTCCCTTGAGCCACCCAAGAGAAAGGTGCTGAGGACTCTGTCCCAACCAGCAAGAATGAAGGCGAGATAGGACAACATAACATAAAGAAGTTATGTACTCACCATAACGTTCTATGTTTGTTGTCCAGTATCTCTCCTTCATTCTTGCCATACCGTAGCCTAGCCTAGCCATCCCCCTCCTGGAGGATCAAGAGGAATTTTTACAATTGGCAAATATGGTCTGATTCCCATCTTACCTTCCTTTTACCTTTATAACCAATATATTTCATATATTTTTTTCTTTTTGTATGTTAAACATATCATAGGGAGCTCTCTCCCTCAAACGAGATCTGGGGAACCGCCGCTAAACACAATGGGATAGGTTATATCCTCGAGCCAGTAGAAGCTCTCGAGCTTTGGAATACAGCCGAGTCGGAGCAGAGTTTAGGCTCCGAACCCAACCAGCAAGAATGAAGGCATGAGATACTGGACAACAAACATGGAATGTTATGGTGAGTACATAACTTCTTTTTTTCGTTTGTTTAGAAGACAGCCTGGGATGCCATCTGGTCCCATAGAGGCTGTGTTTTTTGCCTTAGACAAGACTTTAATGAACTGCTTTTCAGATATGTCGGTTGGGGGGGAGTTGAGGGCAAGTTTTGTGATAAGTTTGGAGGGGAGGGGGTTGGGAAATTTTCACCAAATCTGTCTGTTAAAAGTTTTGCTATCCCTGCAGGATCAGTGCGTGTGTGATACCATTAGTCACTTGTTCAATACATGCTTGGGTCCTTTCCTTTTAGGCTATGCTGTAAAAGGCCTTATGATTATCCTTGGATGTGATTGCTGGATTTTTCTCAAAGTTACCCTTAGAGGATTTGGCGTGTTATCTTATTAGCCTGTTGAGGCTGAGGAGGGTGCTTTTCCATTGTTGGGGCCTCGTCTTAGTTTTCTTAGACAGCAACTTTTTGCGTTTGTTGTAAAGTTTGATGATGCTGGATGTCCACCAGGGTGGCTTGTTTTTACTTGAGACTCTGGCTTTGATTCTCTGTGGAACAGCCGAGCCTATACACTTATACAAGTGAGTTCCAGGCCACAGGACCCTAGCAAAAATCAACAGTGACTCACACCCAAACTTTCCTCCATCCCTTTCCCACCCCAACCCTAGAAAAGGTAGGAGGAAGGCTTTCCATATTCAAGGAGAACTGGGCCCGTTTCACCTCAAACAAGTGGGTTCTGGAAGTTATCTCAAATGGCTACAGACTTGCTTTTAAAGAACCATTAAGTTTCTCAGGCCTACCCAGTGTATCACAAAACCAAAGAGCAGAGGCAATTTCTCAGATCCAAAATCTCTGCACACAGGGCTCTGTGGAACCAGTACCAAACCACCAGGTAGGAAAAGGGTTTTACTCCAGGCTGTTTATTGTCCCCAGGAAAGAAGGCTCCTGGCACCCTATCCTGGATCTGTCCATCCTCAATCAGTCTCTTAGTTCCCAAATTCAAAATGCTTACTATTCCAAAGCTGCTCCCCATGATAACCCCTCAGGCTATAATGGTTACTCCATACCTGAAAGATGCCTACTACACATTCCTATAGAAAAATTCTGTAGAAGTTTTCTCTGCTTCAGAGCAGGTACAAGTCGCTTTCAATTCTCTGCTCTTCCCTTTGGCTTGCCTACTGCTCCCAGGATCTTCACAAAATGTTTGGCACTTGTGATCACCTTCTGCAGAATAAGAGGCATCCAGATTTACCCGTATATGGATGACTGCCTCATACAAGCAACAAGTCTGTCAAATCTCCTGAAGAATCTGGCTGTCACCTAGGCTATGCTCTCTTCCCTAGGGTTCACTATAAACCTCAACAAGTCCAACACAAACCCTACCACCAGGATAGTTTTCCTAAGGGGTCTGCTGGATTCCTCCCTTTAAAAGGCATTCTTTCCACCAGACAAGGTTGCCTTTCTAACCCAATACTTCCAGGGCATTATGCAGAGACAGTGCCTTTCATCCAGGGTATTCCTCAGACCACTGAGCTACATGGCATCTTGCATACTAATGATCCCTTTGGTCAGGCTTCACACGAGGAAACTTCAGTGATACCTCAGGAATGTCTGGTGCTAACATTCATAACCCCTGGAGACAGAAATTCAGCTAATTCCCTGCCTCGGGGAGGAACTGGCATGGTGGGCATGAGCATGTACACAGAACCAGGGTCTCCTCTTCAGGTCCATCCCTCAGTACCAAATCTTAACCACAGATGCAGCAAACATAGCTTGGGGAGTTCATTTCCAGCACTTCCTATCTCAGGACAGATGAGAAAAACAGTTCAGACACAAACACACAAATTGGAAGGAACTGATGGCAGTACAGAAGGGCTTGATGGTCTTCCAAGATCACTGGAAACTAAGAGTCCTACTTATAAAAATGGACAACACAACAGTCATGTGTTACCTAAACAAACAAGGAGCACCCACTGCTACCATCTGGCAGTGCAGATCTGGGAGACAGCAGATGTTATGAGGTTGCACCTGATGGCCCAGTACTTTCCTGGGGCAAGAACACTTTAGCAGACCGCCTCATCAGACACTTGTTGGAGCCTCATGAGTGGCAGCTGCATTGGGAAACGTTGAAACTTTTCTTAGCATAGCCCAGAAATGGGGATTCCCACAGATAGACCTCTTTGCCACTGACAAAAGTGCTCAGCTAAAGATTGTTTTCCATGAGCAAACTTCTCACAGCCTGGAGGACAGATGCATTCTCATTCCCCTGGAACCATCTGTTTCTCTATGCATTCCTTCCCCTGCCTTTCCTTTCAAGAGTCCTCCTAAAAATCAGGGAAGAAGGACTGAGGGTCTTTCTGATAGCCCCAGACTAGCCCAGGCAATATTGGTACCCTCTTCTAATGACTTCGACCAAAGAAAACATTGGCAGCTACCCCAAAGAATAGATCTGCTGACTCAGGTAAAGGGGAAACTCCTGCACTCAAAGTTTCAGCCTGGATAATTCAGCAAATTTCTGCCAAGAGCTCCCCTGAGTAGCCAGCTGCTTAAAGTCTAGTAGACCCAGTACTAGAAAAAACTACTTTGCAAAATGTAAAAGATTTTCTGTTTGGTGCCAGAAGAAGGATCTCAACCCTTCCTCATCCAACATTGCAGCCATCTTACACTACGGGCTTTTTTGGTGAACAGAGGCCTATCTTTCTTGTCCATCAAGATACACACCTCTGCCATTTCAGCTCACATCCCTAATCTTCTTCCTATCTTCTCCCACCCCCTAAAGAAAGAATTCCGTAGGGGAGTGCTTCACATCACACCTCCCAGGAGGCAACCCACCCCTCTTTGGGACCTCAGCTTTGTTCTAGAAAAATTGACCTTACCCTGTATGAACCAGCTGCTTCCACTGAAATAGGATTCTTGACATGGAAAACTGCCATCTTAATGGCCATCACCTCAGCTAGAAGGGTGTCTGAGTTGCAAGACTTCGTAGCAGTGGAACCATTATTTTCAACCCTGACAGAGTATCACACAGAAATAACTCTTCATTTATGTCCAAGGTGGTCACACACACTTCCCTAAACCAGGCCATACACTTGCACACGTTCTTCCTTAGGTCACAAAACCAAGGAGAAAGAATCCTCCATTCATTAGATGAGCACAGGTAACTTTGTTACTACCTTGACAGAGTTAAAGCTGTCAGAAAAACAGAACAGCTGTTTGTTTCCTTTGTCCTGGGATCTGAGGGCAAACCAGTCTCCAAACAGGCTATCTCCAAGTGGATCTCCCACTGCATTTCCTTTTGATTACACCCACCATGGCAAGAAGCCTCCTGAGTCCATTAAGAGTCACTCTACTAGGGCCACTTTTACTTCTACAGCTATCCTAATGAGAGGCCACTTTTACTTCTACAGCTGTCCTAATGAGAGTACCTACCAAAGACATTTTGGAAGCAGCGGCATGGTCTTCTGTGCATTCCTTTACCAAACACTACCACCTGTCAGCCTTCTCCAGATTCAGAGCAGGGTTTGCCACTGCCATTTTGCAGGGCATCCTCTTCTCTACTTAACACTCCTTCCACCCTCTTCCTAGCTTTTGGAATCATCCCATAAGTCTAGACTGCAATAGTGAAACACGAAGAACATAGTACAGATGTATACACTTACTATAAATGTAGATATTCGAATGTATTCACTGTTGCAGTCTCCTTTCCCTCCATCCCCATTATTCTCCTTACAGTAGCAATTTACTTCCCTGTCCTCCCCTGCCACAAAACCCTATCAAGGGGACCCTTCAGATACTATTTCCTCTTATTTTACCCCTCACTTAAGGGTCTCCTATGAAGCTTCTACCTTCTAGGGGCAAGAAAAACTACTGTCATGGTGCCGGCTGTCTCCCTTTATACCCAAATATACTGACATCAGGGTACAGCAGTTGCCAGCCTTAGGAGGAGGGAATTTTTTTACTGTGGTAGTCACGCCAACCAAGGGCTTCCGAAGCAGGAAATCCCATAAGTCATGACTGCAACAATAAATACACTCAAACATCTAGATTTATGGTAAGTGTACACAACTGTACTTTTCTTCCACATCCTTCAGCCACAGTCACCACTGATGCATCCCTCCTGGGGTGGTGGTGAGGCATTTTGAAGGAGGACTGTTCAAGGGTCCTGGTTGTCTGCAGAGGCCCACATTTGCTTCAATGTTCTGGAGATGAGCCGCCCTCCTTGCATTGCAGGCTTTTCACAACACCCTTCCCAGAGATGTGACTGCGATTCAAACAGACTACCTTAATGATAGATCCTTGTTGTCTGTCTCTGTCTGGTTCATCCTTTCCTCTCTCCTGCCCCTTCCTTCACTTGATACGGTGAACTTTTATGTTTTATGATGACCAGACAATGGAGGGTGTCTGTTCCATAATTTTGGAGTTCTCTGTCCTTCTTGGTTGGGGAACCTTTTTATATTTTGAAAGTGGTTGTCATGGGGGCAAACTCAGTCTGAGGACTGGGAGTTGTGGGTAAGGGAGGTGGAGCCAAGTAAGTTTGAGATCTGAGGGAATTGGCTAGTGTCGGATCTGAGTGAGATCTGAAGACCCACAGGTTGAACCTGACGGATCAATCGTTATGGTAAGCACATAACTTTAATTTATCTTTTTTCTAAGGTAGAGAAGATTCCTTTACTGTCTTCACAACTTTCATCTCATTCTAAAACTCATCACAAAATTTGCCTAAAGGTCATTGTCCTTGCACTTTTGTGTCCAAGAAGAATATAGTTTCAGTCTCGTAGGTCCCTGATATTGCAGAAAGCTTATTAATACAAGTTACAGAGTATCACTGTTCCTTAGTTGGCGCTACAGCAGCTAGCTTTTCTTCAGGACATACATATGGGCTTAGATTCCTCTTTCAGAAATTCTTACAGGTGTTTCAGGTGACTGAAGTGCCTAGGAAATCTTTGTTCATCATTTATGTTCTGCAAAGGGGATGATATTTTTCGTATGGATGGATGGGTATCCTATGCCACCTCATTCATTCAGTTTGCAGGTTAAGTTTGGTGTATTTCTGCCTGATACGACCTTATAGAATTATGACTGTGGCTTGGCACTAATGAATCACACAGTTTTTTTAAAGGGTTCATCTTTTTCAACTAAACTCCTTCCTACTTTTTACAGTACTTTCCATCCTCTAACTCTTCCTACCCTAGATGTCCTTCTATTCCAGTGTTGCAGTATTCACTAGTGGGTTTACCCTTCTTCTGATCAGCTTGTCCGGCCAGGTTTCCAAAGCTTTTCCAGTCCCAGATGGTGCGTCGGACGTCTGACGTGTTGCCAGGTACGTGGGCCATAAATGTGACATCTGCACTCACCAGCCCTCAGAACTTTTCAGCCGCCAGCTGTACCTGCTACTCACGGATGTCTGATCAGTTTTGCATCAAGATAAGTACTCCATTGGGGATTATTTGTCTTTTTTTGTAGTACTATTGTATGTTAATGTCTGGTAAGAGCAAGTGCAACTGTGGTCGCCAAATTCTCCATAAAGACACACACGACCAGTGTCTGTTTTGTTTGGGCTGGGATCACGATTATAAAAACTGCGCCATTTGTAAGTTGTTCGTCCCTAAGATCATTCGTCGCCAACTTCAGGCCTATACTTATACCTTGAAACCAACGCCTTAGACAGATCGCTCTTGGTATGGAATCCGCCTCCAACGCCCCATCCGCACCACCCAGAAAGAGGGCCAAGCCCACACAGCCATCTATTTCCACTGTGCCTTCCTCCACCGATTCTCAGCCTGTAGCCGTCGTCAGCTTGGCCGAGGAACCAGCATCTGCCACTTCGGATAAAGCGGGTACCTATCAGAAGACTGCACAATCCAGAACGGATGACACATTCGGGGAGGTTATCCCGGCACCTGATTCATATGCCAGGGGGGAACCAGTAACTGAGATGGGCACTTCGAACCAGGCCTCCGCTGTTCCTTCTGTGACTTCCAGGCCTAACGCCAGCGAGGTGCCAGCTGGGCCTACCAAGAAAAAACAAAAGACCAGGCATATTCTGCCAACCCCGGAAGCCTTGCCCGACTGGCAGGCCTTCAGCCAGAGCCTCTACAACACCTTCCTGGCCCTTAGGCCTACTGCAGACATTCCTTCAGCTGCTCCACCTCTTCTCAGCCCAAGGCCTCTCCTGCCTGAGAGAACACTTAACCACCCTGCAGAGGAGGAAATGTCAGACTCCTCGGATGATTCCTTGTCCTACTCTTCACAGATGTCTTCCCCTCTGGGGTATGGATCCCCAGAAGAAGCCTCTGCAGAACCTGACTCCCCTGTGGAAAACCTTACCTTCAGGGGCGCAGTCAACCTTATGAAAGAATATTTTAAATGGGATTGCTTAGATATGTCTGAGGCCCAAAAAAGATTCTATGACCTGATCCAGATGGACTCTCCTAGCCCGGCTCCTGTTCCACCTATTCAGCCTGCATTCTTGGATGCTTTTGCTGCAGCATGCTTGAATCCAGATTCCCAACCACCTGCCCCTGGAAGGTCAGACAGATTATACAGGGTACCTGATGCAGAGAAATTCCTATTCAAGTGCCCTCCAGCGGACTCCGCTACTATTTCTATTGCTACTGATAGGGCAACCAAACTTCTCCCTACTACCACTGTCCTGCCTGCAGATAAAGACAGCAAGGCCATGGAGAGGTGGAGAAAGAAGATTTACACTTCTGCTACCCTAGCTTTTAGGGCTATGAATTACCAGTCACACATGGGCAAATACTCCTTGGATTTACTAGACAGAGCCTCTAAAGATCTGAATGATACCCCTGACTGTGCTGCAAAGTCATCCCTGTCTTCTTTGCTCAGGCTCATCTCTCAAGTTAATAAACACTCTCTCAGGTGTGCGTATGATGCAGCTGAGGTGTCTGCCAGGTCAACTGCATCTGGTTTTGTGTTGAAGAGATATTCCTGGCTGCGTCTACAGCCCCTCCTGGATGACTTCAACGCCAAACTCTTGGATGCACCCCTGGATCACTCTGCCCTTTTTGGCACCAAGGTGGCTGACCTTTTCAAGTCTCTCCAGCAAAAAATCAAAAAACTCCAAGACTTAAAGCATCTACTTTCTGTCCAATCCCAAACTTCCAGAGAAATGACCCGGTTAAGACGCAGTTCATAAGGAAAACTTCTAGACCCTCTGCCCCCTTCAGGTCTAGAAGACCCCACAGGAGACAATCTACTCAGCCTAGGACTCCTCAGACAACTGGCCAGAGACCCCCCTTTTCAGATAGGGCATGCAGTGTCTGACTGCCTGCCTCCTTTTCTTCCCCCACCTCCTACCACCATACCTCTATCGTCCAGTCTCTCTCACTGCCTGCCTGCATGGGCCCTAGTGACGTCCGACAAATGGGTTTTGATAATCCTGAAGGAGAGTAACTTTATGTCTTGGATCTCTCCTCCTCCAAGACTACCTATCCCTCTTCCACCCCCCTCTCAAGGTATCCTCTTACCCAAGGTCCTGAACAAGCTGTTACTCCAAGGCACCATAGAACTAGTTCCCCCTTTGGTTCGAGGGGAAAGGCTTCTACTCCAGAATCTTTCTGGTGCCCAGGAAGGAAGGATCATGGTGACCCATCCTAGATCTTTCCCGTCTCAACCTCTTCTTGAAGGTCCCCTCCTTTAGGATAATAGCACTCTCCATTTTCTTTCCCCTCGTACTTCCTGGGGCCTTCATGGTAACCTTGGACATCAAGGAGGCCTACCTGCACATTCCCATAAAACTGTCCTCCAGTAAATTCCTCAGATTCAAAGCAGGCTCCTCTCATTTTCATTTCTATGCCTTGTCTTTTGGACTCTCCGCTGCACCAAAGGTTTTTACAAAATGCCTAGCCCCAGTCATTGCTTACTGCAGGACAAGGGGAATGCAAATGTTCCCATACCTAGGCGACCTTCTCATTCAAGCAGCAGACAAACAAACCGTCCTCGCGCACACAAAGGAAATCCTGCTCCTGCTGCAGTCTCTAGGGTTTCTCATAAACATCCCCAAATCCCAACTAAATCCTACACAAGACATTGTCTTCCTAGGATGCAGAATCACTTCAGCCTCAGCATGGCCTTCCTACTGGAGGAAAAGTACTTTCCTTGAGTCACCTTCTACAGTTTGCCCTCCTCTCACCCATTCTGACTGTGAGGGAATTCCTCAGACTCCTTGGGTACATGGCAGCCACTATTCCCATGATACCCCTGGCAAAGCTACACATGAGGAAAATGCAATGGTATCTGTGCTCGGTATGGACCCAGCACTCACACCCGTCTTGAGTTCAGAATCCCACTCCTCCCCTGCTTCCACCAAGAACTGAAGTGGTTGCTGGCCCAGGTTGCCCAAAACCCAGACCTTCCTCTGCAAATGCCCTCCCCTTCCCAAATCATGCACACAGATGTGTTAGATCAGGGCTGGGGGTGACTCTGGACACAAGAACGGTGCAATGTTTGTGGTTAGACAAATGTAAACACTGGCACATCAACATCAAGGAAATATCAGCCATTCTCTTTGCCCTTCAGGCCTTCCAGCCTTTCCTCAGACAGGGCACCCTGAAGATCTTTACAGACAACACCACAGTGATGTGGTACTTGAACAAGCAAGGAGGGACGAAGTCCTACCTCCTCTGCAGGCTAGCTCTACAGGTATGGGATCTGGCTATCTCCCAGGGGATCTCCCTGCAAGCAGTCTACATCCCATCCCAACACAATTGTCAGGCAGACTCCCTAAGCAGAACCTCCTCAGACAGTCATGAATGGATGCTGTCAAGAGATGTTTTCCTAGATCAGATCCGCAGGTGGGGTATTCCGCAGATAGACCTGTTCGCCTCCTCCACAAACAGGCAACTCCAGAGCTACTGCTCCAGAGTTTATGCCCCAAAGGCACTGCAAACAGATGCCTTCTTAATGTCTTGGAAGTGGCGATTCCTGTACACCTTCCCCCTCTTCCCTCTGATCCAGAGAGTCCTACTGAAAGTTCAGCAGGACTTACCAAATATCTTGTTGGTGACTCCTTACTGGCCAAGGCAGCACTGGTTCCCCTTACGTCTTCATCTCTCCAAGGGCAATCGCCGCAAGTTTTCCCCCTCAGTGGATCTACTCACACAGCACAAGGAGACACAGATTCACCCACACTGGAGATCCCTGCATCTCTCCCTGTGGCTAATAGGATTCTGATTCCCTTCATGCACCTGTACAATGAGGATGTGCTCTCAGTCCTGCAGGAGGCCAGGAAACCCAACACAAGAAAATATTTTCTCTCGAAAGGGAGAAGGTTTTCTGTCTGGTGTCACAAAAGACAGATGGAGCCACTGAACACCGACCTGCCTGTGATTCTGTCCTACCTGTGTGAACTCATGAAGACAGGCTTGTTTTACTCTTCCATAAAAGCACACCTGTCTGCCATTTCTACCTGCTTGCCTATGGAACCTCCGCTAGCTTCTAGACTTCCAGCCAAGCTATTCCTAAAGGGTGCTTTACACTTAAGACCCCCCAGAAAACTGACCCCTCCTTCCTGGGTCCATCACTAGCTTGCTATTTACTAATGTTTATACCATATCTTTATGTAAATATTGCTTTTGTTTACTCCAACTTTCTGAACTCTGTATGAAAAATAAATCTGCTTCAGCTTTGAATTATACATTTTATTTCTTCTTTATTCATGGATCATAGGAAATACAAGGCAACTGAGTTTTTCAAGCACTTACTCCTTGCCAGTACCCACCCATAGCCCCCCCAAAGGACTAAACAACTGGGGTAGTTAGGCCCCCAGGTGGATTTGTGAGTACCCTTTCAATTATCCTAGTCTTCCAGGTTATGTTTACTAGGGGTAGTCTGTTCAGAGAATGCAGAGGCAATGTCTGATGAATCCATCTCTTCATTGTGTTTTATTTATTTGCTGGTAAAGATTTAGATCCCTGGTTTTGGTATTAGTGGGACTATTTGATTTGTGGAGATATGAGAGACCCAGGATCACTGTGTTGCTTGTTCTTCTCTAATACAAATAATAAGAAGGCTTGGGGTTTCGTTCAGATGCTTTAATATATACAAACACATCAGGATGAATAAGCAGCATCATTAAATATGAATGAATTAATTAACAAACAGAGCTTACATGCATACATGCTTACATCTCAACAGCTAACTACAGAATGAACTTGTTAACAAACAGAGCTTACATGCATACATGCTTACATCTCAACAGCTAACTACAAAATAGCCATCAGGCTCACACATTTTTTCATATTAATACTCTAGTGCAAGACCTTGGATAGCTTCTTAAAGTATATTCACACACATACTGATCTACAGCCTCCCTCTCAAAAAGATTGCTCTTTGAAAAAACGATGTTAAGACTCAGGCATGCATTACTGTATACTTCAGAAAAAAAACACAGTGATCTGAAATTGTTGTTTTCACTTGCTCTTCATCCTGTGGGAACTAATATCCAGCATGGATCAGACTCAGCCAGATTTTCTATCATCAGATCCGAGCTCCAAGCTCCTTTCCTATCTCCCTTCAGATCTTGTTTGCCACACGTATAGTTAGCATTGTGGTCCATTGCTCCAGGTTCCTGGTGAGTAGTTTTTTGGAATTTTTTGGTCTAGTTCTTCTCTTTTCTGTGTCTTCACCTTGTTTCTTGTTCCTATTTCATCCCTGCCCTTGCTCTTAGGCATCGGTCATCTTAACCGGTTTAAAAAAAAAAAAAAAAAGGCCCTCTCTTTCCCTTTCTTCTAATGTGTGTGTGGGTACCTTCCATTACCATGGCTGAGACCCCCAAGCCAGAGTCCCAGAAATGAACAGGGTGTGGACAGAAGCTGCCCCCTTCTGATGGCCCCATTGTGTGCATGGTTTGCCTTGGGGTTCCCCACTTGGATATCTCCTGCTCGATCTGTGTGGGATTCAACCCCCACGCATTGATTGACAGGAGGAACAAGTTGATCATCAGGGGCCTCCTTCCTCCACCTCAGTGGCCCCTTCTTCAGCTTCCACCTCTACTGCTGCTTCCTCTGCCCTGGCTTCTGGGACTCAACCTCCCGGAGGTCTGGGGATGGGGAGAAGCATAAGCACAAGCTCCGGGACACCCCCAGGAAGCGATGCCCCAACCATTCTTCCTCGGCCGAACTTCCGGCTAAGTCTCACCCGGCTGCCAATCGCCATGCTTTCCCCAGAGCTGGAGGTTTCACAGGACCAGTCCCCTTTATTAGCCTCTCCCCGGCACCTCTCCAGGCCAATTTCCATGGCTTCCTTCTCCCAGTCCACCCCCAGCCTTTCTGAAGCTGATTTGGACAAGATGATGCGGAAATTCATCTGGACCTAGATGCAGATGGGAGTTTTGCTTGCCCCCTTCCCCCTCTGGGGCTGGGGGCATGCATTCCACCTTTATGCCCATTACTCTTTCTCCGATCCAGACCCAGTTTTGGAGTTCTTGTGTCCGAGGCCCCTCAGCATTGAGGGGTCAGCGCCGATGGTACCTACTACATCGACGCCGACCATTGCCCTGAGAGGCTTGGCTCTGACTAGCTTGGAGTCATCTGGCTCTTGGAACCATAGCCTCAGTGCCGGATCCAAGAGGGTAGTGTTGGCACCAGGGCTTTTGGATTCAGTCCTTCCAGTCGGCGTCTCGGTTCCATTTCCCCCATCAACACACAGAGTTACAGCTCCCATCTTGACCCCAGCTTCTGGGATTTGTTCTCCTTCTGATTTTGACGTGGTGGAGAGGGTCCTCTCTGTTCCATCGAGACCCTGGACACTATCGTCCTCGGGGTCCATCCTGGCTCCCTCTTTTTCTGACCTGGATTCCACCATCCTGCCCCCTGAGGGACAGCCTGTTGCCTCTTCACCCCAAAGAGTTCCCCCCATGGGAACAGATAGATGTTTCCAAGTCCTCCCCAGAGACCCCCCCCCCGAGGAGCCTCTAGAGAAACATATGTGTAAAAGGAGGCACTTGGACTCCCCACTGGAGTCCCTCACAGAAGACACCGATTTAGACGAAGACAAGGGTTCTCTTCTGTCACTCCTGGAAGATGTCTCCTTTGGAGACATCATGGAAATCCTTCGCCAGAGTGGGGAGTGGTCTGCCCAAAAACCCAACCCAGATGAGTCAGTGTTTCTGGAGGCATTTGACACAGGACCTTTATCTCTTTGGTGTCCCTTCCCATGGATCCAGTGGTGGATTTAGTGACATCTCGGGAGTGGAAGGAGCCTGACATGGTGGAGCCCTTTCCAAAGCTCGCTGACAGGATTTTGAGTGCACAGTCGGACAGGCCACACAGGTCTTAAGGGGTCCCCAGTTGATGCCATGGTGGTGGCAGTGGCCACCAAGAAGGAGGTCACTCAGAGCTCTATGGTCCATCCTGCGGACCGAGAGTCCCGGGCCATGGACCATTTTGGAAAGCTGGTGTACGCTTTAGCCACATTCCCTGTACGTGCGCTGAACTATATGGCACGTGATCAGACTTCAGTGAGACCTGGTCAAGGAGGTAGCTGAGTCTGCCCCAGGGTCCATGTTGACAGCGGAGCAGAAGGTGTTTTCCTCCTGTATGGCCACCCTCACTTCTGTTTCCAGCACCTCTATGCTGCTGCTGTTCCACGTTACCAAAGGCGCTAGATTGTCCGGCACAGGCATTGCCATCAGGCATCACGCCTGGCTCCAGTTTTGTACATCCTTGGAGCACTTCAAGGTGTCTTTCACCAATGGCCCCATATGATGGTTCCACTCTTTTTGGAAAGACTGTACGAGACACGTTGGTCCAGAGTGAGAAAGACGGTAAGATCTTGTCTGCAGTCAGGATCTGCTTCTCTGTGACTCTCAGGACTCCCCCTCTCCCAGAGATAGAGGGGGATATGACAGACACTGCCCCCGTGGCAGAGGGGGTCTGAGGAACCAGGGATGTTCTTCGTGTTTCACTGTTGCAGTCATCACATTTGGGTTATCCCTGCCAGGGTAGCCCACAGCTGGCCCGAATACCAGAGTCTTTGTATTTTGCATCAGTTGCTGTGGCTTCAGGACTGACATCGGGTCGTAAGTAGTATAAAGTAAGGCAGCCGATGCCATTACATCAGTCTTTCTTGCCTTGCAGCCCGAAGCAGAAGCAGTTCACGAGTGCTGGTTGGCCACTACCTGAGTTTCGTCTTCCGAATTGAAGCTGAAGTCTTCTAAAGCTCAGTACCTCGTTGGGGATCTTTTTTCTTGCACTAACCGATGTCAGAAAAAGTTAACTGTCTTGCCTGCGTAAAGCAAATACCACACAGAGACTTTCATTCTTACTGCGTCACTTGCTTAGGGTCAGACCATGGCATCCCCTGCTGTCGCTTCTGTGCTTTCTTCAACGCCAGAACTATACATCGTCAGGCCCTTATTGTAGCTAGATATTTTCGCTTACAGTCCTCGAATTCCAATATGGCTTCAGTAAGCCATCTGACAACAGATCTTCCAAAAAAGGTAAAGATAAAGACGGATACAGACCGCACAGGTCCAAACCTACTGACGACGTTCCTGTTAAGCTAGCCATCCATTCTCCAGTCCTCAGTGAGGTACTTTTGCAGTCCTTGCATGCCCACTTCTGTGGATTCGCAGGCCGCTACCGAGACCTTTTCAGAGTCCGGTATGCCGCGACACTCTTCTTTGACTAAGGATCCTGCGGATGTGTCTACTTTGGATGGGTCCGGACCCGCTGAGTAGTGACCGGCTTCCAAGGAAGTACTTCACACTACCGATACTCGACACAAACCAACGACTTCTTTCGCATCTTCAGTTCTTTCTAAAACTACCGAGTTTCTAAGGCCCAGGGTACGAACTACGCCCAAAAAACTGAAGACCCAAGCTCAGGCACCTGCTTCTTGCCTCGATCTCAAATGCTTAAAATGGCAGAATACCTTGTTATGCTTATTAGGGGAAGCCAGGCTATCCCTTCCAAAAGAAAGAGACTTGTCCCCAGTAGTTTTATCTGATCAGGAGTCCGATGACTCTGATGCTTCTGAATATGAAGACATGCAACCCCTGTCTGCTTATGAAGATTCTGATGCAGAGGAATCCATTCCGTCTGTCTCTCCACCCGAGAAGTTTTCATTTTGTGAAACCCTTCATACTTTAAGGGAGCATTTCCAATGGGAATGTCAGGACTACCCTCAGTCAAAAAAGAGACTCGGGGAATTCTTAGATTTACCACAGCACAGACCTTTCACCATTCCTCCAGTCCTGGATGTTGTTGATGATGTTTTTATGGAATCTAGTTTGACTCCTGACACCCTTCCTCCTGCTCCCAGGAAACTTGACAGGTACTACAGAGTCCCTGACTCTCACAAATTCCTTTTCAAAAAATCCTACTGCTGACCCAGAGGTCATCTCTCAAGGACCTAAAGGAATTAAAGCAACCTCAGCTAAGAATCCCACCCCCTCAGTTGGGGATTCCCGAGCTTTAGACAGATGGGGTAAAAAAGTCTACACCTCTGCTGCTCATGCTGTTAGAACACTAAATTGTCAGTTCCAGATGCTGAAATATCAGCAGCATTCCATGGAACTCCTCAAACAAAAAATATCTTCCTTTCCTGCTTGTGCAGAAAATAAAGAATTACAGGAGCATTCTGCAAGCCAAGTTACTAAGCACACCTTGCAATGTGGCTTTAACGCCCTAGAAGCATCTTGCAGATCAGCAGTCACTGGTTCTGTTCTTAAAAGGCATGCTTGGCTTAAGGAACAGACCTTGCCAGACCATGTCAAATCAACATTATTGGACGCACCATTGAACTAAGACAATGTTTGGCACCAAGGCAGAAGAGTTCTTAAAAAAGATGGAAGAAAAAGCTAAATCTGTGCAGACACTTAGACTTTTTACAAGTCCAACCTCCAAGGTTCAGTAGGCATTGCCCCTCCAAACACTGGTCCTTTCTGGCCCCCTCTAGGCCAGCTTAGCCCAGACCCAGGGGAAGCAGACCCCCCAGACAGCAGCCCCAGGGAATGCAGAGATCTAAGCAATGGAGTTCCTCCTGTTCAAAAACAGGGAGTGCTAAGCCACCCCTTTATGGTAAGAACTCTCAATAACTTTACACCTCCGCCCCTTACCTCTGCCCCACCTGCTTGTGCCCCTAGGAGGAAAACTGTCCTTCCATGCAAACAACTGGGCCTCTATTACCAATGACCGATGGGTCCTCAACATAGTGTCCTAGGTATACTAATTTTATTTCCACACTCTGCCAACCCCAAAAGGGCTCCTAGATCTTCCTCCAAACCAGTAGGAAGAGGCCAAAAAGCAAGTCCTTTCCCTGTTCTCCATGAGGGCAATACAGCATGTACCTGCAGACCAGATAGGCCAAGGTTTTTATTCCAGACTCTTCTTGGTACCCAGAAAAGAGGGCACCTGGTGCCCAATCCTAACTCTATCCATTCTAAACACCTTTCTGGTGATACCAAAATTCAAAATGCTCACCCTCCAGCAGCTTCTTCATATGCTTTCCAAGGATGCTTGGTTAGCTACCCTAGATCTAAAAGAGGCCTACCTACACATCCCAATCAGGGAATCTTGCAGGAAATATCTGCGTTTCAGGGCAGGATCTATGCACTTTCAGTTCTCTGCGCTTCCCTTTGGCTTATCCTCTGCTCGCAGAGTTTTCACAGAATTCCTGGCTCCAGTCATTGCTTTTTGCAGACAAAGAAATATTCAAATTTACTCCTACTTAGACGACTGCCTGATTCAGGCAGACAGGAAAAGCTGTTACAGCACCTGACCTTTGTAAAGGACCTACTGACCTCCCTGGGGTATACTATCAAAGAAAAGAAATCAAAACTAGTACCCACACAACAAAATTGTATTCCTGGATGCAAGCCTGGACACAGCATCCCAGCTGACATTCCTTATTCCAGAAAAAAAAAGCCTACCTGACAGACTGCTTCTCTCAACTAGCCACTAGAACCCAGTTATCCACAAGGAAAATCCTGCAAACTCTAGGGTTCATGGCCTCCTGCATTCTACTCATTCCATATGCCAGACTGCTTATGAGGAAACTACAGTGGTACCTAAAAAGCCTTTGATGTCAACACTCTCAAGACCTGGAAACTCTCATACCAGTGATACCTTGTCTAAGGAAAGATTTTCTTTTGTGGGCAGCAACTTGCAACCACAACAAGGGACTTCTCTTCTCACAAACCCATGCCACCCAGACCCTCACCACAGACACATCAGACTATGCCTGGGATGCACACTTGGACAGCAAGTGCATTGAGGGCCATTGGAGCCCAAATCAAATACATCTGCACATGAACCAAAAAGAGATGTTAGCTGTTCAGCCCGCCCTGACAGCCTTCAGACCCCCTACTCTCCCCAGGCCTCTATTGATCAAAACAGACAACACCACAGTGATGTGGTATATTAACAAGCAGGGAGGGACTCACTCTTATCCTCTCTGCAGGCTCGCCATGACCCTTTGGTACAAGGCCTCAGCCATGCAACTACACCTGCTAGCACAATTCCTGCCAGGCTCTCTCAACTCTCTGGCAGACAACTTAAGCAGAAACCTGCTTAGACCCACGAGTGGCAGCTAGACCACAGAACCTTCACCCTTGTAACCCAGAACTGGGACGCCCTGAAGGTCGACCTCATTGCCTCCCACTCCAGTCATCATCTTAGAAAATTCTGCACCAGGGAACCTCACACCAAGGCCTGGAAAGTGGATGCTCTAGCCTTCCAGTGGGTAAACCTCTCAGTCTATGCATTTCCCCCACTACCACTCATATCAAGGGTACTGCTCAAGTAAGGTAGGAAAAAACGAGAGCAATCCTGATTGCCCCAGACTGGCCACGCCAGTACTTTTACCCACTGCTGCGCAGCCTGTCACCCCTGCCACCATGGCACCTACCACAGATCCCAACACTCCTGACCCAGGGGAATGGAGAATTCATGCATCCCCAATTGCAGACCCTCAACCTGGCAGCCTGGCTTATTCCCTGACCACCCCTCAAGTTGCCAGCCTAAGCAAACAAGTCCTAGATGTCATACGTGAGGCCAGATGCCCCAGCACTAGGACATCCTATGCTGACAAGTGGAAAAGGTTTTGCACCTGGATCCAGGATAAGGGAGCCAGAATGGCGCAGCCCTCCCTACCTCTCATCTTGGATTACTTGGCAGACCTACTACACGGGGGTATATCCTTCTCTTCTATTAAAATTCATGCTTCTGCCATCTTTGCTCATTACAGCACAGAGCCTCCTCTCTTCTCACACCCTCTCATCAAATAGTTCCTAAGAGGGGCTAACAACTTAAGGCCACCCAGAAGAGCTCCTACCCCAGCTTGGGACCTTAACTTTGTGTTGGAAAAGCTCACCCGACCCCCCCTTTCAACCTGCAGCTTCAGCAGAGTTAAAATTTCTCTCTTGGAAAACAGCCTTGCTTCTGGCCATCACTTCAGCTAGAAGAGTACCAGAGCTACAAGCACTCATGGCTGTAGTGCCCTTCATCATTTTCCATGCTGACAGAGTCCCACTCAGGACTAAACCCATCTTTCATGCCCAAGGTGGTGTCCAGTGTGGCTCTCAACCAATCCATTAATTTGCCCACCTTTTTCCTTTGCCCACAAAACAAGGGGGAAAGGATCTTGCACTCTCTAAATGTGCACAGACAGCTCAGATTCTATCTAGACAGTGCTAAATCCTTCAGGAAATTTGATCAATTGCTGGTTAGCTTTGCTGCAGGGGCAGTGGGCAAAGCCATCTCCAAACAAACCATCTCCAAATGGATAGCACACTGCATCCATTTCTGCTGCAAACAACACGAAAACCCTCCCCTCCAAAGGGGTCAGGACTCACTCCACCAGAGCAGCATCCACCTCTGCAGCTTTGCTCAGGGGAGTCCCCACCAGGGACATCCTGGAGGCTGCCACTTGGACATCGTTTCACACCTTCATCAAAGTTTGCCACCTGCCTATCTTCTCCAAATCCAGGGCAGGGTTTCCCTCTGCAGTCTTGCAGAGCATCCTATCCAGCCCCTAGTTTCCTTGACTGCCTCCACCCTTTTCCTCAGCTTTAGGAATCAACCCAAATGTGATGACTGCAACAGTGACACACGTAGAACATAGTACAGTTGTGTACACTTAACATAAATGTAGATGTTTGAGTGTATTCACTGTTGCAGTCCTAGTTTCCCTCCCTCCATTCCCCTCTTCTTTCTTCTCTTTCCTTACAAGGGACACATTGGTATTTACTTTCTGCTGGTGAGGTTCTTCCACCAGAACCTGGCTCCCACTTGGGGGCTCCTTACTGGTTAGGGCAATAAAAACTGATGTAATGGCATTGGGTGCCTTACTTTATACTACTGACAACCTGATGTCAGTCCTGAAGCGACAGCAACCGACGCAGAAATACTAAGTCTCTGGTATTCGGGCCGGCCGAGGGCTACCCTGGCAGGGATAACCCAAATGTGATGTCTGCAACAGTGAATACACTCAAATGTCTGCATTTATGGTAAGTGTACACAACTGTACTTTCTCGGGATTCATTCTCGGACAGACCCACGCAGCAGCACTGAAGGGCTACCTGACTGTTCGTCTCTCGAGGCAGTTGGGGGACATCTCCTGCTACACCCAACAGTCTGGGAGTCAATTACAGATGATTGTTGGGTGTTGCAAATCATATCTAGAGGATACTCAGTCCCCTTCGTTCATGGGCCAATCCCGCTCCAAACAACCCTGGACATTCCACCCGCACAAAGGGAGAAAGCAGCACAGGAAATTTCCAAGCTGCTTGAAAAATGAATCATCCAGCCCATCCCCACAAACCAGCCCAGATTAGGCATCTATTCCAGATTCTTTTTAGTGCCAAAAAAGACTGGGGACTTAAGACCCATTCTGGATCTTTCAAACCTAAACCTGTCGGTTGCCAAGACAAAATTCCAGATGGTCACCCTCCAATCTATTCTGCCCTTTCTGCAGAACAATGACTGGATGTGCTCAGTGGACGTCTAGGATGTGTACTGTTGCATCAAAATGGACAGGCTTTCCCGGAGGTTCTTCCGCTTTTGCATGGGAGCCAATCATTACCAATTCAGAGTGCTACCCTTTGGTCTCACCACCGCCCCAGGGTGTTTACCAAAGTGATGGCAGTAGTGGCAGCTGACCTGCGGCTGCAGGGGTTCCAGGTCTTCCCCTACCTGGACGATTGGCTCCTCTCTGCCCACACCAGGCATCACCTCTACCAAGCCAGGGATTTCCTTCTTCAAACTACCCATCAGTTGGGCATAACCATAAATCTCAACAAATCCCTATTGGATCCAGTACCAACTATAGACTTTATTAGAGCTTGGTTGGACGCCATTCAGAGCAAGATTTTGCTGACCCCAGACAGACTTCAATCCCTGAGACATCATGTGATATATACTGTTCAGACCCAATATCCCCCTGCGGAATCAGTTATTCAGGCGTTGGGGTCTATGGCGGCCACGATCACCCTCATCCCCTGGCTCATCTTCGTATGAGGGTTCTCTAGTGGACCTTAGTGGTTCAGTGGTCCTTACTAGATGTACCATTGTCCTATCCAGTTTGTGTGTCTTGAGCCTGCAGGAATTCGTTTCTCTGGAGGCATCAGTCCATGGATTTCCTTCTGGGTTGTCCCTTTATCCTCCTGGCTCCGATGACCATGGTGACCACTGATGCCTCCCTTCTCAGGTGAGGGTGGCACTGCATGGGAAGGACAGTCCAAGGCATGTGGTCTTCCCTGGAGACCATAATGCATATCAACATCCTGCAGATGAGGGCAGTGCTGTTGGCGTTGCAAGCTCTTCATGCCCATCTTCCCCTAGGGACAATTGCTATCCAGACAGACAACATGTCTGTAGTCTGGTACATCAACAAACAAGGGGGAACCAGGTCTTACCCCCCCTTTGTCCCGAAGCCATGAGATTGTGGGAGTGGGTGATCTCCACTGGCCATTTTCTGGTGGCAACACAAATTCCCGGGAGGTCCACCATTCTGGCAGACAGGCTCAGCAGGTCTGTTCTGATGCCTTATGAGTGGTCTCTGAATCCTTCAGTAGTGGAACAGATCTTCCTAAAGTGGGGTCGGCCTTGCTGCGATCTCTTTGCCTTTCTTTCCAACGTAAAGTCCAGTGAGTATTTTGTGAGTTCCCTAGAGACGCTCTAGTTCATGCTTGCCCCTCTGGTCTTCTCTGTGCTTATCCTCCACTTCCCCTGATCCCAAAGTTCATTCAGAAAGCTCGACGGCTGGGGAGCTTAGTGATCCTCATTGCCCCCTTCTGGCCTCAACAAGTATGGTTCCCCTGTCTGTGGTCTCATGTAGTGTGTCCTCCTTGGGGTTTGAGTCCTGTGCATGATCTGATCTTGCATCCCTCAGGGATCCCACTCCCAGAGCTAGTCAGTCTGAAGCTCACAGCTTGGCTGCTTCAGTTCCAGTAGTAGCTAGGACTCCTGGGCTGTCTTCTTTGGTTAAGAAGATTTTGGTAGCGTCTCATAAATTGTCATCTAGTAAAGTTTACTCCAGTAAGTGGAAAAGGTTTTCAATATGGATGTCCCCACATGATGGATCCTTTCACTGCTCCAGTTCCTGCTATTCTGGAATTTTTGGCAGACATTTTTCATCAGGGTGCCAGCTTTTCCACGGTTAAGGTACAGCTGGCAGCTATCTCCAATTTTCACATAGGAGACAAGTCAGCTTCCCTAGCTTTCTCCAAGCTTTGTAAAGCCTTTTTGAAAGGTGTTCCATAAAAATAGTGTATCCTTACACAAATCCTTCCTTTCTCCCAAAAGTTGCTTCAAAATCCAACATTAATCAGATTATCAATCTCCCTGTTTTCTTCCCCAACTTTCAGAATAAGAGAGAGTATAAATTGCACTTGCTTTTGACGTTCATAAGCAGTTGCACTTTTATCTGCATAGAACAAAGTCCTTCTGCAAGTCAGATCAACTTTTTGTTTCCTTTTCTAAACCTTTCTTAGGGAAACCTGTGTCAAAGGTGAATGTGTTCATTGGATCTCTCAGTGCATAATTTGGGCATATACAACCAAAAGTTTATCTCCACAAGGTCAAATTAAGGCGCACTCTACTAGGTCTATGGCTACTTCAGCAGCCTGTTGGTCTAGGGTTTCTTTGGATGATATTTGTTCTGCAGCTACGTGGGCATCTTCGCACACGTTCATTTCCCACTATAAGTTGGATTACCAAGTTTACTTGAATGTTGCTTCATTCATATAATGTATTCACATCCATAGCTATTAGTTTTCACGTATACAATCCTATAGTAAAGAGAAGCACTGCCCCTTTAATTACAATGAACGAAATTATACCTCTCTGCTAGCTGGCCTCCTTTTGGTTTGCAACAAGGGCGTGTCAGAGAACTAAATGAGGAATGGCTGTGATGCCTTATAAATACAAAAGCTGAACAGTCCTTTTTATATGATCTGAGAAAGGCTTATTTGCCGAAAGCGCTTATCAGAAGACTGAGGACTGCTTATTTTATGTTATATTCTTTTTATTAAAGTTTTGATTTTACTATTAAGTTTTACTGCCGTGGTGGACATCAGGAGTTTTAAGTAGTGTTAGACAGAAAGGTGGCTGGAAGTCCATTAATCCTTCTGAAGATGAATCCATGCACCTAGAGGCTTTTGCGTCGTGCCCCTCCAACTCTTGTGTGACTCCGCCTTTTGATCAACTCCTAAACGTAGTCAGTCGGAAGGCATGGGGCTCTCCAGAACCTGTGGAACCTGTTCTGAGGAGGCCGAATAAATTTATTACAGCACCTTCTGATAAGGAATTCCTCACAAAGGGTATCTCGGTAGATGCTATGATGGTGACGGCGGCCAGCAAAAAGGAGTTGTCTGAGACTTCCTCATCTGTCCATCTGCCGAATAAAGAATCTCATACGATGGACAGGTACAGAAAGCATATGTTTTCGTAAGCAGCCTTTACCCTTAGGTCACTGAACTATTTGACCCATTTTACTTATTTTCAGAGGGATCTCCTGAAGGAGTTAGGTGATATCCTCCAAGGTTCTACAGCTGCGGGGGTTTCAGACAAAGTGACCTCTCAGCTTTCTACTTTAGATTCTGTGGTCAACTCCTCCATGCGTCTTATCTCTTATGCTACTGATGGAGCGAGTAGGGCAACGGGTACAGGAATCTCCCTAAGGAGGCATTCCTGGATGCGCTTATGTGAGTTTGCAGAGCCCTTCAAGTCTCCCTTTATCAACGCCCCATTCGATGGCTCATCCGTGTTTGGTCTAAAAGTAAAAGAGAGACTAACCAGGTGCTCGCAAGAGGGAAAGACAAACACTGCCGTGGGAGTCTGTTTTCCCTCCCTACCAGGCCTTACCCCAAAGGCCAGAAGGGGGAAAAATGTGGTTCCATATGTCCCAGAGAACTTTTCCAGATGCAAGTGGTGATTCTTCCCCCAGGGGCAGAGGGAGAAACAACAATGGAAGACGCCGACCTCGCGGCAGAGGGGGTCTGCAAAATCAGGGTGACAAGGATACATTCCTTGGTAGGTCCTTCCAGCGCTCCTGAAAGGAGTCCCATCTCTCCACCTCTGGAGGCAGTCAGAGGTCATTTGTCACTGTACCCAAACGCCTGGCTAAGTATAACAAAGGGCAAATTGATACAAGCGATCATATCCAGAAGCTACTCTATACCCTTTTCCTCTTCCCCTTTAGAAAAAAGGTCAGTCCTCGATGTTTCACCCAGTCAGAGGGACCAGGCAACCCTAGAAGTTCAAAGGTTGCTAGAAAAAAAGAGTAATCCAAAATGTCCCCGCAGACCAAATTGGATCCGGAACTTACTCAAGGTTCTTTTTAGTTCCAAAAAAGACAGAGGACTGGAGGCCCATTTTGGATCTCAGCAGATTAAACAGGTCCGTAAAAAAATCAAAGTTCTGGATGGTGACAGTGCAGTCAATACTCCCCTTTCTGGAGGAAGACAATTGGATGTGCTCGATAGAACTTCAGGATGCGCACTACCATATAAAGATGGACAGACAATCCAGGAGTCACTTATGCTTTCGGCTATGAGCCAGTCATTACCAATTCCGAGCTCTGCCCTTTGGCCTCACTACAGCCCCCAGAGTGTTCACCAAATGCATGGCAGTAGTCACAGCTCACTTGAAGTGTCTAGGATTCCGGGTGTTTCTGTACTTGGATGACTGGCTCCTAACAGCCACCACCAACCATCTACTTACCAAAGCAAGAGACACCACCATCCGCCTTTGCTCTCAACTAGGCATTATGATAAACTTCGAAAAGTCTGCCTTGTTACCATCACAGCCTATTGTATTCATAGGAGCAGACTTAAACACAAGTGAAATGGTAGCCAAATTTCCTCCCGGCATGATACAAACCCTACGCCAACAAGTAAAAAAAACCTACTGATAAAGAGGAAAGTACAAGCAAAGCTTATTCTAAAGATCTTAGGTACTATGGCAGCAGCAATAACCTTGGTACCTCTTGCACGCTTACACATGAGAGTTCTCCAGTGGTTACTTTTCACCCAATGGTCAATGCAGTGTTACCCATGTCCCACAAGACTGTCATAACGGAATCCTGCAAGAGGGACCCATGCTGGTGGCTTCAGTCTACTCAGGTATTTTTGGGGAGACCATTCATTCCCCCACAACCAATAGCTACAGTGACCACGGATGCTTCCCAGATGGGGGGGCATTATCTGGGGAAGACCGTCCAAGGAGTTTGGCAGGAATATGAGAACCACTTGCATATCAGTGTCCTAGAGATGAGAGCAGTGCTTTTGGTGTTGCAGAGATTCCACAACTCCCTTCCACTAGGAACAAATGCAATCCAGACAGACAGTATGTCAGTCATGTGGTATATAAACAAACAAGGAGGAACCAGATCTTGCCCTCTATGTCAAGAGGCTCAGAGAGTATGGCAGTGGGCAGTCTCTTCCCAATGCTTTCTAATAGCAATGCATATCCTGGGGAAATCCAACGTGATAGCAGACAAACTCAGCAGAGCTATTCTAAGCCTCATGAGTTGTCCATGAAACAGGAAATTGTGGAACAGATTGTTTGCAAGTGGGGCCAGCCTTGCTGTGACCTTTTTGCCACATCCATGAACGCCAAATGCAGCAGCTACATTGTCATGACCCCCTCCTGGGGAGTCACCAAGGGATGCACTTGTACAGCATTGGCCCCTAGGTCTTCTTTATGCTTTCCCTCCATTTCCTTTGAGCCCTGAAGTCTTTCAGAAAGCCAACACTTTGAGAAGCAGGTTAAAACTTCTCACCCCATACTGGCCTCGTCAAATTTGGTTCCTCTTCCTATGGCTCCATCTACAAGAGGAACCGTGGATTCTGGACCCAGTTCCAGATGACCTGACTCATCCATCAGAGACTCTCCATCCCTCGGTCCAAAGCCTCACACTGACAGCTTGGCTGCTCCACTTCCACTCCTAGCCTGACTTCCAAATATATCTCCCTCTGTGAAACATATTCTGTTCTCATCCCATAAGAAGACACCTAGAAAGCTTTATGCTAGCAAATGGAAAAGGTTTTCCTGTTGGGCTCTCAGCAATCACATTGATCCTTTCACAGCCCCTGTAATATCTGTTTTAGACTTGTTAGCAAAACTTTTCAGTGGTGAAGGTGCAGCAGCAGCTACTATACGAGTTCAGTTGGCTGCTATATCAAACTACCATATTGGAGAAATGGGATTCAAAATTATGTCCCATAGACTGTGCAAGGCCTTTTTGAGAGATACCTTTTTGCTAAGGCCCCCAGTAAAAGAACCACCAGCTCCTTGGGATCTCAATTTGTTATTGTCCACTCTAATCCTTCCACCATATGAACTTGCTTCATCTTGTCATCTGAATTTCCTAACATGGAAAACAGTCTTTTTGGTGGCCATCATGTCAGCTAGGCAGGTATCAGAACTCCAAGCATAGTCTATACGTCCCCCCTACTTGGGTTTCCATAAAGACAGAGTTTCCCTCAGAACTAATCCGTTATTCCTCCCTAAAGTTTGTCCCAAGACTAACCTGAATCAATCTATTGACCAGCCTGTTTTCTTCCCAAACTATGGCAACAAGGCAGAATATAAATTACACCAATTGGATATACACAGGCAATTACATTTCTACCTACACAGAACAAAAGAATTCAGGAAATCTGATCAACTGTTCGTATCCTTTTCAAGTAAAAAGAAGGGCATCCCAGTATCAAAAGTCACTCTGTCAAAATGGCTTACTGATGCTATTACCTATTCATATACTTCTCAAAATAGACAACTGCCTGGAAAAATAAAAGGTCATTCAAAAAGAGCCATTGCAACCTCGCCTGCTTTTCAGGCTAGGCTACCCATGGTTTCAATTTGTGCTGCAGCAACATGGGTGTAACCTCATACAGTTATCGCTCATTACAAAGTAGATATGGCCTCCTGGAACAGGACTTCCTTTGGATCCACTGTTCTTAAGAGTTTGTTCCCTTGAGCCACCCAAGAAAGAAGGTGCTAGGGACGCTGTCCCAACCAGCAAAGAATGAAGGCAAGATGGGACAACATTACATTAAGAAGTTATGTACTCACCATAATGTTCCATGTTTGTTGTCCATCTCGCCTTCATTCATGCGTCCCACCCTCCTTCCCCCAACCTTCGCTCCTGGAGGATCAAGACGTCTTTATTTGGTTTCAAACTCATGTTCTCTGATTCCCTTCTTTAGTCCGAGGTGGCACATGTTTTTGTATGTACTTTTGTACTTTTGTATATAACTGTTACTCTGTTTAGTAATTGCAAATAAGATCTGGGTAATCTTCCCTAGGCATGATGGGATAGGGTATAGCCTCAAGCCAGTGGAAGCTCTCGAGCTCCGATTTGGAACCAATTCTCGGTTCTGAACCCAACCAGCAAAGAATGAAGGCGAGATAGACAACAAACATGGAACGTGTTATGGTGAGTACATAACTTATTTTCTCACCCTTCTTTTGGTAGATTCGGTTCTTGGGTGACCACAATGCAGGATAGTAATGTACTCAGGTTGCAAGGACTTTGGAACAATTACTTTTGGACCTTTTGTAATACCTTTGTCAGACAAAATCTGATCTCCGTATGGAAAATAAGGTTGCACTTTTTGAGGTAAACTAGATTGCTTTGATGGCCATCCCTGATTGATAAAGTGGATGACCCTTTGTAAAACTGGGTCTGTGGCTGTGTATTCTCTCAGCTCATCAAGATGTGTAGAAGAAACATTTCTCACTTCTATGACTTCAAAATCATTAGTCGATTGAGAATCGTGATTGTCATTCTGTTCGGTGGTATTTCTGGGTGATCTGGATAATGTATCAGCAAGATAAAGAAGTGTGCCTTTCTTGTAGACAAGATTGAAGTTGTACTTTTGCAGTCTCAGCATCATAAGTTGCAGTCTGGCTGGAGCTGAATGCATTGGCTTTCTCAGGATTGTGATTAATGGCTGGTGGTCTGTTTTGATCTGGATAGGTCTACCATAAGCATAATCATGGAACTTCAAACTTGCAAACACAATTGCCAAAAGCTCTTTCTCAATCTGGGCATACTGCTGTTCAGTTTGTGTAAGAGTTCTCTTTTCAGTTTGTGTACGAGTTCTCGATGCATAGGCAACAGGTTGATCCTCTCGTAGGATGACTGCCCTGAGTCCAAATTTCAAAGCATCACAGGAAATTGTAACTGGTTTGTGAACATCATAGTATCTAAGCGTTGGCAGACTAGCAGTTCTCTGTTTCAGGACATCAAATGCTCTTTGGTGTTGCTCTAACCAAGACCAGGATACAACTTTATATGTCTGCTGTGTGCTAAAAGTTGGCTTAAGTCTGGAATGAACTTGCCTAGTTACTTGACCATGGCAAGAAGATGTTGCAAGGCTTGAACGTTGTCTGCAGCTGGCATCTCGGGAATGGCTATTTGTTTTTGAAGGATCTGGTCATAGGCCTGTACTCATAAATAAATGACCAACATATGGAACTTTTTGTAACCTAAATTTGCATTTCTGTGAAGTGAGCTTAAGATTCACTTGACCTGCCTTTTTCTAGAACTTTTCTGAGGTTTCTGTCATGTTCTGCTTCATCACAACCTCCTACCAGTATGTTGTCTACTATAATAGCAGAAGGATGCTCAGAAATAATTTGCTTCATTGCACGCTGAAAGACTTCACTTGCAGAATTTATCCCAAATGGCATTCTCAAAAATCTGCACCTGCCAAACAGAGTACTGAATGTAGTGAGTAACAAGGATTTTTTGTCAAGCTAAATTTGCCAAACTCTTTGCATCTAAGTCAGAAAAAAATAGTGGCATTAGGCATCAAAGCTACGACTTCTTCGACTGTATGCTTTGGATGATGAGGTCTTTTTAGTGTGTTGTTCAAATCTCGCGGATCAATACATATTCTAATGTCATCTTAACTTTTCTTATAAGCTACCACCATGGAAGGTACCCATTCAGTTGGAGTTTCAACTGGACAAATTACACCTTGTCATACCATTTTATCTAACTAAGCTTTGACTCTGTCCTGCATGGCTATTGGAACTTTATGTGCTGGCCTGATAACTGGACTGACCTCTGGGTCTAACTTCATGGAGTGCACAACTGGAAGTTTTCCTAGTTTGTCTTCGTAAAGATCAGCATAGGTAGAAAAAATGTGCTGGGCAAAATTGAGTAGTGGTATACTAAAGTAACATGGTGGACTTCCTTATTAAATGAAAGCAGTCTCATTTTCAAACCGTCTCTGAGCCCTAATAATGACTGAATGTGCCTCTTGACCCCATAAAATAAGTTTTAGCTTCTTCACTCTGCTGAAAGTAACAAAAAAGCACTACTGAGCCTTCAGTTTGAATTTCTTCACCTCCATAAGCAACAAGTTTCGCACGCCTTGCCAAATCAAGCCTTTCACCTTTACACACACTAGCAAACATTTCTGCAGACGTAACATTGCACTTAGAACCTGTCAACTTTGAGCTCTGTGGGTTTGCCATTTATCTGAACAGTACAAAATATTTCATTCTTTGCCCTTACATCTACTGCATTGACTGTTACATGAAGCACTAACATAAAGAATAGGCTTGCCATAATCTATCTGATCAAGTCGCTTCTTAAAATGTTCCCTTTTAATAAAAGAATGTTGGCCTTTTGATTTACAAAACCTTTTGAAGTGATTCCTTTATTGCATTTGTAGCATTGTGGACCAAAAGATGAACATTTCTTCATTTTAGATTCATGATTACCACTATAATTACGACAGTTGGCAATGAAACTTGGGTGGGGCCCATGCTTTGAGTTTGCTGACTCACCCTTGTGCTTCACTGAGACTGTGTGAACTCTGAAATTTGCTAGAAAGTTCTGGAATTTTGCTGCGGGGGTTACAGCTGCCATGTTTCTTTTAACCACGTGCTGCATTCTATCAACATAAGCTTTATCACTGTGCCTTCTAGAGCTACTGTCATTTGTAAGCATATTTGTGTGCTTTTCTGTGAGCTCGTATATCTGAAAAATCTCAATGGCCTTATTCAAAGTTAAATCACTGTCACGAAGCATAATCTTTCTCACAGCATCATCTTTTATACCACACACGAGTCTGTCCTTTATAGACTCATCCCTTAAGTCACCAAATCTGCACGTTTTAGCTTTATTTCTCAGGTCAATTATATATGCTGCAAAAGTTTCACCAGGCTTTTGATCCCTTGTGTAAAATAAGTGCCTTTCCATTGTAACATTTGTCTGAGGACTACACATTTCTCTAAATTTACACCTCTGGGTACTCCGTTGACTCAGCCTGTGCAACAATATGACAGTTTTCCCCTTCTCCAGTATAGACAGCAGGTGCATAGACAAATGAATGTTCCCTTTCTATAGCTTCTGACTCAGCTTAATTAAGTAGCATAAATACCTTTGTACAGTTATCTTTATCAGAAAATGCAGTCTGTATAAAAATGTCATACTCTTACAAGTGCACTGGGTTTTTGAAGTCTGTTTGCCATGCCCACAAAGTATGCACAAACACACTGAAAATATGTCCGTTGTAATTATGTATGAACAAACTGTTCTGTGAGCTTGTAACAGCATCAAATGCACAATAAACTCTTCAGAATATTTTACTTTGTGAAATATGCTCTGTAATGGCTGTACTTTGAGAAATATGCCTTGTAATGGCTGTACTCTGCGAAATAGCTTTACTGTAATATTGCACAAACGTGCGAACACTTCATACACTTCTGATAACTCAATTATCTTTGCTTATTATGAAAAATACATATGCATTGTGAAAATGTGGTTGTTTCCCCTTATTGTATTTGTTTTATGCAGTACAGACTTTATTTTAAACATTTTCCATAGTAATTTCAATATTTTTATTCATATTGTACATATCTGCTTATGTGAATGTTATTTAGAGCCCTCTGTATGCCTCGTTTCATATTATGCGTAAAAGAAATAGTGCTGAGCAAGTTTAATACCTAAAGTTTGTTTCTGACCTATTTTACAAAGTATGCACATTTTTGGGATGGTTCATTACTGTATATTCTGCCAGCATCTGGATAAGTGCCTTGAATCATTTTCACCAAGCCTTTTTAAGCTTCATGCCCCTTTAGTATGCCGGTTCTGACTTCAGGCCCTTTTAGATATGCTGCTTCTGGTATCATGTTCTTTAGACATGCCGCTTCTGACACCATGTCGCTCGTTCGTCTCCAATACAAATAATAAGAAGGCTTGGGGTTTCGTTCAGATGCTTTAATATATACAAACACATCAGGATGGATAGCAGCATCATTAAATATGAACAAACTAGTTAACAAACAGAGCTTACATGCATACATGCTTTTATCTCAACAGCTAATTACAAAATAGCAGTTGGGCTTGCACGTGCTCAGTATTTATACTCCAGTGCAAGTCCTTGGATAGCTTCTTAAAGGTATATATACACACACACATTGATCTACACACTGGGTCCCTAATGGCATCTTTTGTCACTAACTTTCTCCTTACTAATGTTTATATCATATAATTAGGTAAATATTACAGTTTTGTACAAAGGTATTTTTGCAGTATTATGCTTGTAATGTTTAAATTTCTTATCTTTCTGTAAAACATTTCCTTATTTTATCTGTTTTGAAAAATACTTTTTGGTTACCTTTTGACAAAGGTTGTGGCTGATGAGCATCTTTGAACCAGCACAGTTGTACTGTTAACAAATGTAAAAATAAATAAATCTACATCTGCCTTTTATAAACCCCTCTCGTTCTTGTGCATATCCTCAACTCAAGACATCTACAAAATGAGCAATATCAGAACCACTAGATAAAGGAGTTAAAATTTCCTTGTGATGTAAATAAGTCATGTTGGGGAGAGAGTGATTTTTCAGAGGATCCCCATATTCTGGAACAGGCTCCCCATATATTGAAGCACAGTCCATCCCTAACCCTATTTAAACATAACATTGACCAATGGATGGGGAATCAGAAGATCACTCTGGGTCTGACCATCATGTCTGTGATAGGTAGAGGCAGGCAGTAATAGCCAAACTGATATACCCCCCTCCCTCTCACAACATCTAAACACCCATGGTACATAGGGACACAATTGGGTTGGATTGCATAGTTAGGCTTATAAAGGTCTTGCTGGTCATCAGCCTAGTATATATCTATGACCTTCTAGAACTAGGGCTTTGGCCCAGCACCAATGAGTCACACATTTCTTCAGAGAGTTTCTTCATGTCCCCCTGCCTTTCAAAAACCCATCCATTTCTTGGGACTAGAGCTTCAACAACTGACAGGCTTGGTCACTTCTGCCTGAACCTTCAGGTTTTGTCATTTGTAAAGTTATTTTCCTATAAGATGGGTTTCCTGTTGACCACCGTGTTATTATCAGATCTGAGAGTGTAAGTCCCATGTTTCTGGAGAACCACTGGGTTCCAGAAGATGGAACAGCTGACATAGCATCAGAAACTGTCCTTGGTGGGTGTCAGAGACTGGTTTCATCTCTCCATATATCAGCATTTGCTGTTTTTGGACTTAAGTGCATGAATGTTCAATGTCAGCCCATGGAATGAGCTCTTTCCACAATTACAAGAGATCACACTAACCCCTAGGATTGTCTTTTCTATATGTGCCACAAGGCATTTCAGGTTTTGATCCTGATGCACATCTGTGAAAAGTTTGTGTGTTCATTTCATAAATGTGCATCCCACAAGATTCCATGTTGTTGTTGTGTAATAAATTAGAACATGTAATGGCATTGTCTTTATCCTGTTAGAGAAGGACTTAATGTGAACCACTACTGTAATTGCAAGTGGATCTTCCCAGCCACCCATGGATGTCAAAGGGAAGACTCCTGGCATACTTCACTGCCAAGAGTATGGGTGGCACGTTTACAGTTTTTCAAGTGGGAATCTAAAGGAGGTTCATTACATAGCCCAGGTCACCATCAGAAGGACTGAACATTAGATGGTAGGCTGTGGCCAAGCCTTACTTGGGCATATTTGTTTCTAACATTTTCCTTCCATTCTTTCAAGTGTGCAATTTTTCCTTATCTAACAGAGACTCAAGAGTTTGGCATAATGGTTAAGGCCTTCACTTCATAGACACAAGGTACAGGTTTTGATTCTGATCTAGATTTATTAGCCAGGCTTAAAATAGCCCTTTAGGGCAGTTAGCCTAGTATTCATCTATGAACCTATAAGTTTGCAGTCATCCTCTGCTTCTGTAGAGGATATAGCAGCCTCTAGGAGGATCACCTCAAACTCCCAACCCAGGATCGCATTCCTGGGTATAGGTTCTGCTCATGCCTTAGTTGATAAGCTGAAGATTGATGCCATCTGGCCCGATCTTAGCAGCTTTCACTAGAGTGACCCCACTGCTGGTTGAGATCAATGGCTTTTTTTTTACGTTTTCTCCTGGGCCCAGCTCAGTCCAGTGGTCCCGATCAGGGTGTTGTCTACTGGTTCTCCCCACACCAGGGCTCAAGTTTGAAAGTCTGAACTTCAAACAGATGTTTGAAATCTGAACTTTAGTCCTGTGGCAGAGAAGGAAGGATAAAACCATGACTGTGACCCAGATGACTTGGGTTTGACTAAAGGTTGAGGCACTGGTAAGGCCAAGGTAGTGGAGAGTGAGCAGCCACTGGCAGCTTTACCATCCTTGGGGGAGGGCAGCAGTGTGTCTGTTGCCCCATTGACATCAACTACAGGTAGCAGCTATTGGGCAGGTGACACATGTGGCATATAATCCAGGGTGGACTCTTGGGGTCATGTGAAGGTGCACTGATGAAACTACCCTAGACCAGCTGCCACAGGGAAATGGTTAAGCAAGAAGGGCAGGATATTGCCATGCAAATGAAGACTGGTTGGCACCTACTCTTGCATCTAAATGGAGTGCCAAGGCAGAAACATTCTCATTCCAGTCAGGAAATGAATGGGACTTAGGATCATCACCCTGTCTGGGAAATTAATAGGCTAGCTTTTGCCTCAGAGGAGGAATGACTGAGTCAGTGGAGTCAGGCTGGGGTGGCTTGGTGGCTGAGAGTGAAACATAAAAGCAGATGTTTGAGGTGTGGTTGGAACTTGAATCCACTGGTGCAGGTACCCACCTTTAAGAAACTTGTCTTGGCATCACTTGGGAGAACTAAATTGTCACTAGTATAGGAATCCGCCCTTAAGAAACTTGGCCTGAACCCAGCACTTTTGGCAGGCATACTCCGAGTGCCATATTCTTGTCATGCAGTCTTCAGTTATGCCCATGGAGATTTGAATGTGCAGAGGACTCCCTCTTAGGACTTTTCAAGGAATCTGAAGGCCTGGAAGTCATTGTCTTCAAAGTAGATATGGACACTGACCCTTCCTTACCCTGCTTCCTCTCACTGGATGATCCTGCCTTTGGAAGAACAATATGACTCCTGATGTCCTCTGTGAACTGACCTGTAACTCCCACTCCTTCCCTGCAGAAATGCCCTATTATATAGTGGGACAAGATAGAGTATGATCCTCAGTTCTTCCTCAACCCTTCACCATGGAACTGATCATCAGGGATGCCAATCTTACAGACTTTGAAGCATCAAGACTGAACTTATGTCATTTGCCAAAAGACATTCTTTCTTTACAAGTTCTCAGCTCTATGGAGCAAATTCTTGATTTGACATCCTCAGGCCAGCTACAATGTGATGTCTTCTGCCCTGCACAGGCCCACTGAATATAGTATTTCATGACACCAGCCAAATCTTAAGCCTTGAACAAGGTGGTTAAGAAAGCTTACTCTTTTTGCACACTTGGGTTTATAGCCCTCGGCTGTTTGTGTTATCTATCCATCTTCTACCTCTGTGTAAAAGACTAGGTGCTATGGAAGCATTCCAAGTCTGGGAGTCAAGTAGGGCTCTGTCTATGGCTTCAGGAGTGGATTTCTACTGCAGTTTTTGACTGTGCAAACATTGTAAGTAGGGTTACACGGTTAACCTGGTGACTGCATGCCATTTACTGAGACTATCTCCCTGAAACATGAGGTCAGAAATTCCATCTTGGATGCCCCTTTCAAGAGGGAAGTTTCAACTGGCCTTCCCTCCCAAGACTTGATAGATGACAGCTTGAAGAGGAAATAAGCTATGACTGTTGTAGAGGACAGTTATGATACCCCTTCAGCTCAGACTATTACTTCCCTTCTAGGCCTGACCAACCACAAAAGGAAAAGAAGCCTCCTCACAGAGTGAGGAAGGACTTCTTGAAGGATCACACAGCCTGGTTTCCTATGCCTTCTCTCTTACCTGTCGGAAAGGGGTGAATCCAGCAGCCCAGCTGTTAAAGTTGTTCTTTGTGTTTCACTGTTGCAGTCATTACATTTGGGTTATCTGCTTTAAAGGTAGCCCCAGTCAACCTGACAGTTAGCAAAGTCTTGGGTCCTGTGTCGGTTGCTGTCCCTTCTTCCATGACGTTAGGTCGTCGGGGGTATAAAACATGCAGCCGACGCCATTACATCAGTCTTTCTTGCCATGCGGTGTCCGAAGCAGAAGCAGTTTGCAAGTGCCGGTCGGCCGACTCCTGAAATTTTCGTTTTCGAGTTTCAGAACCGAAGTCTTCAACTAAAAGCCAAGTACTCCGTTGGGGAAACTTTTTCTTGCTCTTAACCGATGTCAGTAAAAGTAAATAATTGCATTACTTGTGGAAAGCAAATACTTCATAAAGATTTGAATTCGTACTGTATTCCTTGCCTAGGCCCTGACCACGATGTACCTTGTTGTCGGTTTTGTGCCTTATTTAAACCACGAACTATCCGTCATCGGTATATTTATGCTTCTAAATATTTTGGTGCTCGGTTCAATTATCCTGATATGTCTTCGGTCAGCCTTCCATCTACCGACATTCTGAAAAAACACAAAGATAAAGGCAGAGACAGACTGCATAGGTCCAAAGCTGCCGACGATGCTTCTCCTAAGCCAGTCGCCAGTTCACCGGTACTCAGTGAGGTGCTTTTGCAGCCCCTGATACCTGCTACTTCTGATTCGCAGGCCTCTACTGAGACCCATTCGGAGTCTGGTATGCCGCGAGATGCTTCAAATGTGGAACCTGCAGATGTCTTTACCTTGGATGGGTCCGGAGCCACTGTGCAGGCACCGGCTTCTGAGGGTGTATTCAGGCCCACTGACTTGCGTATTAAACTGGCACCATCTTCTTCTTCAAGGCCTAAATCTCGAACCATGCCTAAAAAACTGACGCCCAGACTGCATGGTCGGCCTCTATGCCTAAAAAACAGATAAGAATGGCTGAAGACCTTATTACTCTAATCAGGGGAAGCCAGCCTTCCCCCTCTAAGAGACCTAGGACTGAGTTTGTTTATGATACTTCTGACCAGGGTTCTTAAATTTCTGTTTGCTCTGATGACCAGGATTTACCCTTATCTACCTATGAGGATTCTGATGCTGAGGACTCCATTCCCTCTGCCCCCCCCAGAGGATTTCTCTTTTGGTGAAACCTTGCATACTCTCAGGGAGCATTTTTGTTGGAAAAGTCAGGATTTCTCTGATTCGAAAAAGAGGCTTAGGGATTTCTTACTCCTGCCCCAGCACAGGCCTTTAGCCATACCTCCTGTACTTGAGATTGTTGATGTTGCATTTGCAGAATCTGGCCCCTGACTCTTTACCTCCTGCTCCCATGAAACCTGATAGATAATGCAGGGTCCCTGACTCTCACAAGTTCCTTTTCAAAAATCCTACTGCGGATCCTGAGACCATTTCACAGGGGCCCAAGGGCATTAAAGCTACTACTGCCAAAGATCCTACCCCCTCTGATAGAAGACTCCAGGACGCTGGATAGATAAGGTAAGAAGGTATGTACTTCTGCAACTTTGGCCATTAGGGCCTTAAACTGCCAGTTTCATATGTTGAAATATCAGCAGCATATTATTGGATTACTTAAACAGAAAATGATGTTGTTTCCTGATTGTGCTGAAAATAAGGATTTACAGAATTTATTGCATTCAGCTGAACAGGTTGGAAAACATACTTTGCAATGTTTTTACTCTCTAGAGGCATCTTGCAGGGCTGCTGTAACTGGGTCTATACTTAGAAGGCATGCTTGCCTTAAGGAGCAATCCCTACCAGATCATATTAAAGCAAAATTACTGGATGCTCCCCTAAACCAGGACCACCTATTTGGCAACAAGGCAGAAGAAGTTCTTAAAAAGATGGAAGAAAAGGCTAAATCTATGCAAACTGTTAAATATTTTTTACGAGTACAACCTCCAAGATTTAGTAGGCATTGGCCTTCCAAGAATTGGTCCTTTCCTGCCTCTTCCAGACCTCCGTCCAAACTTAGCTCCAGCAGAGCTCCCAGGCTGCAGTCCCAGGCTACGCACAGGACTAAGCAGTGGGGGGCCTCCACTTCTAAATCTGGGAGTAATAAGACTCCCCCCATGGTAAATTGTTTGAGTGACTTCCTTTTAAAATTTCCAAGCACTTATCAACTGACTGCCCCTTTGGGGGGAAAGATTGCTCTTTATGCAAAGAACTGGGAACTCGTTACCCAGGACAAATGGGTTTTAAAGGTAGTGTCCCAGGGATACAGATTTCACTTCCACACGTTGCCAACACCAAGCGGGTGGCCAGATCTTCCCCCAAATCAGGGGGCAGAGGCCCAAAACCAAATACTTTCTCTCTCAAGCATGGGGGCTATTCAGCTGGTACCAGAAGAGGAAAAGGGACAAAGTTTCTACTCGAGACTTTTCCTGGTACCCAGAAAAGACAATTCATGGCGTCCTATCCTGGATCTGTCTACTCTAAACACCTTTTTGGAGATTCCAAAATTCAAAATGCTGACTCTTCACCATTTGCTTCCTATGCTAGGCAAAGATGCCTCGTTGGCAATGCTAGATTTAAAAGAAGCATACCTGCACATCCCAATCAGGGAATCTTGCAGAAGATACCTATGATTCAAAGCAGGCTACACGCATTATCAGTTCTCTGCACTGCCCTTTGGCTTATCTATTGTGCCCAGGGTATTCACAAAGTGCCTAGCTCCAGTTATTGCATTTTTCAGGCAAAGAAATATTCAAATATACCCATACCTGGACGATTGTCTAATTCAGGCAGAAAGCCAGGACATACTTTTGAATCATCTGGCCTTTGTACAAAGGGTTCTAACTTGTCTGGGGTACACCATAAACAAAAAGAAATCACACCTGGTACCCTGTCAACAAATTATATTCCTGGGAGCAAGCTTGAATACAACTTCCCAGATGGCTTTCCTCACGCCAGAGAAACAAATTCATTTAACAAGCTGCATCAAACAAGTGGCCACAAAAACCCTGCTATCTGCAAGACAAATGCTGCAAGCCTTGGGGTTCATGGCCTTCTGCAGTCTTCTACGTCCGTATGCAAGACTGCATATGAGGAAACTACAGTGGTAACTAAAAAGCCTATGGTGTCAACATTCTCAGGATCTAGAAGTAATGATTCCTATCATACCTTGCCTACATCTAGAGTTCCTTTGGTGGGCAGAGGCCTGCCACCAAAACAAAGGAGTACCTTTCACACCACCCCCTGCCACCCTAACAACAGACGCATCAGACTATGCATGGGGGGTTCACCTGGCAAGGAAGTGCATTCAGGTTAAATGGAACCCAAGTCAAATGCACCTGCATATCAATCAAAAAGGAAATGTTAGCTGCACAGAATGCTCTGACAGCCTTCAAGGACCACATTCTTCCAGGACAACTAATGGTAAAGATGGACAACACCACTGTTATGTGGTACATAAACTAGCAGGGGGGTACACATTCTTACCCCCTCTGTAGACTAGCCATGGCATTGTGGAACACAACCTTGAGCTACCAAGTGCACCTACAAGCTCAATTCCTGCCAGGAAAATTAAATACACTGGCAGACGGACTAAGCAGAAACCTCATGGACCCACACGAGTGGAAACTGGAAACAAAGGATTTTCAACATGTTGATAAGCAAATGGGGGAGCCCAGATATAGACCTGTTTGCCTCTCCCCAGAACTACTAATTGTACAACCTTTGTACAAGGACTTCCCACAAACAAGCCTGAAAAGTGGATGCTCTGTCTTTCAGCTGGAAAAATCTATCAGTCTGTGCCTTCCCCCCCCTCTGCCTCTGCTCTCCAAAGTACTACTAAAAATCGAAAAGGACAAACCAAGGATGATTTTGATTGCACCAGACTGGCCATGCCAACACTGGTACCCACTCCTGCGCAGTGTGTCACGGTTATCTCCATGGCACCTGCCTCAGACTCCTTCCCTTTTGTCTCAGCAGGAGAACCAGATTCTGCACCCTCAGCTTCTAACACTGAACCTAGCAGCCTGGCTAATTACCTAATTTCTCCTTTACCATTGCTCAGTAAGCCTTTGATGGATATCATTTTAGAGGCAAGGAGGCCTAGTACTAGAAAATCTTATGCTGAAAAGTGGAAAAGATTCTGTGCCTGGAACCAGTCTCAAGGGATGAGCACAGCAGCGCCCAATTTACCTCAGGTTTTATAATACTTAACTGAGATGCTTTACAAGGGCCTGTCTTTTTCCTCCATCAAAATTCACACCTCAGCCATTTCAGCTCATTATAACACAGAACCTCCTCTCTTCTCTCATCCAGTGCTCAAGCAGTTCCTCAGAGAGGCCAAAAATTTGAGGCCACCCAGAAGAGCTCCAACACCAGCCTGGGACTTAACTTTGATTTGCAGAAACTCACTCTACCTCCTTTCGAGCCAGCTGCTACTGCAGACTTAAAATTTGTTTTTTGGAAAACAGCCTTCCTTTTAGCAATCACTTCAGCAAGAAGGGCATCTGAATTACAGGCTCTTTTGGCAGTGGAGCCTTTCATCATCTTTCATGCGGACAGGGTGTCCCTCAGAACCAATCCATCCTTCACGCACAGAGTGGTATCCAATGTGGCTCTTAATCAGTCCATTCATTTGCCAACCTTCTTTCCCGATCCACAGAACAAAGGGGAATGGATACTGCATTCCTTGGATGTGCACAGACAACTTAGATTCTACTTGGACAGGACTAAACCTCAAAGGAAATCTGAACACCTGTTGGTGGCATTTGCTGCAGGGGCAGAGGGGAAGGCTATTTCAAAGCAAACCATTTCTAAATAGATAGGCCATTGCATTAATTTCTGCTATAAGCACCATGGAAAGCCTATCCCACAGGGGATCAGACCTCTCTACTTCATTTCTGCTATAAGCACCATGGAAAGCCTATCCCACAGGGGATCAGACCTCTCTCCACCAGGGCTACATCTGCCACTACAGCCTTTCTCAGAGGCATCCCTACCAGGGACATCCTAGAAGCTGCTACCTGGAGTTCTGTACATACTTTCACCAAGCATTATCATTTGCCAATGTTCGCTAAATCCAGAGCTGGCTTTGCCACTGCAGTCTTGCAGGGCCTTATAGCTGGTCCTAATGCTATCTGAATTCCTCCTCCCAACCATAGCTTTGGGAATCTACCCAAATGACTGCAACAGTGAAACATGAAGAACATAGTACAATTGTGTACACTTACCATAAATGTAGATGTTCGAGTGTATTCACTGTTGCAGTCCTAGTTACCCTCCCTGCAGCCCCCAAACTTCTTTTGGCTATGCCTCTACTTTCCTTTATTATGTTTAAAAGCTTTTTGGTGTGTTTGCTTTTTTGTTGGGGGTATACCATTGTATTTTTATATTTAATTGCTTCCCATTGTGGGACACCTGACATCTGGAGCAAGAAAAACTGATGTAATGGTGTCGGCTGCATGTTTTATACCCCTGATGACCTGATGTCATAGAAGAAGGGACAGCAGCCGACGCAGGACCCAAGACTTTGTTAATCAGGCTGACTGAGGGCTACCTGCAAGCAGATAACCCAAATGTAATGACTGCAACAGTGAATACACTCAAACATCTATATTTATGGTAAGTGTACACAACTGTACTTTCTGAATAGTCTGGGGCTGCCCTATTTGGGACAGGTGGTTCGCTGGAGTTCTCACATTTGTAAGGGCATAGAATAGAAACATTTCAGAAGAGGAACTGAAAATGGAACATGATCTGAACTGAAAGCCAAATTAGTAGAAATTAGTAGATACTAACATACAGAGTTTTGAAGAAGAAAAAGTGAAGTGAGGCATCATAGGAATATTTAAGTACTACATTGGAGTCCATGGCCTTAAAGTGGTACCGTCTATGTGGACATTGCCCTCTTCAGAGAGAGATGTGTGAGTATGAATAAGGATAGGTGGACACAGTTCGAAGATACATGGTGGACAATTTAGGAAAAACATGACATACTACTTTAAAAAAAAAGAGAGAGAGAGAGAAGAATGACAGGAGAAGTCTTTCTCAAACATGTTCGAGTCAAAAATGGTAATATAATGAAAGAATATATGAAATGAGCACCTCACTTCCTGGTAAAATTTGCATCTACTATCCAGTAGGTAGAAACATGGACAGACTGTATGACCAAGCACTCATCTGCTGTCAGGATCTGATTATGTGACATGAAGCATCTGACGCACTTTGAGTAGAGACAGCACTTGTTTTTAATATTGCAAATTGTTCCTTTGTTGCTACAATGTATATGGGTACCATGCACTTGTTGCGTGCTGATGTTGACATCGTTTTAGTGCTTCTTGTCCTTGAGAGTAAATGGTGGTATGAAAAGATATTTTAGGTTATCACTGTATATAAAATGAAGTTTCTTTAACTGTGATATAAGTATTGTGGCCTTTGTCCCCAAATTCACAGGTATTTAAAGAGGAGGAGGAGGCTATCAAGGTGGATCTTCATGAAGGGTGCGGCAGGACAAAACTTTTTTGGCTTATGGCTTTAGCAGACTCCAAAACTATGAAGGCAATGGTAGAATTTAGAGAACACTCAGGTAAAACTGAAAGACTATACTGTTTTTTTTACTTCTGGATATTGAAACAGTATTACTCACATATATCACTCTTTGAGCCTTGCAACTGTGTAAAAGTTGTTAGTCTGTATATATAGATACATGTATGTGTGTGTGTGTTTTTTATAGGCAAAATCCATAAAAGAAACAAAAAAAAGAACAGGTAGCATGACTGTAGTTTACTGACTTTTTCTGGCCAGTTTAATACACTGCATTAGCACCCTGCCTACGGTAAACATTTATTAGATACTGGTGTGCCGTTATACTCAGTAATGACTCTTGAGCCCTTCTGGCCAATTTTGTTTACTTAAGTATATATCTTGTAGTCACAAACATTTGTTTTGCCCTACAGCAATCATGTTAATGCTTCAGCCTTTAGGCACAGACTCCTTTCTGCTTTTGTCTGTGCTATGTAATGTAGGTAGATCTTGTGATCTTTTTTTTTTTTTTTTTTTTTTTTTTTTTGAAAAAGAAGCATAGTAGTACACACAATGTCACATTTTAAGTACCTAAGCATGTAGGAGTACAGGATCATGTATTACATTTAATATATATTTAAACACATAAGCCAGGAAGAAATGTAGTATTGTAAGCACCAAAATGACATCCAAATGACAGTTCCACAACTTTACATTTTAAAGCCTCATCATAACAACCAGTCCAACTTATCAGTGCAGCATGCATAGAGAAATTAAGACCCTGACTACAACCCATCTTGGGTGCCTGTTGGAGCTGGCACAGTTGAGAAAGTAAAGTTAAGTTTTTGTTTTGCCTGCTGATCTTTCTGTGGGGGTGTTGTTGGATTTGACATACTGGTAGATGGTTTGACTGTTCAGTGCAACTCCAGTGGAGACCAGAGGGATCGCAGCTCAGCTAGGCAAATGGGCAAGTCTGGAGGTGATGCTGCCTAGGGCTGCTGTCATGACCATATCCCATTGTTTGCAGTAATCCACTCTGAATGCCTGTATGTAAGGGGGTAGAGTCATAACATGCTAGCCAGCCTCTGCAGGCAGCACTGGTGGCTCTCATGCTCACTAACCTCCTGTGAAAGACCTGTTGTCACTGGTCAGTGGTGACTCTCACCCACATTAGCTAGACACTTGGGTGAAGCAACATGGTGTCCACTGTATCAGCATGAGTTGGGGCTCAGCAAAGCTGTACTACAGCAGAGGGAAGGAACAACTCACAATAAACCAATAACTCTGTAGTATAAAAAGTGTTTCAGTATATCATGTAATTTTAAAATTCCTTAAAGAATGTAAAACTTAATACAGTGTTACTTAGCTTACGTTTTGCCATTTAAGTGCTGATCTTACCAGGTTCTGGTATTGAAAACACCCACATATAAAATCTACATTGCTATAAAGTCAGCCTTAAACATTTCAAATAAAAACACAGAAAAAAAGACAGAAAACTTTCTCCAGGTCCTGCAGTTAACATTTTGAAATCATGAAAGTGACAGTACTATAAATCACTTTACAGTGGAAGGCAGATGTTCTTTACCGTATAACAGAAGTATCAGACTACATGTAACTTCAATCCAGGCCAATTATGTTAATGTCAAACTGTTATGATGTTTCATTTCAGTAGCTTCTTGGCATCTAAACATCTCAGTACTACCCATTAGGAGTACTCTTGTACCTTTGTCAGGGCAGCTTCCTAGAAATATACTTATCCCATGTTTTTTTTTTTTTTTTTTTTTTGGTTCTTTTCACTATGGGTCTTCCTGTGAACAAATTAACCCATTACATCATTTACATATGTCAGTGTTGGAGTCATTGACATTCATGTCTTTGTGACAGCTTTTTTGCTAATAACATCAACAGAAACAACCTTGCCCATTCCAGAGTATAATATTGTAAACTTTTGTAGTACTCGCACCACAGTAACATTAAAATTTTGAGAAGCCTTGTATCCATCTCTAATCCTTTTATACATTTTCATAATCATCCTTGAAAATATTTAGACCCAAACATGATGAAAAATATGAACCACACACCCTTTCTAACATCTCTAACGGTCTTAAGTTGGCAGTCCAAAGCATCCTTTTCAGTCTTTGTGAAATATAGTAATAGCAAACACTTCCATGCAAAAATCCTAAACCTCGCAGACTTTATGGCAGTATCAGTAGTCTGTATAGGATTAGACATCTGCAAGAATGACAGCTGTTCTGTTGGCATCCCCACAACAGTATCTAGAAATGTAGAATCAAAGGAAGCAGGTGGCACATAGATGGGTCTCTGGAGCTGTAAATAACAGAAACAAAGCCCAATGTAGGCATCAAGGGGCTACCATTCAATAAGGGACACCCTTTTTCTGTTAATTTAAGTGTATTCTTGTTGAATCTTAAGAATTTACTACTTTTAATAGAAATAGCCTGCCCCAAAACTGTTTTTTTCTGCTGTAGACTGCTGTGAAAAAGTAAGGGTTACTGGATGTCGAGAGGAAGCTGAGCAGACTTTACTCTGACATCTGTCTTGTGGAAGTGGCCTGCTCTGAAACAAAACCTCACCATGAGAACACTCAGTCAGTTCCATTTATTTAATTTTCTAGATTTACTTTTTATTGGAGATTCTTTGTTTCCCTTTTTCATTGCATTTGATGTTAGTTTGTCATGCTTTAATTGTATCTTCCCTGGTCTGAAATTGCAAAAGACATGGCTTATTTCCCTCTATAAGTCAGTATAAGTTCACATGGGAGTGGGGGTGATGTAGATATGCACATGGCAGTTTCTAATTTCCCACATTAATGCACATTCTCCACTTTTCACCTTTTTTGAATGTGTAAACATTTTTACTCATCTGAAGAAAATGTCTCTGTACAGGTAATATGATTTTGTCCAGCTCTGTTTGGGTAAAAGGATAAAGCCGTGACTTCAGTCAAGGTAACCAAAGTTCCACTAGAGGCTCATAAGTATGTTAGAGCTGGCAGAGGAAGGAGTGGAGTGAAGGGCCTCTGCCAGGTCGCCTCTCTCTGAGGATAAGGTCATTTGTCCAGGATGACACAAAGTGCACTTGTTCCCCAATGGAGACTAGAGAAGTGTGCATAAAATGCTTCTTCTAGGAAGATGGGTCATTGGTGGGCTTAAGTTATTCAAAGAAGTGAGTGACACTCCCAAGTATGCAACAAAGTGTAGAAAATTTAGGATTTTTGCTTGGAAGTGTTTTCATAGGTATTTTTCTACCCCAGGCAGACTCCATAGAGGTTTTCCTCGGGTGAATGACGAATGTTGGAGGTGTGATGGGAAAAAAAGGAGGTAACAGGGAACATATGTTTTGGTAACGAGTTGGTAGAATTTAGACATTCCCTGCAAAGTACTCTGTCAGAAATATTGGCTGATCAAATGAGTGTAAATAAAGAAATACATTGAATTGGGGTACAAGCTCTGAATTGCCTAAATATAGTAAGGTATTGCTAAGTGTAATTTTAGTGGTTGCCAAAAAGCAATTACTAGAAAATAGAAATCAAAGTCTAAACCAACTGTATTTAAAGTATTGAATATTGTAGCAGAGGTAAAATAACTAAAAGTGGGATTGTTAGAAAAGGGTAGGAACAAGTTACATAGAAAAAATGGAAATTATGGGAACAATACTTGCAGAATAATGTTTTGGATGAGGAGTGATATTTAAGGGAAGGCAGGAATTGAGCAATTTATGTAATGTTGGATTGATAGTTATTAAAAAAAAGTAATGCTTAATGTTTGTAACTAGGAACACTGTAATATGGTTTGTTTTCTTTTATATAAATTTATGTTTGCCTATGTCTTAAGTGATAATTCAAGTAAAGGTGTTAAAAAAGAAGTGGGTGACCCCACCTGCATTATGTCATTGCACAACCTCCAGGATCACGTACTCGGTGTGTACGGGGAGATTAGGGCTAAGAAAAACCCTTCCATTTGTGCATATTGACATTCCCACTCCTGGTTAACCTGGCCATCATGTAGAAGGCTAAAATGATTACTAAAGGTGATTGAAGTGGGCAAATAGCCCCTAAAATTCACATTCACTGTTTTTTTAGGAGCTGATCACATTATCAAAAATGTGGGAAATACAAACAAGTTATACAAATTCACAGGAAAAAAGGCAGTAATGTCTTTTTTTTCTACCAATTTAAACTTGGGTAAGAAGTCAAAAAAGAAATGTCTGCAAAATGGCAGAGGTCAAGATGAGAGTACAAAAAGAAAATGGTTAAATCATCAGTGTATTCTAAGATGTTTCCTTCCAGGTTTTCGTCTGCAGAGTTTGGTATTAATGAGCCCTCTAGCAGGAAAAAGAAGTTCATTCTTGTTATACCAGGGAAGTTTAGATGTCACAGTCACCTAAACTTAAACAGGCAACTTCTTCAGTACTGACTAAGGTACAGAAATCCATCATCTACAAAGTTGAATTAGAAGTTGAGTAATTTGAACCACCAGTTTTAGTAGCTAAAAACCCTGATGTTCTTCAGCCGTCCAAAGTGACTTATAATACCCACTGGTCTTACCTGCTACTGAGAAGACTGCAGTATGCTTGCTGAGGAGATAGTTTTGGCATCCATTGACAAGTCTTAGTTTATATGATGACCAACAATAATTGAAGGTTAGCCTTATTTAGTCATCATCAGTACCTGTAAAGGACCTTACCAAATCAAAAAGACCAGGGAGTTCTCCTTCACCTTCATTAGATGAGTACAAATGTACCTTCCTCCACATTGTATTATTTCTGATTATGAGGATACAGCTTCACAATCCCCCAAAGATACTTAATTGGTGAATATAATTAGATAGCATTTTGACTGGCCTACCATAGAGATTTCCTGAGATAAGAGGTTATCACAAATGTTGAAGTTCCCATATTCCGTAGAAAGAGTGCCATTTTTGTTCACAACAAAAACTGTAGGCATTCTAATGTTTAGTCTCCAGCTCAGATATGATCTTCTTTTTTAAGTTTATAAAGGAAAATGCTTATCTTTAGTTTTTGTTTTAAATCATATCCTGCAACTTTATCTTCTGCGGTATCTTCTCTTCTGTTAGATACTTTACTGTTTATTAGGAGGGGGAGATTGTTGGACAAGTGGATTTGTTCCTCTAGTACCTTAACATTCATGACTAATAATTTGCAGTAGGATGATTGGACACCTAAACTGGCCTTAGGTTTGAGTGCATTCATGCATGTGTGTGGTACAGAAGAATGACTGTGATAGGGTTAGCCACACCGTGGTGTGAACATTAAATGTAGGTGATGGCCACTGTGACGTGACACCCTAGGAAAAAAGGCGGTTGCTGTCCGTTACTCAGCTCACGTACTATGCTTTCAAAATTCTGTCTGTGAAATTATGGAGAATGTAAGTAATTTAATTGATTCAGAAGTTATATAGTTCCTTTCAAAGGTCTAAACTGCTAAGCTGGTTTGTATTCGGGCACTGAGGTGCACATATCATATAGTGGGTGCAGTTACTAGAGCAGCTGTTAATAGCATAGTGATATATGCCTGGCTCTTGAGACTGCCTAAGGACATTACAGCTCAAAGTTTAGACACTGCAAGTCATAGGAGGCTTCCTTTTTGCTCCTCCAACTGCAAATGTCTTCAAGTTGCAGTGGAAGAAGAAAGTTGAATTTAAAGAGCAAGGGCTGGAGGAGTACTTTCCAGCTCTTCTTTCATTTCTTAGGAAGTATCCTTCTTTCAAAATATACCTACATAGAGCAGCTTTCCATTTTTAAATATAATCTAAATATGGAAATACATTTCACACAAAATCAGAGTGCAAAATAACTCATTTAAGTGCAAATACATGCCTTCTTTTCCCTAAGAATTATAGAATTGGTTTAATTATTCAAGTCTTTTTCAGATTTCTTTAGTTTAATGGCCCAATGTATTTTTGCTATGTTCATGATATGCATACTTAAGTAGGCCTATGTCATTACTTTAGAAAGTGTGCTGAGTCTGCTTTAAATACGTTACAAGTTATTATAGGCTTTAATGTTTTCCTTATTACTACGTTTTAATATGTTGTGGGCCTCTTACACTTCAGTTTTATAGGACCACTCTGTTCTGTTCTTTCATTTCCATAGAATATAACTTTACTTTAGGTCTTCATGGTAAACATTTATGCTGCCATGGTGTTTTATTTTGCATCTGCTGCACTTGCTGTCATTGAACTTAATTATTTTACTGCTGGTTTTAAAATGGTCTTTATGTTTCCCTGTTGAATTATAGTACTGTGTGGAATTGTGTCCAGATTTTGTGGTATGCTGTTATATTTATTGTCCCAGAAGAAGAGGGTGCAGTTATGGGTAAATGTACTTACCATAATATAGATTGCATGGAAGTTGGAACACAGAGATAAACCCCTGACTGCGACCCAGTCATCTTGGGATAAACTAGTGACCCAAGTGGTGAAAGTGCCAGTAAGAGAGGGTTGGCGTGATTAGCTGATGCTGGATCACTCATCCTGAGGAGATGGAGGAGGTCCAGCCCACTGCAGTGCTGTATAATATTCTGTGTGGGTCAGGGATGGATTGTGACCAGGTAGTAGCCTTAATGGAACATGTCTGGGAATGTGTATGCCTGCACTTGAAGAGATGTACTGACCCTTGCGTCTGCAAGCTGACATTACATGCTGTCGGGAAGTTTAGAGCTGGAAAATGGACAAATACTTATAGCTGGCTGGATGGTAGCTGAACCATAACTAGTTCTCACCTTGGTGATAATGAATAATTGGACTAGGTCACAGCAAAAGCTAGATGGTCAGCAGGCATGAGAGCAGAGAAGTAAGGTATGATTACCATATGGCTAAATCTTCAAGTTGTCACTGTAACAGTAAAGCTACCCACCATTCTGCAGATATTTTTAAGGGTAATTTCTTGTCCTTTTTATGGGATAGTAGATTTTAAAGAAACTTTCAACAATGTTGATCTGTCATGGTTTTGGTAGGAATGTTGTTATTGCTGAGTTCTCAGCATAATAACTACCTCATATTTTGATTGTATTACTTCTCAGTTTTATGGTAGCCCATCTGTTGTATACTTTTATATGCTGTTTATATCCTTACCTGTTAGTTACAATATTTCCTGTTTAGTCAGAAATATGTTAAATCCATTTTAGTTTTCTATGTTTGTAACCCCAACCTCTAATTAAGGATTTATTTCAGATGCCACTGTTGCATGTGTTGTCACTGAAGTAAAGTATTTTGCTATATTTTGTTGTAAGGTACTAGTTATCAAGTCTGTTTTTCAGCTGCTTGTTTCATTGCTACTGCTGTTACTGTTCTATTTGAGGTCAGCTGCTTCTTCCTACACCATAGGCACTCTCTGGGTATAAATTATCACATTTTACATGTACTACTTTTCGTTTTGTATTTAAAGTTATGTGTATTAATTTGATTACTTATAAGGAGAGGTATTTGTTTACTATATCCATCCTTTTTCTTTTGGAAATTCTGCATTGAAGAACTAACATGAATCTGCACTAGCATGAAATATAAGAGGGAACCACATGTTGTATCCGTCTACGTATAACCTCTATAAAATATTCTTATTTTCCTAAAGTGTTGTTACTTTATCCTAATATGCTATGACATGCTTTATTCATTTTTACTTATCCTTTTGCCATATAACAGGACCACGTTCAGGTGAACCTGACCGTCCCCTTGAAACAATGGATAATGTAAATGAACAGGACATGTCTTGCAAAATAGCTTGTATAAAATGTTACATTATGAATTGTTTGTAGAAAGACTGTTATCTTTGCTGAGTTCCTGAAATGTGTATGCAGTCTGTGTGTATTTGTTTCACAATTATTTAGTGATAGAACATGTTTCCTATTCTCACTGTATCTAGAAAAATATTTTAGTAACAACTAATACATTGTCAGACTTTGTACAGTTACTATTACATTACAAATAGCATTCATTTGATTAGTTTTTTTTTGTGGTTATCTAGGTAAACCTACTTCTAGTACCTCTGAGGCCTGTCGATTTTGTGGCTCTAGAAATGGAACAGAACTGCTAGCTGTTGGCAGTGTTTGCTCAGATTCAGATTGCCAGGTGAGCTTGTTTATGCAGTTTTTAGTGTTAGTGTTCATTTGTTTGTATGATTGTTATTGAGCTCAGTGGGTGGGCTGAACATAATTGATTGTTTCTGGCCACAGCTTTTGCCAAAGAGATTTACAAAGTTGTATGTATTACAACTGAAATAAAATAACAGAAATTATTGTTTATAGTTTTAACATGAAAATTGCATACAGGATTGATCTTACTAAATAGTTCTAACAATGTAGAATAAGTAATTTCAGAACAATTCAACTCTTGAGAAGCCTCTTGCAACAGGCTAAGACTTCTCAAGAGTTTAACTGCTCTGAAATTCATTATGTAACAATTATGTGTGTGTATTTCTACAAAAAAAGTACTGTACATTTTGTGGAGTCAGTCAGGAAAGTCTAAGTGTACTGTTTGAGTGAACATCCCTTTGTTGCGTGCATAACTTCTGCATATTGGTACTAAAAAGTGTGCCTTAAAGTTCTTTGAAAACATCCAAGATATTAGGTAGGGTTCTCAGGACCATAAACTGTGGATTCCATACCTTAGGGTATGTGATACAAGCTTTTTCACATGCAGACTTCTACATTATGGTACAGTTAAAACTTCCTTCAGCATTTTGTGAGAACCTTAAGTACTCAGTGAGGAATACCTGTGTGAGCAGTAGTCTTGGCAGCAGAATTGGTATATGAAAGTGATTTGCAGTGGGTTGCTATTTGGAAGATAGTTTGCTACCAATGTGCAGGCGTAGTAACGATATAAGATAATAGCAAGTTACATGCAACTGAATATTTTAGTCTATACCGTTTTAGATTTTTTTTCCACAGTCAGAACGATCAGCAAGACCTCGTGCCTCTTCTGTGGGTGCATAACATTTTGTCAGCAGATTTTCTAGAATGTGGGAAGACCAGCCTGGTAATAGTCTTGCATTTTGGGGCTTGGATTTCATTTTTAGGTGCTCAGCTTGTGTTTCTACTGGTGGTAGATGTTTCACATGAATACGGAAGTGTTTTCTGCTGTAAACATTTCTGCAGTCTGAGTAAATGCATTGCTTATGATACAGTGGCTTGAACATCTGGTTGCAGTATTAATATTTTTTTTCTTTTTTATAGTTTATACATATTATCTGCAAACCATTGAAAATACAAAACCATTTAGTAATCCTGGCAGTTCTTTAGTTTTGGTACTAGTTCCTTCAAGTTTGATAGCCATTCATCTATAAATTTAACTAGCAGTGAGATTCCTCCCTTAGAGTGATTGAACTGTCACTAATACCTGGTGCAATGAATAAGAAGTTAGTCACCAAAATATCTGATCATTTCTAAAAGGCATACAAACTTTTCTGATGTCACACCAGTTTGCTCAATGTAAAATATTTTTATCAGGATAATTTCTTCTCTCTTAGGTTTCATCGTTAGTAGTTAATTAAACCCTAATCTGTTTTTCTGTGGATTTTAACTGCATGACAGAGCATTTCAAGAGTCCAGCAATGAGACAGATGAAAAAACTCAGAATTACTGTCTAGCAGTTTGAGTACTGTGAAAAAATGTATTTTGTATTATTCATGAGCAAAAGAATCTGCTCACTCTCATGTTTAGTTATCTGTTTTAAACTTGAGTTGTGATACATTTGAGTCTGGTTAATATAATACTGTCTTTCCTCCATCACATTATCTTGGGGATTATTATAAGATATATGTTATTTCCAGTCTTTATTTTAATATGCGTGCCTTACACTCTGTTGTTGTTGTTGTAAGCATTTAAATATGTTTTGAGCCACTGTTGATTTTTTTGCATAGATTTGAAGCTGACATCTTTTTCAGTCTGCCACAGAGATCATTTTCTTGATTATTCTTGTGTGATCTGATATCATAGTTGTTATACTCATGCAGGAAGTGTCTTTCTTACTTCAGTGTGTCTTTTTGTGACTTAATGTTTTAGCTATGTATGAGCATAAAAAAAACTAAGAGATTTTGATTATATTACAATAAAGTATGTAGTAATTCACTCATTAAGAAGGCTTAGTTTAGTTTTTGTATTTTGTTTCAAAGCTTGTTGCTCATTTCAGTTTTTTGTGGACAGTTAAACATCAATGAAAATATTTTCTTTGACATACTGTTAGTGTTTTCAAGCTGTGATTCCTTAATGTTCTAGTTACAATTGACACGTTTAAACATATTTTATAAAATCTCATAGTGATAATTCTCATTACAGATCAGGATACATCTCCAAGCTGAATGTTCTTATTGCTGTAACTAGCAACTGTTGTTTTAGAAAAAGAGAAAAGAACAGTTTCCCATTATATGATTGCTTATCTTCTGTAATCTTAGTATGTGAATTTTACATAATGCATTTGCTGTTGTCGGTATGATGTGGTATTCATAAAATATTAAAGATCATTTCACATATTTCATCATTCCTCTTAGATGGGTCTGATATCCAGGGCCCAGTTTCTTTTTTTTTTAAACAAAAAACATCATTATTAAATTCACTTAAGCCACAGGTAATCCTACATTTATGTAAATGAAAACAAACCATACTGACATGTTTTCAGTTACAGACAATTATACACCACTTATAACCTATCCTGTCATTGTCAGTCAAACATTACATAGCTCATTCAATTCCTGCCTTCCCTTAAACATCATTCCTCTTCCAAAACATTATTCAGCATGTGTTGTTCCCACAATTCCCATTTTTCTATGCATTTTGCTCCTACTGTTTTCTAAAGATCCCATTTCCAGTTGTTTATCTCTGTAACTATATTCCATACTTGTATTTCACTTGATTTAGCATTTGACTTCCATTTTCTAGTAATTGCTTTTTTGCACCCACCAGAATTAAACTCAGCAAGATTTTACTATGTCTAAGCAATTCAAATTCTTTATTATAGCTACAAAAATAATTTCCTTAGTTGCATCAATTTGCTCACCCATTTTTTCTGATAGGGTAGTCTGCAGAGAATTTTTTAAAGTGTGCCAACTCTTTGCAGTCTCCAAAAATATATTCCCAATTACCTCTTTCTTCCCATCACACCTCCAGCATTTCCAATCTACCCGAGGAAAAAATTTGGAGTCTGCTTGGATTATAAAAGTCCATATGCAAACACTTCCAAGGAAAGGTTCTAAACCTTCTAGTCTTTGTTACATATTTCAGAGCCATATATGTATCCCCCATTGTTTTTGTGATTTGCACATCTGTTCTCTCTTCCCAATCCTTTCAAACATACTCTGATTGATTCTTATAGTTATCATGCCATAGTTTATATGCCCTACTAATTATTCCTTTTTAATTGCAACCTCTGCTCTGGATTCTACTAAAAACTCTTCAGTGCTGGTCTTTCACTTAGAATCCACCTATTTCTTTGTCTTTGCCTATAATCTGATATCAATCCTTGATGGGGAAGGTAATCTGTAGCCTGCTGTCCAAATGAATTCTTGGTCTCTTTCCATTCTGTTACCTTTCCGTCTGTAAATATTTCCTTTGCCAGTTTTCTCCAGTAAATTCCAGCCCCCTCTTGTCTATTCTCTGTACCCCTAATTGTAATCATCCCTATCACCAGAATCTCCTTTCTCCATCCGCCCTTTTGGCTTAGTTCTTAGAATACTTTCTGCTACTTTATGAATGTAATATTATATTTTGTGTGGTTATTGTTATTCTCCATAAGGATCTGCGGCTAAAATCCCAGTCTCTCCTTGTTTCTTGAACTTCCTCCCCTGTTTCATCATCATCCCTTTCCACTTTGAATTACAGCTTTCTGCTTGTGCTATGTATAGGAGCCTTAACTGTGTAGCTCTGAAATACCCATTCAAATCAGGTAATCCCAAACCACCTTTTTCTGTTTAAAGGATCAACTTCTCGGTCTTGATTCTTGCCCTCTTCCCCTTCCAGATAAAATCCTTCAACTCTTTATTAATTGCTGCCCACCACTTCTTCTCTGGTTGATAACAATATGCCCGATCTGTGTATATTAAATGGACTAAAAGTGTTTTCACTACTTGTATCTTGCTATCCATATCCATAAAACAGAGTTTCCAATTTCTCAGATTTTGTATTATTTTTTGTTTAGTCTCTTCCCACATATCCTTAGCTGCCATAACAGAGTCCTTTATAACTCTTACTCCTAAAAGTACTTCATTTTCATGCCCCAATAAATATGGGTATTGCCGAAGTAATTGTGTGAGTACATAGTTTGCAGCTATTGCCTTTGTTTTATCTTTATTAATTCTGTATCCCAATTAGACTTGAAATCGTCTCAGAATGTTCCACAACACTGAAATGTCCTTTTTTGGTTTTATCATGTATATAACAATACCATCTGCAAATAAAGCCAACTTTTCTTAAATACCATACCAATTATATCCTTGAATTTTCTTTGCTAGTGGTTCTAAATATAAAGCAAATAAAGGAGAAAGAGGACACCCCTGCCTGGTTCCTGTGCTCAAACAGAACTTTTCAGCAAGGATCCCCACACACTTTTAATTTTCACCCCCTACCCCTCATATATCCTCCTAATCAGCCTTATAATTTTTATCAGAGAATGCAGATGCTTCCATAGCCCTACTCATAAAATCCCAGCTTCTTTGTCAAATTCTTTCTGTGCATCAAGACCCACCAAAAACAGTGGTAATCTGAAGTAGTTAACTTCATTTGATCAGCAACCTGTGGGTTACGGATCCGAGCCGGATCTGAGCCGGCAGTATATCAAGCTAAAGATCCGAGCTCCAAGCTCCACCCCCTTACCCATACTAACCTGCAACCTTCCTCCAATCCCCAGATCTCGTTTGCCGCGGCTTTGCCAAGCACGGGATTCCTCGAGCTCCAGGCGAGTTAAGTATTTTACAGTTTTATAGCTAAAACTTTGGGTACTTAGTTATTTGTGTGTGTGTGTGTGTGTGTGTGTGTGTGTGTGTGTGTGTGTGTGTGTGTGTGTGTGTGTGTGTGTGTAGTATTTTTCTCTTAGGGATATTCATTTTCTTATTACTTTCTCTATATCCCCCTTATTCTTCATACTTCTATCACCAGTAGGCCACTTTTCCCTCAGGTGTGCGTGTGAGTGTGTAGTATGGCTGATAGCCAAAAACTTACCTTTTCTAAGTGCACTGAGTGTGGCCATAAGCTGTCGTCAGCGGATGGTCACACTCAGTGTGTTGTTTGCTTGGTGGTGGCCCATCTTTCCACAGGCTGCCAAATTTGTGCAGCCTTTAACCCCCGGGCTTTGAGAGACAGGAAGAATAAGCTGATTCTGGCGGGCCTTCTACCTGCCGAATCAGCTTCTTCTTCCTCCTCCTCTCCCTCAGTAGCGACAACCGCAGCTGTGGTTGCCCAACCATCTGGCCCTCCTCCCCTGGCTGGGACTCACCCTCCCACCTTGTCCCAGGGAGATCGAGAGGCAAAAAAAGACAGAAAAGAGAGAAGGGAGAGAGAGAAAGAGAGAGAAAGGGACAGAGAGAGAAGCCACAAACGGTGGGCCGAATTGGACCCCTCGGCCCCTCCCACCAAGGTTCTCCCTTCCCCATCGAGGACTTCCAAGCCTTCCTCCCCACGGCTCCATTCTCCATGCTTTTCTCTGGAGGAGGAGGCCCGACCATCTACGAGGTCGTCGTGTCAGCCCTCCCGACCGGCTTTGGTGGCCTCGTCCAGATGTACTAGAAGCCTCTGGGAGGCAGATATGGACCGGATGATGCATCGCTTTTTACAGACTCAGCTGCAGATAGGATTGTTGCTGCCTCCCCCCCCCCCTCCGGGGGGGAGTTCAGCTCCACTGTTTGCCCCGATAGCTCCTTCTCTGATCCACTACCGGGTTTCGGAGTCTTCTGATCCGAGGAGCCTCAGAGTCAGGGAGTCGGCGCCGATGGTTATCACTACCTTGATGCCAGTCATGCCCTCGAGCCTATCTGATCCTTTTTCAGATCCAAGCTCTTAGAGCCAAGAGCCGGGCATCAGATCCGAGGGGGCGAGTGTGTCTTCGGCTCCGTTGCGGTCGGAGCACACTGTCCACTCAGATCCGAGCGCTTCGGTTCCGACTCCGATCCCTTTTCGTTGGATCCGAGGGTGCCAGCCACCTGTCTTAGAGAGGCCGGTTCCCCTTCGGCATTCGAAGTTGTGGAGAGGGTTATCTCTGGAGGATTGAGACCCCTCGCTCTGTCCTCAGGATCCGCCCCCGCTCCCTTGCAGCTCAGTCTGTTCTCCATCATCCACTCCCAGGGACAACCTGTGTCATTGACTCCTCAGCCAGTTCACGTGGAGGAACACGAATCCGTTGGTGAGCCCCCCTCGGACAGTCCCCCCGAGGAGATTCCTCGCAAACACCTGTGCAAAAGGAGGCACTTGGACTCACCTGAGTCCCTTACTGAGGATACCGATTTGGAGGAAGGGGAAGGTTCCCCCAAGTCACGCCCTGACGACGTCTCCTTCAGAGACATTATGGAAATGCTCCGCCAAAGGGGGGGGTGGTCCGCCAAAAAGCCTTCCTCAGATGAATCAGTATTCTTGGAAGCGTTCGTCACAGGCCCATCTACCTCTTGGGTGTCCCCCCCAGCCGACCCTCTGGTCGACCTGATTACCACCAGGGCATGGATGGAACCGGACACTGTAGAGCCTATCCCCAGGAGGCCCGACAAGATTTTGAGCCCCACTACATGGAGCAAGGGTTCCCCTGTAGATGCCGTGGTGGTGGCGGTGGCCACCAAAAAGGAACTAGCTCAGGACAGTTCCTCGGTCCATCCCCCTGACAAGGAGTCACAGGCAGTGGACCGTATTGGAAAGCGATTGTTTGCTTCAGCTACTTTCTCAATTAGGGCGCTGAATTACTTGGCCCATGTTATTAGACTGTAGCGGGATCTGGTTAAAGAGTACGCTGAGTCTCCCCCAGAGTCCATGTCGGCCGAGGATAAACGGACTTTCTCGGCGCATATGGCCACTTTCAAATCAGTATCAAATACATCTATGCGGCTACTTTCCCACGCCATGGAAGGAGCCGCTAGAGTTAGCGGGTCTGGTATCACCTTAAGGTGTCATGCCTGGCTCCAGCTTTGTGATTTCTCGGAACCTTTCAAGGCATCCTTCGAGAATGCACCCTTTGACGGTTCTACCCTGTTCGGGAAGACCATCCGCGAGACGCTGGTCCAGAGCGAGAAAGACGGGAAAACGCTGTCAACCATCAGAATCTGCTTCTGTACCCCTCAAAGGTCCTTCTCCCAGGAACCAGCGAGGGCAGAAGAAGATGTGGTTCCGGAAAGCTCAGCAGACCCAGAACGCTCAGGACTCCTTCTCTCCCAGAGGCAGAGGGGGACAAGGTGGACGCCGGCCCAGAGGCAGAGGGGATCCGAAGAACTTCGGGTCACGGGAACCCTTTTCCGACCGACCTGTGCAGCAGCCCTGAGGGTTTGCCCGACTGCTTCCCTCTGGAGGCAGTCGGGGGACGTTTCTCGAGGCACCTGACTCAATGGGAGTCCATCACGACAGATCGCTGGGTGCTTCAGATAATATCCAGAGGCTATTCATTCCCCTTCATAAACAAGCCCCCTTAATCAAGGCGCCTCCCAGATGTTCCACCCACTCAAAGGGAGGCTGCGGCTTTGGAAATAGAAAAGCTGTTAGAAAAAAGAGCCATCCAGCATGTGCCCCCAGACCTGTCCGGATCAGGCATCTACTCCAGGTTCTTTTTGGTGCCAAAAAAGACGGGGGACTTGAGGCCAATTCTCGACCTGTCAACAGTGAACCTCTTCATTGCCAAGGAGAAATTCCGGATGGTCACCCTGCAATCCATCCTGCCCCTCTTGCAGGAGGTGGACTGGATGTGCTCCATAGACCTCAAGGATGCGTACTACCATATACTCATGGATAGATGGTCCAGGAGGATTCTCCACTTTCGGCTAGGGGCCAGTCATTACCAGTTCAGGGTCCTACCCTTCGGTCTCACCACAGCCCCCAGGGTGTTCAATGACATGGCAGTTGTAGCGGCCCACCTGAGACTCCAGGGCATACAGGTCTTCCAGTACCTAGACGACTGGCTCCTCACCGCCCCCACCAGGCATCTACTCTCTCTAGCCAGGGACTTCTTCCTCCGTTTATCACCCCAGTTGGGGATCACTATAAATGTCAAGAAGTCATTCCTTCAACGTGTTCAGGTTATAGACTTTATAGGGGCCAGGATAGATTCCCTTCAGGTCAAGGCTTTCCTAACGCCAGACTTCACAGCATGAATCTACATGTACTAGCTCTTCTTCAGTCTCCTGCTCCCCCAACAGAGTTAGTCCTGAGAGCTTTGGGGTCCATGGCGGCAGCGATCAGTTTGATCCCTTACGCTTGCCTGCACATGAGGGTTTTACAGTGGACTTTGCAAGTCCAGTGGTCCATTCTACATCGTCCACTAAACTTGCCGATCCCCCTCAGCAGGTTTGCAGGAACTCCCTCATGTGGTGGCTCCAATCCCGAGACCTTCGGGAAGGCCGACCATTTGTTATGCCCCTACCCCAGGCCACAGTGACCATAGATGCCTCTCGCCTAGGGTGGGGGGGGGCATTGTGCGGGCAGAACTGTCCAAGGCACGTGGACTCATACAGAAACTGTTCTGCATATAAATGTACTGGAGATGAGGGCTGTCCTTTTAGCATTGCAGGCCCTTCATGCCTTTCTTCCTCCGGGGACTATTGCGATCCAGTCGGACAATATGTCAGTGGTCTGGTATATCAACAAACAGGGGGGGACCAGGTCCTACCCTCTTTGCCGAGAGGCCATGAGAGTTTGGGAGTGAGCAATCTCCACCAACCGCTTCCTGTTAGCGATGCACATTCCAGGTTGGTCCAAAATTTTGGCAGACAAATTGAGCAGAACTATTCTCTCCCCTTACGAGTGGTCTCTGAACTCTTCCGTAGCGGAACAGATCTTCCTCAAGTGGGATCAGCCTTGCTGCGATCTCTTCACATCGCCTTCCAACGCGAAGTGCAGTGAGTTTTTCGCTCTAATTCCTCCCTTAGGGGAAGCCCCCAGAGACGTTCTAGTCTATGCTTGGCCGCCCGGTCTTCTTTATGCGTATCCACCACTTCCGCTGATGACAAAATTTTTGCAGAAAGCTCGGTTGGGGAGCAAGGTTATCCTCATGGCTCCACTCTGGCCTTTTTCAAGTCTGGTTCCCCTGCCCTACGGTCTCATCTCATAGCTCTTCTCTGGATCTTGGATCCCATTCCTGATCTGATCTCTCACCCCTCGGGAATGACCCCTCTGAATCTGGACGAGCTCAAGCTCGGAGCTTGGCTCATCCAGTACCCTTAATTGCCAGGACTCACGGTATCTCTTCCCTAGTCAAGTCCATTCTGGTGGTGGCACATAAGCCCTCTACCAGGAAGATTTACAATAGTAAATGGAAATTTTTTTCCATTTGGACTTCACATAAGAACTTGGATCCTTTTACTGCTCCTGTTCCAGCGGTTCTAGAATTCTTGTCTTATATTTTTCAGCAGGGGGCCAGTTCATCTACTGTAAAGGTTCAACTGGCTGCTATTTCCCATTTTCATATTGGGGACAACTTTGGTTCTCTTGCTGCTACCAGAATTTGTAAGGCCTTTCTAAAAGGTACCTTTCTGCTGAGACCTCCTATCAGAAATTCATCCCCACCGTGGGACCTGACCTTATTTCTCCAGGCGTTAGTATCGCCTCTGTTTGAACCTGCAGCTTCCGTTGATCTGAAGTTCTTGTCATGGAAGACGGCCTTTTTGGTAGCCATTACCTCAGCCAGGAGAGTGTCGGAGCTTCAGGCTCTTTCTATCAAACCTCCATACCTTGTATTTCACAAGGACAGGGTATCTCTCAGGACTAATCCCTCTTTTCTTCCCAAAGTGGCTTCCGAGACAAACATTAATCAATCCATTAATTTGCCGTTTTTTTCCCCAATTACCAGAACAAGGAGGAGTATAAACTTCATTTACTGGATGTTCACAGACAGTTACATTTTTATTTACACAGAACGACTGTCTTTCGTAAATCTGACCAACTTTTCGTGTCCTTTGCAAAACCCTTTCTAGGAAAACCAGTTTCTAAAGTAACTCTCGCCTGATAGATTTTGAGTTGTATTCTCTTAGCTTATAGAGAATCTGGCTTCCCAGAACCAATGGGAGTTCTTGCTCATTCTACGTGTTCTATGGCAACGTCTGCTGCATTCTGGTCTAGAGTTTCCCTGGATGACATTTGTTCGGTGGCTACTTGGACGTCCTCTCACACCTTTATTTCTCATTATAAGCTAGATTTGCTGTCTAGAGGAAGGGCTGCTTTTGGCTCTGCAGTGCTCCAGAATATTCTTCCTTGAGGACCTCCCAAGATTTCGGGTAGCTGGGGACTCTGTCCCACAGGTTGCTGATCAAATGAAGTTAACTACTTCAGATATAGAAGTTATGTACTCACCATAACGTTCCAATCTGAGTTGGTAAATTCATTTGTCAGCAGACGTCCCCCCCCCCCCTTCCCCCTAACCTGAATAGTTATTTAGCTGAACTTGAGGTTTGGATGCTCGAGTTTTGTTTGTCTCTGAGTCAGGGTTTTCTCAGGTTGTTAGTTTGTTTTGTTGTTTGTGCAGGTGGCAAGCGCGATCTGAGGATTGGAAGGAAGTTGCAGGGTAGTATGGGTAAGGGGGTGGAGCTTGAAGCTCGGATCTTTAGCTTGGTATACTGCTGGCTCGGATCCGTATCTGATCCGTAACCCACAGGTTGCTGACAAATGAAGTTACCTACTCAGATGGAACGTTATGGTGAGTACATAACTTCTATTTTTCTTACATTCTGCTTCCCTCTGGATTATCATTGCTCTAGTAATGTTGTCAAATGTTTGTCTCTCCTCCACAAAGCCACGCTGATCCATATCTCTCAATTTTGGCATCACCTTTGCCATTCTTTTACCCATTATAAACACAAACATTTTATAATTGTGGTTTAGAATCAAAATGGGTCTATGTGAAGCTAGATCTGTGGCCAGCTTCTCTTCTTGGGATTGGTGCTAACATTTTGCTTCTGGTGAGAGAAGAAGCAAAGGAGTATTGTATCCCAACAGAGTGAAGCTGTGCTGAGACAAGCATTAGTAATAGCCATTCATGTAACTCCCCTCTTTTCATCATTCTTGACAAGCTAATTCTTTATTTACAGTAAGTACTTCTTGATTTCTTCCTAACGTCAGAATATCTGCCTAAATACGTCATCCTTAAATTTTCAGGGTATACGTATTAGTTTCCCCTCGAGTGTTTGGCAGTGCTCTGTACAGACTCAGATGCTTTGAGTGACATTTTTCCTGTAAAAGGCTTCAGTACTTAATATAGTGAGCTGATATTCAGGCATGTCTAAAGGTCAGTACCCTCTGCTTTCTGCTGTCAACCTAATGAACTTGGGCATCCTGAGGCAGTGTAGCAACTGCCTCGTGCACAGACAACCCTCTCCTCTTACCTCCCAACACTATGATGTGTAAGATATGCACATATATAGCCAAATTGGAAGCCAAGCACTCTCCAGCCAAGACTGGATTAGCCAGTCAAGAGGAGAAGGATAACACCTGCACCACACCACATTCAACATGTAGCCCTCCCGAGCATACACCACCACAACCCTCACATAGTAACACAAAACACACACCTACTTTCGTGGAGGCTGTCAATAAAAATCTGCCCAAACAACAGAGACCTCCGTGGCAGAAACGCAAACAACCACCACATCACAGCACAAATTGAGACACACACCTCACATAAGCAGTATGCCACTCCACCAAAGCCCATAAGGCAAAACAACTTACCAAATACACTAGTCATAGGTGACTCAATAGTAAGGCACACTGATGTCCCACTCACTAGGTTGAATAAGGAGAAAATTATGGTCAGCTGCCTGTTGGGTGCCAGGATCTGCCACATAACGCACGCACGTAGGTCACTCCACAACAGGTATAAATGTGACTCTGTTATTGTCCATGTTGATGTGAATGACCTGAGATGTACCTCCCTGGACTACATGAAGAGAGGCATAGAGGAGCTGTTTGATCTTGTAGCCCAGGCAGGTATGACCCTAGCTCTGAGTAGCATCCTATCGTCACCCAGAATGATACCACAGTACAAGCAGAAAGTGATTGACTTCAACAATTGGCTAAGTTTCATTCTAAAGGGATCCAGTATCTGTCTGCCTGGCATGACATGATCAACAGACCTCAATGCATCGCCAGAGATGGCCTGCACCTGTCACCCCAGGGATTCTGGATACTGGCCAAAGCTCTTGCCTCTCCTATAGTGCCTTTTTTTAGGCAATGTCCTAAAGACAAAATTACCACCATAACAACTACAAGCAAACAAAATCTGAGGGTTGTGCTACTCTACGCTAGAAGTCTAAATCTCAAAATGCACTCGTTCGAAGCACTCCTTAAAATGGAGAACATTGACATCTGTGCAGTGACCAAGACCTGGTTCAAAGCTCCGGAGAGCAACCCAGAACTACCAGGCTATAATTCATACCACACCTTTCAACCCCTAAACTTGGACCAAAGCACTAAAGCGGTGCTGCCTCCATATTCATAAAGGATATACACAGCTCCAGACTAATAGCCAGACATAACGCATCAGAGGTGCTTCAGGTACAACTAACACTGGGTAAAACTGCAATCCAGTTTGTAGCCTGCTATAGACCCCCCCCCACCATGTCCCAAGACTCCCACTCCACATTCCTAAACCCACTGGAAAATATTAAGAGTACAACCCAATACCCTTATACTGGGCGACTTTAACTACCCTTCCATTAACTGGGAAAATTGCTCATGTACCAACACACTTGCTCAACGTTTTCTGGAATTCATTAATTCCAATTCCCTGGACCAACTCATTCTTACCCCCACCAGGGGTAGAAACGTCCCTGACCTGGTCATTACTAACATGGGTGACCGTTGCTCTACATCAGTAATCAACTCCTCCCTGGTCAGATCTGACCACAAGCTAATCACCATGGATATCCACCCCCCCCCCAAAGGAAACCAACGTAAAAACTTCTCCAAAGCCAGTTTTGGGCTTCTAAAAGCAGAGGTGGCTAACTCCATGACACCCATGCAAATGGAAAATAGGTGCATGGTTGCTGAATCATACACCAGTGCACTGTATGAGCACATGCACAAGTGCATGGAACGGACCACACCAAACAGAACCAAGACTCTCTCTGCCAAAAAAGGAAGCCAATCTGGTGGTCCCCCACCATAAACAAACTGTAAAACAGAAGAAAAAAACTGTTGCAGAAAAGGGTGAAGTCCCAAGAATGGAAAAACTCCTTTGCAGCTTCAGCAAAAACTGAGAGCCCTCGTCAAATCCCCTAATGCTAGCTATGAAAACAAAATTGCTGCAAATTCTAAAGACAACCACAAGGCATTCTATAGTTATGTCAAGAATCTACATGGCAATACTCAGATCTGCTCTGAGTTAAAGCACAATGGCAATACATACACAGAACCAACTGATATTGCCAACATATTGGCTGACAGGTTCAGTGTGAACTTTACCCCCTAAAGGGCCTATCACAATACCTGAGGAATGCCACGTCCCTATTATCACGGCTACACAGGTAAAAACCGCACTGTCCAAAGCCAAGAATACAGCTTCCATGGGACCTGATAATATCCCTGGCTGTGTTCTACATGAATTACAAAGTGAACTGGCACCACACCTGAGTACCCTTTTCAATCACAGCCTCATTTCAGGCTTTGTTCCTACCGAATGTTGCACTGCTACGGTCATCCCACTCCACAAAGGGGGAGCGACTACAGCCCCTGGGAACTACCGCCCCATTAGCCTGACGAGTCTGATATGTAAGGCTATAGAGCGCATCATCATGGACCTTATAAATAAGGACATAGGGAATCTCCAAACTCTGAACCCTATGCAGTATGGGTTTGTGAAAGGTAGATCATGCCTGCTCAACCTGATAGACTTCTTCGAGTCTGTCACCAGAGCTTTGGATGAGGGCAAGGTAGTTCACACAGCCTACCTAGATCTTGCCAAGGCCTTCAACACCATCTCACTCAGGAATCATCGATAGACTCACTAAACTCGGCATAAACCACTATGTAATAAGATGGGTTGCCAACTGGCTCACTGATAGAGCCCACACTGTGAAAGTAGCGGACTCCAAATCTGACTACCGACTAGTTACAAGAGTTGTCCCACAGGGATCGGTACTAGGTCCTCTCCTGTTTGGCATCTACTTCTCTGAAGTTCAAGCCAACACAAAGGGACTCTGGCTGACCAAATTCGAAGGTGATTGCAAACTGGGAGCCATTATTGATTCTCTAGCTGATGTAGACATTCTACAAAAAGGCCTCACTGACACCACTGACTGGCACCAGAATCATGGGCTTCAGTTCAATGCCAAAAAGTGCATTGTTATTCCCTTTGGGAAAAATTCGGTGTCCCTGAACTACCACATAGGCGGTAGTCTACTAAACACCGAAGGTGTGATAAGAGACCTGGGGACAGAGGTTAACAACAACCTCTCCTTTGATAACCACATTGCCACCGTAGTCAGAAAGTCCTTCTATGTGGCACATCTCATTACAAAATGTTTCTCATCCAGGAAGAAAGAGGTCATAATCCCTCTCTACTCGTCCCTCATTAGACCTATTATAGAATACAATGCTCCATTTGGGATGTACCTCACTAAACACCTACAACAACTGGAAAGGCCACAAAAATACCTAACTAAGAGGATCTTAGGCCTTAGACACATGCCCTATATGGACAGACTCAAAAAACTCCAGCTATACTCTGTCTCTTATCGCCTACTTAGAGGCAATCTCTGCTTGACCTACAAAGCCATGTCTGACCCAGAGCTGCTAGATATGCTACACCTAAAGAAATCCCAATCCCTCCGTGCTACACACTCCAGGGACCTTAACCTCAGTACCAAAATAAACAGAACATGCTGGAGGGACTGGTTCCTAACCTAGAGACTTCCCATACTCTGGAACAAACTTCCCATTCACATCAAGCAGAGCACTCCACTGGCCCTCTTTAAGAGAAATCTTGATGAATGGATGGGCAATAGGAAGTTCACCCCGGGGATCACTTCAGTGGCCTTGCTTGACAGAGGCACTGGGAACTAACTTTGGGTGGCATGATGCCAGAGAATCTTCTTGGGCTAGGCTTATATAGGCTCCAAGGCCATTAGCCTAGTACACACCTATGAACTATTCTGATGGGTCTTTTACTGTCTTTAGGTATTACAGCTTTCTTCCAGGATGTTGGTGCTTCCCCTACTTTTAAATAACTGTTAAACCTTCCAGGTCTTTATCAGTTTTTTTCCCCTCCTAGCTTCCAAACATCCACAGAAATACCATCTATTCTTGAGGAATTTCCTGTATATTAGCTAAACATCACAATTTTTATCTCATCTCCTCCTGTCCTGTTAGTAATTGAGCCTCATTTACCTGTAACTTTGGCATATTTGTTTCTTCCATAAACATTTCCATTTGTAATTTTTCTTGATTTCCACATTTCTCTGCTTTATACAGATTTTTCATAAAATTTCCAGAATATCTCTAATACTTCTACAGGATCCCTGGATATTTTCCTTATTATAGGCTCCCTAATCTTGGCAACAACCCCTTCTACGTTTTGTTGCCTGAACCATTTTGCTAAAATATTTTGTGCTTTGGAGTAATTATCAAAAAACAGTTGCTTAACAGCAGTCTTTATAAACTCGTGCATATTATCGAGGTAGTCCCTTTTTTTTCTTTAGCACTCTACGTTTGTGGCTCCTCTTCTGCTGTGCGATTCCCCCTATTCTTCAATATTTTAACTTTTGTCAGTACTTTTAAATAATTCTTGTTACTTCTTAACCATATCTCTTTTTCTTTTATTTCTACCTTATTCTTAAACTCCACTTTAATTTTATCCCACATATTAGCTATATTTTCAGAAGAAATTTCTATCTTGTCTAATAACTCCAGAATAATTTTGACTACCCATTCCTTAAAATCCTGTCCTTTTAACAGATAGGTAGGGATGTGACAGTGTCTGATTTTTATTTCATTACCCTGCATTTCTGTTTGTTATTATTGTCACGTGATCCAAAATAGTTGTTGTGTATCAAAACTTTCAATTAAATACCAATGTTTGTGTGAAATACAGTTTCTGTCTAGTCCTAGCCCAGTTTTTGTACCATAGGGAATAATATGCAAGTTCTCTCTGAACTCCTACTACTGAATTCACATTTTTCATATCAAATAGTTTCATAAATTTCTTCAAAAATGTCCCCTTTTTTTGTTGTATTTTCCCTCCTAGACCCCCCCAGATTCATCCTTGCTGTTGCAAAACAAATTCCAGTCACCAACTATAATTAATATTCCCTGCTGAAAGCTGATTATTTCTCCCAGAATTTTCTTAAGTTCCATTTTAGTAGTTTTAGGTGAAATATAAATACAAGCCAGCGTAATCCTCCTCCCTTGCAGGCCCAGTATCCTCGAGAGTAGTGTAGCCCTAACCTCCCCGTATCTTGGACAGTTCAATTAAATATACTGAAGATCCTCATCAGTTTTCTTCCAACATTGACAAAAGGAGTAATTTCTAATCTTTTTTACCTTTTTTCCAGCATACCACTTTTAAAGATTTCAAATTTATTTCTCATATAGATGTTTAGTACTTTTCCATCTTGGATAACTAACAGGATATTCTCGATTACATGACATGATCAGCTTCATTACATAGTATTTGTTTGCTTTAATTATTTTTACATCTTTCTTTTTCCATGTTCTTTTAGCCATTTTTTTTTATTGTGGTATATATATATATATATATATATATATATATATATCAGCCATTCAGTAGTATATTCTTCCTTAGATAACTGTTTACATAAATGAATTAATGTCTTCTTGGAGTCATAACTACCATTTTATAGGTTTCATAGTTATATTTTGTTGACCATGTTTCCTTATGTATCTATTTATGTGTCATCAAATTGTTTGTTTATTCATTTATTAATTTATTTGTATTTCTTGATTCGCCTGATGAAGCCTTGATGGTGAAAGTTTGACTTTCATGAGACGTTTTAACTTGCGAGTTTTAAATAAAAGATTTTGTGTGTTCCAGTGCTTTTTTCTTTTTGGATTTGTTTGCTCTATTAAGTGCTGGTTTACAACCACTTGGATGTATTTTTGGACATAGGCATAAGAGGGTGACAGAATCAAACGTTTAGCCACTGAACCACAGGAAATAGCTTGATTAACAGCTCCTTAATCCGTAACACCATCTGCCAGACACATTAACTTGTTAGATAATTTCATTATTTTCACCCAGTTTATCAGGACCATAATAAACGCTTGTTTACTCGCTTGTAATTGTTTTCCCTTAAGTATACAGTAGGGAATGATTTGGGTAAGTTGATTATATGTGTTATTAAACTGTAAACTTTCTGTAAAAGATGATCGTCTTCAACCTGTCCCTCTCATTTCTGTATACTGTGAAGCTATTCACCTTCAGCTGAATGGCAGGTAGTAAAAGATTAATTTTATAAATTATGTACATTTTGTCCAGTTGATACTGGATGTAAAACATTGAGATCTGATGTTGTATTTTTTGTCTGCTCATCAACCAATGAGTAGGATCCAACTTCAGCCACTTCTAAAGACTTGGCTCTGTAGCTCAAGCACTTCCACTTACCAGTAATCCTCCCATCTAACAATAATTACTCCAGATCTCGTTTGCCTCTTCAGTGAATGGACTTGGTCTACTGTAGCTTGGGTGATTTAGTGAATAGGATAAGTGCTTTGATTAATATCTTATTATTCTATTCTATTCCTGTTCTTCCTGCCTCCCATTGTTCTGTTAGCAATATATATATATATATATATACATGTATATATATATATATGTATATATATATATATATATATATATATATATATATGTATATATATATATATGTATATATATATATATATATATATATATATATATCTGTAGATAGAATTTTTTAAGGTATTACAGCCACCACTGTTTTCTTCCAGGATGTTGGTGCTTCTCCTCCTTTTAAAATACTCTTAAACAAAACTTTCCAGTTCTTTATCTTTTTTTCCCTCCTAGTTTCCAAACTTACACAGGAATACTATCTATTCTTGGGGACTTTCCTGTAGATTGGTTATAGATTGGTTATATATCACCATTTTTATCTCGGCTCCTCCTATCCTGTTAGTAACTGATGCTCATCTACCTCTAACCTTGGCATATTTAATTTCCTTTGCACCTTTTCTTGATTTGCATGTTTCTCTGATTTATACAGATTTTCATAAAATATACGAAATATTTCTAGTACCTGTAGAGAATCTCTGGTTATCTTCCTTGTTACAGACTTTCTAAGCTTGGTGACAACCCATTTTACTTTCTGTTTGAGTCATTGTGCTAAAAGTGTTTGTGCTGTGGAGTTACTATCAAAAACAGCTGCTTAACAGCAGTCTTTTTAAACTCATACATATTATCAAGGTAATCCCTTATCCTCTGTTTAGCATTCTGCAGTTGCTCCTCTTCTTGTTCTGCAAGATTCCCCCTATTTTGCAATACTTTAACCTTTGTTAGTCTCTCTAAATAATTTTTACTTCACCATATGTCTTTCTTTTATTTCCACCCTATTTTTAAACTTCACTTTAATTGTATCCCACTCCCTAGCTATATTTTCAGAAGTAGTTTCTATATTCTTTAATAACTCCCAAATAATTTCCACTACCCATTCCTTCAGTTCCTATCTTTTTAACAGATAAGTGGGACTAAATGATTTAAATTTAAGTTCAAAATGAGTTATCTAACCTGATAAACTGAATTTATTGTCTGTATTGAAATCTTTTTTCTTGAAATACAGTCCATTCTGGCAGTCACTTCTGCAAGGAGGGCATTGAAGTACTTTTCAATTTATTCTACATCCCATGTGCTTGGGGTAGTTATGTTTACTTATTTATGCCTAATGCAATGTCTGATGTTGCTGTAAACCAAACATTATCAGTTTTGTCATTCTATACTGATTCTCAGAATCCATGTACAATTATTGTACATTATGGACCTTTGGAAACAGTTGTGGGATTACATTTCCAGAACTTAGGACATCAAGAATCGACTCAGATTCCTTTGTCCTTAGAACAGTTTAGTGGCTACTTTCCGGAAATAACTATTTCTAAGCAGACTTTTAGTTGTGCTGTATTTTGCTGTGACTCCTTATGGAAGCCTGTTCAAGGTTCATCAGATCCCATTTTGGGAAAGGGACAACTGCTTTGGCAGTGATTTCAGGAAAGCAATCTCAGCAGGGAATATTTTGAAGCAATACCTAATCCTCATTACTGATATTAATCAAAAAAGCATCAACTGTGTTGCTTTTCCAGCACTAGAGGACATTCTACAGCAAACATCTGAGGATGTTGTCTGCTGTATCCACCTGGTCTCTGGGTGTGTATCCTGCTATTCTACACAAAGATAATTACCAGGATGTCTCAGAATCTGTCATATATGTGTATTAATTTATTTATTATTGATTGATTGATTGATTGCATTTAGTTACTGGGGCAGTCCAACTGGGCAGAAAGCTACCCCTTTTCAGTAGAGACCCTGGGAGAAAAGCTCCAGTATTACATAAAGAGCATAGTAAACAGAGGTATAAAAGTTATCAACAAATATACAAAATTTGGTAGTTCTGTATTAACGCAACCAGGAGCCAAATGGTTTCATACCTCGGAATTTTTACTGAATTGTACAGTCTTGCAGTCAGGTAGGACTGCTTTTGAGTAACGCAGAGTAAAATTTATATTGGACTTTGGTAGTGTTCAACGCCACAGTCAGCATTGAATTCAGATGGGTAACACAACAAAGCTTTTTGGTTGGGACAGAGCAGGACATTCTCCTCATACCACACTGAATTCAAGTTTGAATTGACAAATAATGCAGCATTTCATCCTTTTGTAATTAAAATGAGGAGTATGTACATGTTCAAAATGAAGGGCATCTACTGTCTTTCGTAAAGAAGGTGTCAGCAGCAACAAAAATGCTAACATGGAACATGTGGAAATTACGGGCTTAAACTCTTTGTAATTGTGATCCCCCATCGGCAGGTTCTTTGATGTATAACTTTTCTAAGAGGAGCACTGTGTTCTTTATATAGGAATATCAGTGGATTACGTAATACTAATGGTCACCTAGAATATTTATACAGACAGATGCATGATGATGGTGAGTGTGTCTCAGAGGTCTTACAGTATAATTTTAATATTGAACACCATTTTCTATAAAACATTTACATGATCCGTAACAAATGAAGAAAACATATTTACATTACAGATACAAGGATATGCTAAAATATGTGCGTATGTGTTTATATATTGGCTCCTGGTTGCGTTAATATGCAAGTACCCAAAATATAACAGATTATCATTAATTAAAAGAAGTATCATGTAATGAGCTATGAAACTTTTAATGGAGAGAAAAGCTTTCCAAAAGAAAAAAAAACAGAGGTGTACATATGCAACATTTAAACAGAGTATCACTAGTTAATAGCAAAATATCATTGATTAATGTTGTGTGACGTACTCCGCATAGCAGTAGATGAATAAATCCATTTATCTTTTCTTGGTAGAAGCACCCTTCGCTTCCCCTTCAGGTTACTGTTTTGCTGATTGCTCTTCTCTGTCTATGTAATTGACATCCAAGACCCCAGTTTATACTAGCTTGGAGAAAAAGCATGCTTTTGTTCAGACGTTTGCCCAGCTAACATACAGCCCCCCCTCCCATCACATGTCACAAGCAGAGTTGTAAAACTATCGCCTGAGAAGGAGTGAGAGAAGCCTTGGCAATCTTTGGTAGTATTTGAAGGCTGAGTATTAGTAGGTTCAAGGCCCTATGTGAGTATCTGGGGACTGGCGATCAGGGTAAGAGATTTTCTTTCACTCAGAATGGAAGTTTAAAGTTACTGAAATATTGCTGTTTACCTGAGGTACATTGCCTGAAAACTGTCTCCCCTCCTTTCATCTCTAATAAAATTATCGGCATTCTAGAGTGGAGAGACACTTGTGAAAAGCCTTCACCATGGGAAGTGGGTGGACAAACTAACTTCATTTCTCTTGAGAGAGTGGCACCCAGGGCCCAGCATACTTGCATCCTGCCACCCTAGCCCACCCAAACCTTAGAAAGCTCAGATAACGCCATCATTTTTAATTTGACTTATGCTCTTGGGAGACACAACCCCTTCCTTTTTCTTTATGCCCAGAACTGAATTTTCTAATGTTTTACAAAATGTGCCTGAGTAACATGTAGGAGGAGTGCTACAGGAAATGTCTTTTAGCTGTGTAGTCATTAAGGCTTTTAAGTTTCATAACTTTCCTGTCTGAAGTCTTTTTGTTGAAAGTATGACAGTGAGCCTGGTTTGTTTATATTACGCTATTCCCCTAAGCAGTAAAGGATCTAGACCCTGTTGATGAGCACCTTTGGAAGCATTTAACTGCTAAAAGAACAGTTTGTGGTGGCTTTCTCTTTTTTCCCAAAATAATTTTTTATTTTCAAAAAAAGGTGAGTAAACAAAACCATGCATATACAAAAAAGTACAAGCAATGAATACGCACAAAAATTACATACATGGATGCTTGTGACCTTGTTATAAAGTGAGATGAACATAAGAGCATATTTAACATGGACAAGGAAGAAGACTACAGCTTCTTGAATTATGCATAGTATACAAATTAACAACAACAACCCAAAAGGAACAGTATATACAGTGCTACCAGTACTAAAAAAAAAAACAAACAGTGTCAGTACTTTAATACTACCTATTAACAGCCCTACTTGTACTTTGTAGTAGTAGAGAGTTGCCCCATAAATAAAGAAAGAGGGTATAAAGGAAGGTTTGTAGGAAAGCCAGATTTTAGTCGCACAGGATTATTTCAAATAGGCTTTTCCAAAGTTTACTGTAATAGGCTCTCTTCCTAGGTCCATATATGATGAATTTCTGAGCCGAGATATATTTGGTGGCCATGTCCTTGAATCCCCGCCAGCACAATTTGGTCCGATCTAACCAGTTATATGTGATGTAAAGTTTTATGAGGGAACACATCGTAATTAAGATGTGAAGATGAAATTTAGGCAGGCCCGGGGGAGGTATATTTAGTATAGCCGTATCCCATGAGAGAGTGGAGCTATAGTAACCCATTTTTTTGAGACGCACTTTGAGAGAACACCATAGTTTATGGGAATTTTTGCAATGCCACATAATATGTAGTAAGTCAGCTCTCACACCAGGACAGCACGAACAGAAAGGCGAGCTATTGGAGTTAAATTTATTAATTCTTACAGGGGTATAGTAGGAGTTGTTATTCAACATCAGTTGCGTATATAAGAGTTTTTTAAAGGGGGAGAGTTCTATAGTGGTTTTTATAGCTAGTAATTTTTGGTCTTCTGTAATAGGAGAGATTTGCTTATCCCAGTATTTGGAGAATAGGCAGTTACCTTTTGTAAAGTAGAGGGTGTAATAACTTGTATGACGAGGATGTTGTTTTGTTGTCATTAGCAACTGTATTAATGATTAGTTTTAGTTTATCAATTAGTAGTGTATCAGGGAATATATTATTGGTTTGTGAAGAGATAAGTTCCCTAAGTTGACGGAGCATAACCGTGTATTTGTTATTAACTTTCAGAGTTAAACGTAGCTCAGCAAGAGAGAAGTTTTTATGTTTAAGGATATCCCATACTGTAAGGCCTTTAATGAGAGGGAATTCCTCCAGATCTATCATCTTGTTGTTGATCCTTAACTTAATTTACTTAATTTACTTCAAATTTCCTAACACAGACCTGCCAAAAATTTTAAAAGCATGCTTTTGTTCAGACATTTGCCCAGCTAACATGGGTTGCTCCCCCCCTCCATCACATGTCACAAGCAGAGTTGTAAAACTATCGCCTGAGAAGGAGTGGGAGAGAAGCCTTGGCAATCTTTGGTAGTATTTGAGCTGAGTATTAGTAGGTTCAAGGCCCTATGTGAGTATCTGGGGACTGGCCGATCAGGGTAAGAGTAAGAGATTTTCTTTCACTCAGAATGGAAGTTTAAAGTTACTGAAAATATTGCTGTTTACCTGAGAATTTACATTGCCTGAAAACAGTCTCCTCCTTTTCATCTCTAATAAAAATATGGGCATTCTAGAGTGGAGAGACACTTGTGAAAAGCCTTCACCATGGGAAGTGGGTGGACAAACTAACTTCATTTCTCTTGAGAGTGTAGCACCCAGGGCCCAGCATACTTGCATCCTGCCACCCTAGCCCACCCAAACCTTAGAAAGCTCAGATAACGCCATCATTTTTAATTTGACTTATGCTCTTGGGAGACACAACCCCTTCCTTTTTCTTTATGCCCAGAACTGAATTTTCTAATGTTTTACAAAATGTGCCTGAGTGCTACAGGAAATGTCTTTTAGCTGTGTAGTCATTAAGGCTTTTAAGTTTCATAACTTTCCTGTCTAAAGTCTTTTTGTTGAAAGTATGACAGTGAAATTTCAAATTAAATCCTTTCAGAAATTGATTAAGGACATTAAAGGATCTAAACCCTGTTGATGAGCACCTTTGGAAGCATTTAACTGCTAATCTAAGGATCAACAACAAGGTGGTGGCTTTCTCATAGGACATCGTTTATCCTTAAAAGAAACAGAAACGTGTTTTTGTTTTTGTTGCGGGGATCTCAAATTTAGGTAGACCGGTGAGAGAAGCAAAGCCTAGGATGTCTGTCTGACACTGCTGTGCTAAATGGAGTGAGTGTTTAATTCAGCTGGTTAAAAAGAGCCGAATCTCTCAAGTTACTTAACATTGTGGTTGGGCTGTCCTGTAATGGTCATGGCTTACAGTGTGGCAGCAGCATGCCCTAGGAGACATCTGACTACTAAAAAGATCTGTCCAAAAGATTGTTTAATGCCAGGGTGTAGTTATTTATTTTTTTGTTCTTCCTAGTGTTGTGCTTTCAAGGGTCACCCTCCCTCTGTCTTATGGCAGGAAATCTTGAGCTGCCTGACCGTTTGTGTGCATGGAAGGTGCCCTAAGCTTTGGAAGCTGTTCGGCTGTTAGATCTTTGACAAAATATAACCCATACCGCCTCGGAAATTTATATCAAGATGTACCTCTCAAACTTCACTTCATTGATCTGTTGAGATGAATTTGTTGACATCCTTATTTCAAACACACAAGTTGGTTATGCTCAGAGAGTGAGCCATAGTCCTCTGTGTTATAGCCAGGTTCATGTTAAAAAAGGAAGCAAACCTTGTGCTGCCACACAGCAGGAACTAGATAACTACACTGGAAAGCAACTAGCAGTTTTAAAACTTGCAATACTCTTTCAGTGCCACACAAGTAGCATTCCAAGTCCAGTACAAATCACGAACACTTCACTTTGCCACACAGCACTTTTTTTAATAGTGAAACTATCACAAGTTCTCCATGTACTGCAAAGGATTCAGAAATTCAGCTGTTGATTTTTGCTGTCAAGGTGAGTTTCCTGACATCCTTTTCTCAAAAATAAATGATGGTTTTGGTCAGAAACCAAATCAAAATTCTGTATAACTATCTCTTTTTGAAAGGAAAGGATTCACCATATTTAAAGCTTATTTCCTCATTTGCAGCAAAAAGCCCAAACTTCTTGTTTATGACATAAACCTGTACAAGCAAGAGAGTTAACAAGATATTGCTTTTTTGTATGTAGCACCAACCTAAGAAGATTAATCTTTGGACTGAATGTGCTCATTTGAGCTAACTTATCAGCTTGTAGCTGCTCTCTCCACTGACATTACCCTTGTCTGAGTTTCTCTCAGTCCCTCACATTTCTGTCATGAAAGTGCTTTGCAACACTTTGACTGCTCTCCCTTTTGTAAGACTGGTCAACTAATTACAAACAAGTATGAGATGTGAAAAAAAGAATTTATTCAAAGAGGCATTAAATAACTTGGACATAAGGTGCAGTATTTTGTGAATGTGTTTAGGTCTGTGTTGTTACTAAGTAGTCAGTCTGCTGCATTGCTTTCTGTACGAGTCCTAATGCATTTACATGCGATTGCAGTTTTTTGAACCCGTGTTCAAATGTGAGGAACTAGCTGTTGCTTTACTGGTATGGTTTTCAAATTTTGAAAGGATTAGATGGCATATATGTTTCAGAAGAATAATCTCCAGGGAGAGGAAGACTGAAAATAAGTAAATTTTTCTGAATTTAACTGCTTTCTAGTTTTGTGTAGAATTTACTTTTCATTTGGGATTGTTTATAAATAGCCGTAAAGAATACTTCCATTTGGAATGGCATAGTACACCATTGCTGCAGCATATGGCAATTTTCTTATCTAGGGCAGTTTGGGTCTAATTCTTCACCCTTTCTTCCACACAGGAGTATGCAAAAGCAGCCTGCAGTAGAACATTGCCTTGTGGTCACTTATGTGGTGGTGTAAAGAATGAAGAGCACTGTTTGCCTTGTCTGCATGGCTGTGATAAGAGTACCTCAAGCCTTAAGCAAGATGCAGATGATATGTGCATGATTTGTTTTACAGAGGCACTGTCAGCTGCTCCTGCACTTCAGGTGAGTTTACCTAATGTTGAGAGCCAAGAGTTTAGCTAACCTTTGTTATAAAGTTTTGAAATGTACCCATTTTTTTCTAATTGCAGCCTATGTATTTTTTATTTTGTTTCCACTAAGTAATTAAGATCTGTTTACTTATTTGGATTTTTTTATTATTATTATTATTATTTTTAGTTGGAATGTAGCCATGTGTTCCATTTGCACTGCTGTCGACGGATTCTTCAAAACCGGTGGGTTGGTCCCAGGATAACATTTGGATTTATGGCCTGTCCAATATGCAAGGTATATATAAAAGGGACATAATCTTTTCTGTTTAGTAGTGTGACTCTTATTTTCTTGCAAGTACCATTAATTGAATGTTATAATATTTATGACTTTGTGTAATTTCAGAGCAAGATCAGTCATTTAGTGTTAAAGGACCTGCTTGATCCCATTAAAGACCTGTATGAGGATGTAAGGAGAAAAGCTCTTATGAGGTTAGAATATGAAGGCCTGCATAAGAGTGAAGCTATCACAGTACCTGGTGTTCGCTTTTACAGTGATCCTGCTGGATATGCCATGAACAGATATGCTTACTATGTCTGCTACAAATGCAGAAAGGTAGGATTTGAAGGCTTCAGCATTTCTTTATAGTTTTTCTTAGCAGAGTTAGTTTGTACCAGCAATGCACATTTATTTGTAGACCATTTCCATCCCTCACAAGTAAAGTGAATATTTTTGGTGATCTTGTAACTCTGCCCAGACCTTGAAAAAAGTTAATAAATAAATACACTCTTACACACACAAACACATACACACATATTGTTTATTATGGTTTTTGTACCCCTTCTGCTTCAGTATTTCCAGCTACCCAGTGCCCTGCCCATCACCAGCCTCTCCTATTGCCCTTGCACTATTCCATTCTGTGTCTAGGGCCAGCACGGAACCTAAGGATATCCTGTGGAGTTGTGCTGTTGACTGTTTCCACCAGAGTATTTTTTCATTTATGACCTACCCCTTAGTATTCCCATGTCCTCTGCATTTGCTTGTTATATCTGAAGGTTATTCCCTCTACAATGCCTCCCCCACAGCATTTGATGCCCAAGCCTGTTAGCAAACTCAGGCAACCTGGGCCATAGTCAGTGCTTTAGCCCTGTATGCTATGGCACTGGCTCACATATTGACTAATATTGAGGACACTCATTAAGGGATCCTTGGTTGATTTCTTCTTTTCCACATATCACAATTTGTCAAAAAGCTTAGAAGAATCCGTTGCTTACAAACATCCACTCGCCTCTTCTGACCCACATTGTGATATGATACTTAGGATGCATAACAGTGCTCATCCCAAGCCCATAAGTTGAACTTCTGGTGCTCACAGTTCGAATACAGTCTGCCTTTGTCGGTGGAATGTTCTGAATTTGCATGCCTAGGAAGTCATAGTGCCCATATGGCTGTCATATTACAATCAACACCAAGAGCAATATTTCCTTTATTGTCTCAGGGAAGGACGTGAAAAATTGCTGCAAGTGTCACTATTTCAGACATGCCTCTTGAAGACAGTGTAGGGAAAAGCTTTTGTCTAACCTTGCAGTCAAGAAAATTGTGGCCAATCTGGGCTCCTTCAGTAGTGTTAACGAGCAGATGGCTATGCCTCATGCATAGTTCAGAAGAGTGCCACAAGGGCAGACAGCGGATTGCAGTATATTCCCTAAGTGGTGAAGCTGGTGTTAACTCAACCTTTAGGTCTCTCCCTACTTGTTGAACGTATCCTCAGAGGAAGCCCTCTCAGTCTTCCGTTATGAAGGTAGGCACATCACTGGCTCCTGTCTTGGGGAGGTACTTCACTTGGTGCTAATTCTGTCCATCCTCAAGTTGATCAGCTAGGGCTTGAGGCCATTCAGCTGGATCCCATGGAGTAGCAGTCACTTGGTAGCAGACTGTCAGAGCTCTGAGCTCTTAATCTATCCTGCTAGAACCTACATCTAGGCTCATTTTTGAGTGGGTTGGTCCCCAGTTGATTAAAATGAAGCAGGTCATCCTGTCCCGGGGACCAGGGAATAACTTTCAAACAGGTGTTTGGTGGGAGCTAGAGTTGCAGGTGTAGGAGTGCACCCTTAGGGAATACAGGGAACATTATCTCTTGCCAGTGTTTGGTCCAAGGCAGGACTCTACCGGCAGCCCATTGCAGTGACTGTATATTGTCTGACACCTGGCACATAATAGTCACATGCTCACATTTTCAACATACTGTTTGTGAACTCCTGCATCCAGGTAGCAGGGGTTCATGGGATTCTGTCTCACCTAGGATCCTGTTATAAGTAATCAGAAGACCAGTGTCTTGGGGATTGACGTGGATAAGTCTCAGTCTTCTTCAGTTCCCCAGTCATCTTGTCCTTTGTTAGGAACAGCTTGAAGTGTTCTTCAGTTTCTATCCCACCCCCTCAGAAGTGTATTGTTGGCTGCCTGGAAGAAAAGCCTGAGGAACCATAAATTCTTCCATGGAACCAGTCATCAGGGATAGTCCAAGCAGCAGAGAGGCATCAGGACTACTACATAAACCCCCAGAATATGGATACACTTTTTAAACCCATGTCTGAAGGGGTAGAATGTCTTAGAGTGTATCCTTATGCTATTACATGGTATGTTCAGTCCACCTGCTTGTCCTACAGACTGCAGTGTTTTGCCGCCATGTCACTCAGTAAAGAGTCAAAAACATTTGGACAGGTGTAGCATGAGGGTGTACTCCTGTATCGTGCTATAACTTAGGTCCTTTAACTATTCAGCTCTCCCATCCAAGTCCAGTTCTGTTTAGTTAGCTTTGGAAAAGTTTAAAAGTTTTCTTGAGTATGGTCTTGAGAAGGGTCTTCTGGAGAGATTCTTTGTCTTCCAAAGTGGGTACCATGTGTCCTGATGTTTCTTTGATTATGTGGGTATTTTAGTATAAGACTGTAGGCACAGATGTATGCATGTGCAGGATGGCATGACTATATTGTCTCCCTTAAGGAGGAACCTGAAGCAAGACTCTGAATGCCCACATTGAAGGGGGCATGCTCTGTAGCCAAACCAAACTGGACCCATTGGAAAAGTTCCCTTGGAGGAAGCAGGCATTCACCTCTGTGGAGGGCATTTGTAACCCCTTCATTTCACATTACTTTCCTCTTCTAAACATGGACAGTCACAAAAGAGGAAGAGACCTACTTGCCATTTCAGGAAGATCTTGATGATCCATAAAAATCTTGGACCTTCCTGTCCTGGTTACATTGCCAAAGGGGTGGCCCTGCCACAGTCCTAACTTCAGTCTAGGACTGCCAGTGGGTGTGGACCTCCATGTTTACCCTGGCTTGGAGAACCTTCACAAAGGGCTACATGTTTCTAGAGATGGCCACCATCATTGATGATGTGGAACTCACTGATCCTATCCAGAAAGAGTCCACTGGCAGCTCAGTCTTTCTCAGTGGAGCTCTTGGAACAAATCCAGACTTTTCTGTTCAGAGGGGCTGTAGAGGTGGCTTCATTCTCATCACAGGACAAATGTTTTATCCCTAGTACTTATTGGTTCTAAAGCAGCTTGACACGTTGCATCCCATTCTGGACCACTGCAGCTTCAACCAGCACATCAGAAACATTTGGTTTTGGATAGGCAAGTCTGTAGGGGTTTACGCCCTTGTTTCTGCTTTGTGCTTGGAACTGGTAAAGTTACTGGATTTCCTTTTTGTATGTCAGCATTTCAAGTCCACGCAAGAGATTCTGCCAGTTTCCTGTGAGTGAGCATCACTTATGATACAAAATGGTTACTGTTTATGTTTTATTCAGCACCCAATCTTTAACAGTATATTGACTGAGGTGGCTGAAGTCTGCCTGGTAGGGGAGGGGCTTAATGTGTGCTCCCTTTGACTGTGTTGCTGATGACCTCATCCAGGTACACCCTGGTTACATCCCTGTATTGATGCACTCTCTTGGAATTCTTCTTGATGATCTGAAGTGATAAGGAAAACATACATTAATTTATTTATAAATGGAATTAAAATATAGTGTCCTAAGGTAATGAGTACTGTTCCTAATTCTGTCACTTCCTTTGACAATAGGCATATTTTGGTGGAGAAGCTCGCTGTGATGCAGAAGCTGGCCTAGGGGATGAGTATGATCCCAAAGAACTCATCTGTGGAGCATGCTCAGATGTATCTAGAGCACAGGTATATAATCATTTTTATTTTCTGTCATTTTTAACATTTATCTGTGTAAGTTACATTGTATTGTAGCACTTTAAACTAGTATTTTTGCACATTTAAACATTTTGTTTACAATTTATTGTCTTGGTTACAGGTCTTTGGATTCTGATTCCCTTGATTTTTTTTTTCTGAATTTGCAGCTAGATAATGATCATCTTAATTCTGCATAGTGACTGCCCGTCACAGTATGCTAAACACTTCAAAAAGATTTATTAATACTTTATAATTAAAAAAGTATTCTGAATATTTTTTTTATTAATAAAGCTTAGATGGCCCTGGTGAAGAAGGTCCACTGAGGCCTCCTGCATCAGCAGGTTGTCAGAACAGCACAGGCATTAGATGCTAGACATTTGTTTTATTACTGGTGGGATCTGTTCTTGCGGGTACTGAGGTGCACGCACCCTTAAAGAGCATAGTGTGCTTTCAGGTCCTCCATAGCCTTCTACAGTCCCTGCACCACCTTCAGCAGACACAACTCCAAGAGCCATTGTCCTGCCACCCAGCCTCTGGTGCATACCTATCATTTGACTGCATGCTCAGTTAAGTGTAGGCCCACCCATTCTTGCATTAGGGTCAGGCATGTGTCTCCCTCACTCACTGTGCCCTGCAAGGGGGAATCTGAGGACCAATAGGTGTTTACACCAATGACATATAAGGATAATGAGTTTTCCCTCCCTGAAGTTCCACTACAGATGTTCCTGCTCTAGAGAAATTCTGATGCTGATGAATTCCAATGTGGACTGGTTTGTAGCCCTCTTACCTTTTCCTTTGCAATGTCTTTGTTAGTGACTGGAAAAGATAGAAGAGCCTGATGCCCTCCCACTCATGTGTCCTGTGCTCATTCATACCATTTTGCAGGCTGAAAGTGCCTGCACTGTGCTTCCTTTGGTCTCAGAAATGTGTATGCTCTTTAGAAGCTCCCACGTAAGCAGAGTGACATCTGTCTAAAGCATTCTGTGACCAACTTCTGCATATTCTCTGTAGTCAAACATAGGTCCCAGAGACCAAAACACTTTTCAAGCTTGCTGTTAGATAAGGGTGCTAAGAAACCAGACAAGGTGGGTCGAAGGATGTTTTCTTCCACTATGTTATGACTGAGCTTTCTCTCTCTCTCTCTCTCTCTCTGTCGTGCCTGCTGCTTTTTGCAGTCCTTTGTAGTTGATCAGGAACTAGAAAAACTTTCAGACCCTCCTGATTCTGGGTTTAAGAAAAGGTGGGTAATACCCTTTTCATGGCTTCACCAGTTGGTTTCCATGTTATCTTCTGCAATATTTTTAAGTATGTTTTGGAACCATTCTCCTGCTCATGACAGTCACATCTCTGTAACCACCCCCCAAACCTGATATCCAGGGACACTGGGAGAGTAAAGCAATAGACCGGAATTGTGACTTGTGTTTGTCATCTAGTAGAGATTAAAAGCTTTTTTGGATACTTCAAACAGTCCTTCCTTTCTTGATCAAGTGTTACAGTCCACTATTTACTACACCACATTGATATATTTGCACTTTTGCTCACACCCCGGATCTACGTCTTTGCCAAGCTTGCACTCTGTTGGAGTCTGTATCACAGAAACTGCACTTCCATGCTTTCCCCTAGAAGATGATTCTTTGATAGGACACTTACAGAACCCTTACTCTAGGATGCACGAACTGGTGTCAGACACAATCTTTTCACTTTGTCAGTCTCCTCCATTTTCTGAACAATTAGTGAAACTGGGTTGTATGCAACATAGTCAGGACCAAAAGCTATACACAGTGAACTGTCTGGACCATTTTTTATTTTGACTAAGCCAGAGTTATTTTCAGAGAAAACAGGCTCTAGTATGTTTCTGAAGAGGTGATGAGTTCACATAGACTATCCTAGACACCCACCTTCCTTGGAGATTCGCTCTTTAGAATGGTCTCTGAGGACTTATTTGGTGGGAGGAAGTGAGTTTTGATGGTTATAGAGGCCTTGTATGATTTTTCCCTTCAACCCCTGCTACTTATTCCAGGCTAGCACCCAAGGAAGAAAAAGCTGTATTGCAAACTGAGGAAGATGCCTAAACATCAGGTAATGTTGCCATCTGCCTAGAAGTTTCCTTGGTGAGTCAATTTGGCAAATTTAGTCTGGCTTTGATGTCTTGGATCTTCCTCAGGAAGAACCCTATTTAGAACTCAAGTCTCTTTTCTGTGGATCATTTGGGACAGACAGAATAGACTTCTCAAATGGTCTGTTAGGACTATCCCTCCTTCAGTACAAGACCAGTGATTTTATACACACACACACACACACACACACACACACACACACACACACACACACACACACACACACACTCTCTCTCACACACACACACACACACACACACACACTCTCTCTCTCTCTCACACACACACACACACACACACACTCAAAGAGGACATGAGATTTCTGTCCCATCCAGGACCTCAGCCCTTTCGCTGTGTACATCTAGTACTTCAGGTTTCAGAGGGTGACATGTTACAGTGTAATGGCCTTCCTGCCGTATGGCATCTGAATTGTATCTCTTAACATTGTGGAATCCTTTTAACATATCAGTGTCAGGGGGCTGCATAGAAGGTTCCATCAGTTCAGTCTGGGTGGTTACCAGTTTAACTTCAGAATGTTGCTATTCCATCTGTCATTTGCACTGAGAATATTTCCCAAGGTGCTAACCATTGTGGTAGAGGCCTTGCAGGGAAAGAAAACTCCATGTTTCCCTACTTGGATGACTGGCTCCCTATTCCTGGGTTGGGTAGCTCTATGGTTGCAGACCCTGAGAGTCTCTGTAAACTGAGAAAAGTACTGTCACTGCTTAGTTCAGAGGATTGCTATCACCAGGGCAGAAATGGGCAGCTTTTGTATTAGGTTGTTCTTGTCAACAGATTGGGCCCAAGTTTATCACCTTGGCAGACTGGATGAGGACGCGAAGAAGAGTCCAAGCTGAGACCCTCCTGATGTTTTCTGGTCCTAATAGTGGCCATGATCTTGGTGCTGTTCACATGTGAGGATAGAGGCATTGAAACAGACTTGAGATATGGGTGATTGCATACTCATCACTTGCTTATGGATTTTCTTGTGGTTCAAAACCTGCTGTTGCTGGATTGCAGGGTGGTAGACCATTGCCACCAATCTCATTGTGGGCTTTCCATTCCTTCACCTTAACCCACCATAGGTTGTGACAGTGAATGCTACAGGGGTGGGGAAGCCTACCTTGACTCGTTTTGTAGTTCAGGGAAAATGCAACTCCCAGGAGAAGGGTGACAGAATTGCAAGAAGTGTTACTTGCCATGTAGATTCAGGAGTGGAAGTTGTAAGCAGATTTCCTCCTACTTCAGTCGAATAACTAGTCTTTGTTATGATCATAAAAAAGCAGGCTAACATGTGATTTTATCCCCTTTCCACATAGTTGATGTGTGCCTGGCACTGGGCCACAGACAGAAGAATCACTGTTACAGTGCTTCACATTGTGGAGAGAAGTGAATGTGCACATTCCATGATTCATTACTCCAGTCCTCTCCTTCAGATGAGGATTTGGGAGACCTGCCTAGTTGGAGATTTTCTTTTAAAGGGCCATATTGGAAAGTGATCTCTTCATCCTTCAGTAGAATCCTCTGCCTTTTTTGCTCATTCTTGCAGGGTGAAGGGAAGTTGATTGATCCATTCTCTCCTGTAACAAAGAATATTCTTGTATGCCTTACTACTATTCCATCCAGTTTCACACATAATCACAAAATTTAGAGAAGAAAGATCGGGGCAGCCTTTTGGTTGATAAGTGAGTGGTTTCAGCCTCTCAGATACAAGATAATGCAGCAGTACAAGAGACTATCAGATCCCCCTTTGTATTTCATGATCGATGGACTTGCTTGTCTATGTTTTGAGCTCATTGACTTAGTGGCTGAAGTTTGTCTTTTGGAAGCTGCATTTTTGTTTTTTGTGGGGTGTTTTTTGGCCAGTCTGTTTGCTTGAGGATCATTGTGATGCAAGCACTTATATTTCAGGAAGTATATCTGGCCTTTTGTAAGGATTGTGTTCCATAGGACCAACTCACATTTCCTCTTGAAAGTGATTTCATTGTTGCGACCTCTTACCTTCTGGAAGTGCAGCACTAGCTCATGTTTTGCTTAAAAAGAGTGCAAGGTTTCATAAGGCTGTTTGTCCTTTGCTCAATGGATGGTGGGGACTGGCAGTTTCTAAGTAAACCCTGTCATGTGGTTTCACCATAAGATTATCCAACTCGCAGTGAAAAATGCTGCTTTTTAAAGTCACTTCACTGTGAGATTGGATAGCTGCTCCCATTGCTTGATAAAGAATGTTTCCAGTATGTACATTTATGCACTGGCTACTTGGTCATTGCTCCTCACCCTTTACAGAGCAGTAGTGGTTGAACAGTGACTACAGTAATTGAATATCCTTAAGCACGTCAGTGGTTTTACGATTCAGTATCCTGAGTTTTTGCCTTTTAGGCCTTTTGGCCATTCTGCTTCTCTGGCCCTTTAAGTATATTAATAATAATGCCTGGGATACTCCCTAATAGGTAACTCACTGCAAAGGAGTCCACATAATAGATATATACTCACCTTACTAGCTGATTTATGAAATTGGTCTACCCTACAGTGGATACTTATACCGTCCTTCTGTTCCACTGTGCGTTGATGAACACTCCATCCATCATTTGCTTTAGAAGTTCTGTGCAAATCACACAGATATATTTTTTTCTGCCATATAGGTTGTACTTAACTTTTTCTGGATAGAGCAGACTGGTGGATGTAGGCACTAGTGCACTTTCTCAGCCTGGCACTTTGATACCATGGCATGTGCCAACAGGAGAGGCATGTACCTTCATGCATGAGAGCAGAAGGTAGAAAAACAGCTGAACTATGCTTTGCAGGGCAGTTAAGTCTCAGCACTTAACCTAATGCAGAGGATTCCATAGGTCATCTGGTGTGGTGAGTACATACCTGTTTGCAGTAATTGACTTCATTAGATGTTATGGGAAGTATGAACCCTGTCTGTTTGTTATTTGGATTCTGTAATAGTCATGCGTTCAGAAATTATTACTTTCTGCCTTTTGTTAAGAAGTATTGTTGCATTTGTCAGAACTTACTGGGTGGGGTCCATAGTTCGTAAAATCAGGAAGTAGACTCCACTGAGTTGAAACTTAAGATTTTACTCTAGTAAGAGGGTGGTTTTGGGTTTGCTGACTATAGAAGCACTGTTATTTTGTAGTCTGAGAATATTGTTTTCAGTAACAGAGTTTATTGGCAAGTGGTGGAAGAAGGTTATGAATATTAGTTTGTGAACCGCACTTAACCGCAGTCAGAGGCTTCCTTAACAATAAACAATTTAACTGCAGTCTGATGTAGTTATGGTTTCACACATGCAAGAGTCCTAAACTGGAAGCTAATCAGGAGACTGTGGCACAAAAAAGGGAATTGCATTTATGTTTGTGTTTGACTATACCCTTGCTAGTGGTGAGTAACCAGTGGGACACTGCATAGATGAACTACTGGAGAAGATCTTCCTCAGTGTTCTTATAAGTGACCTTCTAAATTATTTTATCTAGTAAAAGACAGTAAAAAGGGATTGTGCTAGTTAGTATGGTAATGACATTTAGGCTAGAGGAGGGGTTAAATGTGCATAGAACAGGCTTTTTAACGCATTTGACTTCATCTCCCACCTTCATAATTGGAAAACTTGGTAAGATCTTCTTAATGCACTAGATGCATTTGCTTGTTTATCAACCTGAAAGCTTAGATTTTGCCATAGTAATTGATAAAATGACTAGAAGAAATATAGTGCGTTAGGCTGACTTGTGTAGTAATGGACACCTGAATATAATAGATGCAGTTAGGGTATATGAAGTCTTGACACTGAACTATAATCTGTAAAAACAAGCATAATGTCGTTGTTACAGTAAATTATATGAAGTTATGGGGAGAAAGAGTAGTTCTGTGTGACAGAAGTGCTTTATTGTGTTAGTCTGCATATTCTTTCTTCACAATATGAAGTGCTGAAATACTGATATGAGCATATATATGCAAGTATAAATACATTCATATACATAGCCTGATCATGATGCACCCCCCATGCAACCATTCTACTGTCCAATTACTGGACTGTCACCCTGTTACCATAAACACTTTTCAAACCTGTTAGTGTGCATACTGTTTTATTCTTTACCTTTAAAGTTATTACAGATATTGGCATTTAATTTAAAATTGTAATTCAAAACTTTTATTTCAAATTTTATAGCACAAACACTGATGGTCATTTGCTAAACAAAACAGTTGCATATTGAAAACAGACTTGGCAATAATATAAACTTCTCTACACTTGAAACTCACATTCAGTGAAAATGCATCTGGAGAGTGAAGGATTAAGTGTACCTTGAGGCTTGGGTTGTTTTTAAACCATGACCATGTGTAAATGCATGTATTCTTTGATTCACTTTTCTGATTGCATTAAATTATATTCCATGTTTAATACAGCAACATTTGTTAGGATTTGTTTTGGACATTTTCAAAGCAGTGAAACAAAATGTATGAGCCAGTAATGAAAAAAAGCTATCCATTTCAGCCATAAAAGGTCACTTAACTGATGTCATAAAAAACAGCAGTATCTGTCAGTATGTACAAACTCTGCAGGAGTAAATGTTATGTAAATAATTCCACATTAAAGAGAACTATTACTAATACAGACATTGCTAATGACAAGCAACTTTGCATTTCAGTACTTCATCTACAAATGCACTGCCTGCTGCCCCCGAATCAGAATTTGCCTGTATTACATTAATAAAAATTGGTGTACTGGTGATATTGCCATAACTTTTCCTGAACTAGGCCATCTATGCAGTAGGGAATGGCTGGCAAATGACAACAGGTTCATAATTCCTAGCCATGTTAGTCCTGGAGACCATTAAGAAGCCTAGACCAAATTCCCAATTGCTACAGAGTACTGTCTGGTAAAATGATTTGCTCAATTTCACACAGTGGGTAAGTGAAGGTGGAAAGATTCAAACCCTGCACCCATGTCTCAGGAAGTGGCTTATTGAAGGATAATTCCACCCAGAGGTCAACATTTTCTTTCCAAAAAGTGATTTTCCTTTTCTATAATTCAACACTACACACGCCACATACAGAAAAAATCATAATTTAATAATTGTTCTGATTATTTTATATCTGAACTTATTTATGTTTGCCTTTCTTTCCTGCATTTGTCTTGTCATGTGTTGCATCCCAAAGACTACTAAGAGTAATTATGTTAGGTCACGTATTCCAACTACAGAGCCATTGAGAAAACAATGGCATTTGTGTGCCTTGTCAGTCACAAGATGCCAGCATCGCACCTGAGATAAAATGTAGTCTGGAGTCTGAACAAAGTAACATTTTCAAATTTAGTTTTTTGAAAGTTAAGTGTGAGTTTTTTCCAGTGTATCTATTTTACAAATTAGGTGTCTTTCTCTTTAATCAAACTCTGAGTGCCACAAAGACAATATTTTTATGCTGCTGTTATTTTCCATCAGTACTTGATTTTGAATTTTTCTACACTGTATTTTCTACAACAGTGCATGTTTCTCCTGTTGTTTTGTTTACAGCATTTTTGCATTGAATACAGTGGTTTGTTGAGACTAGTCAGTGAGTTGGAGAAGGAAGATTAACTTCAAAGACTCTTAATTCAAGCTACAGTATTAGATTCTGTGAATGCAATACAAATCATCTCATCCTAAGTAACACCTTTCAGATTTTACTCATTTCTTCCAGCACTAAACTACACTTGTTACTTTGAAAACAAAACGATTAATTTAGCTGTATTTTCATGCCTTGCATTCATAAGTTGCTGTAGCAAAAATGGCCACTAATGAAAATCAAAAGAAGCAAAGTAAAAATGCAGATTGATACTGACAGTCAAAAGTAAGCAGTCACAGTACTGAGAGAAAACTGGAGTAAATGATCCTTATATTTCTGTCTCTCTAAAACTACATCAGGAAAGTGAAGTCATTGACTGTAAAACAAAATTATGCTATCCATGGCAGCCCCCTTTCAGGGCATTTTGGGGTATAACAAATTAGAAAATAATAACCACTTACTTTGATACAGAGACATTAGCAACACAGAAAAGTAAAAGATATTCTGAAAAAAACTTATTTTTTCTTTTCAGTTTTTGTGTGCAGTTCTCCTTTAACAAGTTAGTGCTTTAGTCCTGTGTGCTAACTGCCACAGTCACAGTTTTTAACTAAATGTTGAAATCCTTTACAAACTGATATTGTAGACAAGACAGTATCACAGTAATAAGCAACAGTAACTACACAATGGAACAAACCAATATTGTAGAGAAGACTGTATCACAGTAATAAGCAACAATAACTACACAACGGACGATTCTGCTCATCAGTCCAAATGCAGTCTGTATGACCCAACAAATGTCAGCCCCTTTGCATATGCTGGAGGTTGTAAAGAAGGTACTGCAAAATATATTACTTGTTGTTTAAGTAGTGGTTTAAAACTACTGAGTTTGTCGGAGAGTTTTATTTGTGTAGGGATACTATTCCAGAGTTTACAAACATACTGGGGAGTAGAGCTTGTCTTCTGCAACATTATTTGACTTATTTGTAAGTAATAAGAATTTGTTACTAGAACAGAGGTCCCTTGCTGGACAGTAGGGCAGTAATAAGTTTTGTAGTGCCGGGCATTTTTCTGGATAATGAATGAGTTTGTGTGCTGTAGTTAGTTGTGAGTATGTTAGACAGTTGTACAGTTCAAGCCAATTTAATTTCTTTAAGCTATGACAATGGTGGGTCCTATGAGGGAGACTTTTGGCAGATGTAGCTATTTTATTGTATCAGGAGGCAAGTGTCTTTCTCTGAGTATTGTTTAAGTTTGTTAGGATAGGAGCAGTGTATAAGAGAGTCGGCAGTAACCAGGTGGTGGCTAGAGTTTTTCATGCAATATCTGTAAGGAATCCATCGATCCTATAAAAGGAGCCTAGTTTCTGGTGAGTAGATTTAATGATGTGCAGTATATGGTGGTCATATTTAAGACTTTCATCTATTATAACACCTAGAAGCTTACTGTGAGTTACAGTTTCAATGGCAGTATTATTTGCTGACTTTATGGTAAAATATTGCTTTTGATTTTGGCAACTTTTTGAGGTGAAAGTATTAACTTAGTTTTCTTGGGGTTGAGTAGGAGGTTTGATTCTCTGAGCCCGGTTTCTACAGAAGAGAAGGATTTTTGGGTCTTGGAGTTTATTTATTGTTGGGGCTGCACATATTGTTGAGTCTTCTGCATACTGAACTAAACTGGCATGGTGAGTGGAGGTCATTAATAAATATATTAATAATAGAGGACCCAAGATAAAGCCCAGAAGTACACCTGTAATAACTGATTGAATGGGCAGGTAGGTTTGTTGCCATTTAACGGCTTGTTTCCTTCCAGATAGGTAGCTAAGGAACCACAGCAAGTCCTATTGAGGTGAGTCAAACGAGCAGTTGATGTGAGACAGTATCAAATGCTTTTGACAAGTCTAACAACATGGTGAACACAAGCAGACCATTGTTTCTGTGTTAGTTTATTATATTGGTAAAATGTAATAGAGCAGTAGTCGTGCTGTGCTGGGGCCTAAAGCCATGTTGTGTTTCTGAGCGCAGGTTATTTGAGGTTAGTTATTGCATCAGCTGCATATGGATACATTTCTCTAATATTTTGGAGAAGGGGGGGATCACTATCGATCTGTAGTTATTAAACTCTGTAGATGTGTGTGCTGCCTTTGTGCAGTGGTATGATGTAAGATGTTTTCCACTGTGATGAGATGCATCTTTCTGCTATGGACCCATTAGTTAATATGGACACGGGGAAGACTATGACTTCTGCAACCATTTTTAGGTAGTCTGATGGTAACTGGTCTGCAGTTACAGAAGTGGTTTTTAGTTTAAGGAGCAGCTTCCTTATGAGCGAGGTAAGTACTGGACTAAAATTAAAGAGCTGTGGGTGGTTTTGCTTGGACAGGGTAGAGCAAGGGGGGGCAGATGTGTTAGTGTCTAAGAGAGAGAAAATTGATTGTATAAAGTAGGAATTAAACTGTGTGGGGATAAGAGTCTATGATATTGTCTGGTTTTGGAGAGGGACTGTAGTTTTGCAAGGGTGGAGTGGTTTATTTAGTGATGACCAAAAAGGTTTTGGGTTGTTTACATGTTTGTCTTGTAGGTTGGTATAGTATGTTTGCTTACCCTGTTTGACATGGAGTTTTGCAAGGTTTCTAAGATCTCTAAATTGCATTTGGAGTTCTATTTTTATACCGGTTTTTCCAGGCTTTATCCCTTTTTATCATGATTTTTTTGTTTCCTTTGTCATCAGCCATGGTGTGGGGTTGGACTTTACTCTTTTATTACGTACTGGTGCTAGATTATTTAAGGTGTGTAAGAATATGTTATTAAAGTGTTTTACAGCGTTATCTGTACATTCCAGTTATATTTTTTAGTGTTTTATTGAAAATATCTTTGCTGAAATTGGTTTTATTTCGTATTTGATTATAGACAATATATTTATGTAGGTTATGGTGAGTTCTAATAGTGTATGTTGGTATGTGGTCACTTATGCTATCTGAGAGAGAGCCTACTTTTCTCAGTTTGGTTTGTCTTCTAAGAATCCAGTCTAATGTTGGGTGTTTCCCTGATGTTTTATTGATTCTAGCAGGTGTGGTTATTAATTGTCTGAAATTGTACAACTTTATGGATTCAGTGGGGGTAGTGGAATTTGAGCTGCCAGTCACTGTTTAAGTCTCCAAGTATTAAAGTTTCATGGTTAATTTGTTGGGGTATCCAGTACAGGATGTTTTCAGCAGTGTCAGTGTTATTCCCTGGTGGTATATAAATTTCAGTTAAACATATAGTTTTCCTGTTGTTGATCTTTAGGAGTGTTGTTAGTAGTTCAGCATTGTTAAATTTGGATATTTCCTGTGGAGGTAAGGTAACTGTTAGGGAATTTTTATAGATTGCTACACCGCCTGCATGCTTATTTTGTTATGTTTAAGTGTGTTGTATCCTGGGGGGGTGAACTCATTATCCTTTATTTCTTTTTTAATCAGTTTCAGTACCTCTAACTACATCAGGAGTGTATGTGGCAAGATAGGCATGTATTTCATGGATTTTATTGCACATACTTCTTAGGTTCATATGTAGTAAGGTGAGGTTGGGTTCTGTTTTTTTTTTTTTTTTTTTTGCTAAGATGTATTAGATGACTGGTTTATTTGTGGGACTGGAAGTGATGGTTTTATGAACGGTGGGACCTGGGTCGGGGTGAATATCTTTGCTAATTTTTGAATTGATATTTTACAGAGAGGAGTGTGGCCAGTTATATTTTGGTCTTGGTTTGAACTTTGATCGTAAATTGGAATGCTTAATTTTGAAATATTTATAGAAAATAAAATCAGATATGGTTTGTTGATAGAGATAAGGTATTATGGAGAAAGACAGGCTGGGTAAATGTTGATTTTTTTTTTGAGGATCTGTTGAAGTCCTAAGTATCTGAAGGAGGTGAATTTGATAATTAGTGATAAAGGCTAGTAGAGTGAGGATAAATAGTAAAATAATCTGAGTTATGGGCATCTTATTTAAGTTAACCTATGGTAAGAAAATGTTAGTAGGGTACTGAGTTTGCTGTAGAGATGCAATTTGATAGTTATAGGAGGCAAGGATATAGCAATAACCCACACCTGGGTGTGGGTAATGCTGGATTTACCCACGGTTGGCGTGGTTCGCCCGAGGGACCAAACAAAGCCAACCGTGGGTAAATCCAGCATTACCACACAAAAGTGGGTTATTATATTATCTAATGACATTATTTAAGAAAAAAATAATTACTTTTCTTAAATAATGGCATTGTATAATGCCTCCTTGCTGCCCTTCCGCAGCTGTCTGGTATTCCGCGGTAGTTCTGATGTACTGCATGCGATGCCTCGCAGTACATCAGAGTTGCAAAAGCAATGGAGAAAGCAAGATCTCCATTGCTTTTATTGTTCGCTATGTTAAATGGGTTTAACATAGCAGACAGCTTTAAAAAGCAACGGAGAATCTCCGTTGCTTATTTTAAAGCTGTCTCGCTATGTTAAACCGATTTAACATAACGAGACAAGTTTAAAAAAAAAAAGCAACGGAGAAAGCAAGATCTCCGTTGCTTTTTACACACTATGTCGCTATGTTAAAGGAGTTTAACATAGCGAGACAGCTTTAAAAAAAAGCAACGGAGATCTCCGTTGCTTTTTTTAAACCTGTGTCGCTATGTTAAACTCCTTTAACATAGCGAAACAGTGTTTTAAAAAAGACTTACACTAATGGAAAAAGTCCGGCCGCTGGCCAATCAGCGTGCACGTTTTGGAATATTAATGGGGGGTCATGGTATAATTAAGAATTTATGAGAGTGTCTTGAGTGGTAAACTAGAATGGGCATTACTATTTGGAGTAATTTTGCTGATTGTTTTCCTACTGGAGGGAACTGATGGTATTGGTTAGAGGAATATATGTGGGTGGTGCTATGGAAGTATAAATGTAGAGTAAGAGAGGGTGGATGGGAATTTGGTGGTAGGGGAGTGGAGTGAGCCTGAGAATTAGCGAGGGAGAATGAAGTAGGTTGAAAACTTGTCAAGAGACAGAGAAAACAATCAGTGACTTAATGTAAACAGCCACAAGTCTGCTGTGAGAGATTAGGAACAATGCAGTTTAAAAGGCCTCTGTGGTAGTAGATGAATGTCTTGATTTTGTTGATGTAGGACACATGTAGTAGGAGAGTTACTCCAGTATCACCTTGACTTGACTACTGATGATAACAGTAAAAATTTGCACTTGACTGTTTGAACAACTGTGAATGTAAGGAGGTTTCTATGGACTTTGAAACACAAGTCCAAAAGGATACCAGAACCCCCACAAATCAACAAAACAATGAGAAAAAAAGTAAGCCAGAATGTAGTTCAGATATGGAAAAGTACTAGCTGAAAACTCAAAAGTGGTTACAAAAGAATAAACTTAAGGAAGGGAGACAATGGACTGCTAAAAACAATGAATTGAGCACAGTTAAAGACAAAAGTACCAATGGGACGATCTAAGAAAATGGAGCTATTACACTGGACAAAGTTATTTGCTTTATTTAGGCTTCCATTATATTTAAAATTTACAAATATAGCCCACAGACGGGTGTTCAAACTGCAGACTTCACTGTTTCATACATACCTATTTGCTTGCAGGGACACCTCTGTAGAAAAATAAAAACACATGAAAGAGACAGTTGAGTACACGGAGTCGATGTTGGCTGTGCACAAATACTAACTCAGAGCTGAAATTCATTTAATAACTATCTCAGGCAAGGAGAAATAAGAAAGGAATGGGAGAGACCAAGAGTGACTTCCTTGAAGATCTACAGTTCCACTAAAGAAAGACAGGAGAATGGGATTAACAAGTCTAGAAGAAGTGAAGAAAAATATAAAAGAAATTTAATTTATTCTTTACTGCAAATAAACAATTAAAAACAATATAAATGTTGCAGAAGCTTTTGTTCAGCACCCCATGAGTCATACAAAAATCAGAAATATTACTGCATACTGTTTTTTTTGGGGGGGGGTGCTTACATTCATGCATTACATCTACATCTCATTTTTGACTTCCCTATATAGTCGGTGTCATCAAAAATAAGTTATCTCATCTGACATCATTCAGTAAAGGTCTGATCTACTCGAATGGCTAATAATACTGCATGAACCTCCAGAGTCAATAGAGCCAGATTGTGGAAAAATGGGGCCCTGTACATGGTAGTGAATTAAGCCTCTGCCAGCATAGCAGTATTACTTGGCAGTCTCTACCTAATTACAGTAAGCACTGTTCAAACCTGTCTGTGAACATACTATTTTTTCTTCTCTTTTACAATTACTATAGATATTTGGAGCTCATTTAAAACTTTTATTTCAAATTTTGTAGAAAAAAAACCAGTGTCCGCTATTTCTGAAACAAGGCAGAATACTCTCGCATTGAAACCAGACTTAGCATGAGAAACAGTAAACTTCTTTTCCCTTGAAGCTCACATTTAATGAAAAATGCATCTGTGAACCCAGTAAGCTGCAAGAGATGTGCTGGGATTCATACTTAAGTAGTATACTGTGACATAGTAATTAGTTTCTATGTGAAGGTTGCAGAATTCAAAAGACAAATGGGTAATGCATTTTGTAAACGTTTGAGACACCTCACTGAACACAAAGTGTCCGTTTTAAGGAGCAGCTGAGGACTACTGTCTGGTGAAGTAATTTGGTGAGTCACATAGAGGACATGTACTACTACAGGCTGCTCATAGCACTATTCATTAAGTGCTAAACAAGCTGTTGTAGTCCAAACACACTGCGTTACATAGCTGTGTGCCTGCCAAACCAGGCTAAATTAAAAATGTATTCATAGTTGAAATATTAAGTCAGACTTCATGCTGTCCAATTTATTCACAGTTAAGTAATAAATACACTGTCAACATTCTTTAAAACAAGAAAGCGAAGGATCACATCCAAATCAGTTCATTCCGTTATGTCATGCATACATGGTTCATAGGTAGTTACTAGGCTTGCAGTCCAGGGGCCACTGAGGACCCTAGCCCAGATTTCCAGTTGCCCTAAAGTACTGTCTGGTTATGTGACTTTCTCAAGAACAGGGCATAAATAAGAGGTAAAATCAGATATTCTGCAAAACTGGAGACAGATGGGATCAAAATACTATAAATCACTTAAAAAGTTAACAGAATAACAGGTTCTGCATCAACATGTATTTTATCAATTTATCCCAGTGGGCTAATGGCAGTCTGTTTAGAGAAGACCCAAGGCGATATTTATACTACTAGGGGACTGGGGAAGTTTGACCAGGGCATTAGCGAACTTACCTTACTCCTTTCAACAGGTGTTGTGGTATCTTTTACATCCAACTAAGCTACCACCATTTCATCCTTATGTCTTAGGGACCTTGGTTTAGCATCTCAACCAAAGGAAGACATACTCAGTTCCTCATAATATTTGTGGTTTTCTGGTAAATCGTTGAGAATCAAAATCTCTGGATGATGTTCATTTGAGTTTCAGGCTTCACAACTTTCAGAAAATGCATGTTAATGCAGAACCTGTTATTCTAGCATCTTTCTAAGAAGACTATAAGAGCAATATTTAAAATCTGTCCTGGGCCTTGTCACCCATTATGTTTGGCTCTGTCCAGATTTCTTGGGCTAAGAGGTTGAGAGGTATGAAAAGATATAAGAACTTCTAAAAATGTAAGTATGTGTGCTGCAGTAGTATAAAAAATAGCCTTAGCTGATGAATTTACACTTGTTTCTTTCTAGATGTGTCCTAAACACGGTACAGACTTTCTGGAATACAAATGTCGTTATTGCTGCTCTGTGGCAGTGTTTTTCTGCTTTGGAACAACTCACTTTTGTAATGCCTGTCATGATGACTTTCAGAGAATTACAAGCATCCCTAAAGATGAGCTTCCACGTTGTCCTGCAGGTAGCTGTTTTTTTTCTTGACATTTTAAAAGTATGATTTTGCCAGGTTTCTTTAAAAAAATATTTGTTTATGCTTCTGTGCTTGTGGTTACATACATTTTGTTAATTCCATCACCTATATCTTGGGAGAGTTGTCCTAACCTTAGTTATCCACACCTAGTTATGTTCTTTATGCAGTGTCTCAACCCCCATCTTGAGCTTCTTTTAACTTTGCATTTTTGTTACATTTCCCAAGTCTGCCATCACAAGTTCAGCAAGCTTACCTTCTGCCAGAAAAACAAGCTTTGTAACCCAGTGTTAAAAATTGCAGCATATTCTGTAATCTTAGCTAGGACTTTCTATAATTAGCAATGTATTTTGTCGCTTTCACTACCCTTTGCCCATACCATACTTTGTTAGGCCCACTCTTTTAAGTATGTTGGGATGGCAAATAGGCTCCTTTTTTGAATGTTGTGGTGACATCCACTGACAAACCAGAGTACCCCACTCCATGTAATTTCTTGTTACTATTTCAAATATAAGACTATAGAAATACTTAGCAGACACACACATACCTTCTTCAGAAGGGTACTGGTTGTCCACTAGTAATCTAAAGATGTTCATCGTATTTCATTGTTGCAGTCATTACTCTTGGGTTATCCTGCTGGCAGGCTACCCGCAGTCGGCCTGAATTCCAAAGTCCTGGTCCGGCGTCGGTTGCTGTTGCCTTTTCCCTGACGTCAGTGCGCCAGGGGTATAAAAGATGCAGCCGACGCCATTTTCTTCAGTCTTTCTTGCCGTGCAGTGCCAGAAGCAGTTCGCAAGTGCCGGTCAGCCGACTCCTGAGATTTTCGTGTTCGAATTTCAGATCCGAAGTCTTCATTTAAAGCTAAGAACCCTGTTGGGGAAACTTTTTTCTTGCTCCAGACCGATGTCAGAAAAAGTTAATAATTGTATTTCTTGTGGGAAGAAAATACCTCATAAGGACTTCCATTCTTATTGTATTCCTTGCCTAGGCCCTGATCACGAAGTTGCTAATTGCAGGTTTTGTGCTAGATTTAACCAACGCACTATTAAGCGTCGGTACGATTTTGCATTTTATTATTTTGGCCAAAGATTTAATTACACGATGTCGTCGGATAGCCATCTGACTACTGCAATTCACAAGAAATGCAATGAAAAGGAAAAGGACAGGCATCCGAGGTCCAAAACTGACGACGAGGCTTCTTCCAAGCCAGTCGCTGGTTCTCCGTGAGGCACTTTCGCAGCCCCTGACGCCCGCTACCTCAGAGCCGCAGCCTGCTTCCGACTCCCACGTGAAGCAGACTAGGCCGCTGGAAACTCAAGGTATTGGACACTTGGAAAATATTCCCTCAGATGGGTCCGGAGCCGCTGAGCAGGCATCGGCTTCTGAGGGTGTTTTCAGGCCTACACAGTTATATATAAAACTGACTACAGCTTCAAAGGCAAAGACTAAAGCACCACTAAAGACAAAGAAACAAGTGCAGCAAGCCCATGGACAGGCCTCCATGCCTAAAAAACAGATGCTCAAATGGTCAAGACCTAATTACTTTGATCAGGGGTTCCCATCCCCCTCCTGATAAGAGGCCTAGGCAAGAGACAGAATATGAATCTTCAGATCAGATTTCCATTTCCTCCGACTCCTCTTCTGAACATGAATACTCTCTCCCTCCCTATAAGGATTCCGATGCTGAAGAATCTATCCCTTCAGCCTCCCCTCCTGAGGATTATTCTTTTGGGGAAACCCTGCATACCATGAGAGAGCACTTCCACTGGGAGAGCCAAGACTACTCAGAATCTAAGAAAAGGCTCAGAGACTTTCTTTTACTACCTCAGCACTTTCTTTTACTACCTCAGCACAGGCCTCTTGCTATCCCCCCTGTTTTAGACATTGTAGATGTATTTTCAGAGTCCAGCCTGTCTCCTTACTCTTTACCCCCTGCACCTGTTAAGCCAGACAGATACTACATGGTTCCAGATTCACATACATTTCTTTATAAAAACCCTGCTGCTGACCCAGAAACTATTTCTCAGGGTCCCAAAGGGGGGGGGGGTCAAGGCTTCCACTGCAAAAAACCCTATCCCCTCTGATAGGGATTCAAGGGCACTGGACAGATGGGGGAAAAAGGTTTACACTTCTGCTACCTTGGCTGTGAGGGCTTTAAATTGTCAATTTCATATGCTTAAATATCAGCAATACTTAATGTCACTGCTTAAACAGAAAATGTTACCAAATTCTGAATGTGCAGAAAACAAGGAAATGCAGGATTTATTACATGCAACTGAACAAGTGGGAAAGCATACTTTGCAATGTGGTTTTGATTCTCTGGAGGCCTCTTGCAGGGCTGCTGTTACGGGTTCTGTCATTAGGCGGCATGCTTGGTTAAAGGAACAGAATCTTCCTGATCATGTTAAAGCAAAATTATTAGATGCTCCATTACAGCATGATACTTTGTTTGGTGTTAAAGCAGAAGAGGTGTTGAAGAAAATGGAGGACAAATATAAATCTATGCAGTTAAGGATTTCTTACAGGTGCAGCCACCCAGATTTAGCAGGAACTGGCCTACAAAGAATTGGTCCTTTCCAGTGTCAGACAGGCCACAAAGAGGCAGATACAGATGCCCCAGAGGCAGATCCCAGCCCCAAGGCTCATACAGGCCTAAACAATGGGGAGCTTCTACCTCCAAAAGATGAGAAGACAAATCACAGCCATACAGGAAACAGTCCCAATGACTTTCCTCTGCCAGCACCAAGCACTTATCTTTTGGCAGCCCCCTTAGGAGGGAAAACTAGCACTTTTTTCTCAAAATTGGCACATGATCACTCAGGACAAATGGGTCTTGAATATAGTGTCTCAGGGATACAGGTTCTACTTTCACACCCTGCCAAGGGCAAAAGGTATGCCAGACCTGCCACACAATCAATGGGCAGAGGCACAAAAGCAAGTTTCATCCCTCATGGACATGAGGGCCATTCAGCGAGTACCACAGCAAGAGCAGGGACCTGTCTATTCTAAACACATTTCTGAACATTCCAAAATTCAAAATGTTGACTCTGCAGCAGCTTCTGTCCATGCTGGGCAAGAAGGCTTGGCTTTTAACTTTGGACCTAAAAGAGGCATACCTGCATGTATCAATCAGACAATCTTGCAGAAGATACCTCAGATTCATAGCTGGCTCAATGCACTACCAATTCTCTGCACTGCCCTTTGGCTTATCTACTGCGCCCAGGGTCTTCACAAAATGCCTGGCACCAGTAATTGCATTTTGCAGACAAAGAGGAATTCAAATATATCCTTACTTGGACGACTGCCTTATTCTAGCAGAGAACAAGTACATTCTACTAAAGCATCTGGCGTTTGTAAAAAGATTACTAATTGGCCTAGGTTACACAGTAAATGAGAAGAAATCAAAACTAGTACCCTTTCAAGAGATAATATTCCTGGGTGCAAGCTTAAATACAACTGCCCAGATGGCTTACCTCACGCCAGACAAACAAAGGCAACTGACTTCTTACTTCAAAATGTTGGCAACAAAGACCCAGTTATCTGCAAGACAAAATCTGCAGGCTTTGGGCTTCATGGCATCCTGCATTCTGCTAATTCCATATGCCAGACTGCATATGAGGAAACTACAATGGTATCTAAAAAGTGTTTGGACTCAATATTGCCACAGCCTGGAAACATTACTTACCCTCATTCCCTGCCTGCAACAAGAGTTTCGATGGTGGGCACAGGCCTGTCACCACAACAAGGGACAGCCATTCACTTTACCCACAGCCAGGCAGACACTAGCAACGGATGCATTAGATTATGCCTGGGGGGCCCACATGGCAGGAAAATGTATTCAGGGCACATGGCCCACAAGCCGGATGCATCTTCATATCAGTCAAAAAGAGATGCTAGCTGTTCAGAATGCCCTGATAGCTTTCAAGGATCTACTTCATCCAGGACAGCTACTGATAAAGATGGACAATACTACAGTCATGTGGTACATAAACAAGCAGGGAGGCACACATTCCTACCCCCTCTGCAGAAAAGCCATGACTTTGTGGGACACTGCATTGACTTATCAAGTTCACCTGCAAGCGGAATTCCTGCCAGAAAAGATAAATACTCTGGCAGACGAACTAAGAAGAAACCTCAAGGATCACCATGAGTGAAAACTGGATCCACAAGTCTTCAGCATGATAACAAGGAAATTGGGATGCCATCTATTTGCCTCCCCTCACAACTGCCAACTACAGAGATCATCCCCCTGGTTTAAATGAGGCATGTTCTATTGGTTGCCTTTTAAGCATCTTAAGCCTTAAGAGATAGGAATTTTTCCAATAGAATTTCGAGGATATCTTAGCAGATGATCACTATAATTACTATCAATTTATTAAGTGATGCATATAATTCATTTAGGCATTATATATATGAATATGTTTTCCTTTATATTTTATCATTTTACGTTTTATAAGACCATTTCTTTTTGTATTTTTCTTTATTTCTATTTTTAATTTCTTTCATGATAGTGTTATGTAAATTTTGTGATTAGTGTAACACGTTACACATAGATAATATATTTTATGTATCTTAGTTTTGTATTGCGAAGTAGGTATTCTGCATATGTTATTTTAAGGTTCTGTGTTTTTAAATATTGAACGATGACTAATGAGGTGATTAATTTATTGAATTAATTAAGTCTTTTGTATAAAACTGAAGTGATGGCATTATGAGTTAATTCTGAGGAAGTTTGCATATTGTAGCAAACGAAAAGCGCTTTAATTAAACTCATTTTTTGGATTACTTGCTGTCTTGATTTTTGCTGCCTGGTTTCCAGCAACTACTGGTCTATGTACTGAGGAATTTGTTGTTCGTGAAGTTCGTGGAGTGCTTGGTGGCTTGGCTCATTTTGGTTTTCAATAGTTACTTTTTGTAAATTTCTTTAGTAAGGCTTCTTCTAAGCCAGTCGCCGGTTCTCAGTGAGGCACTTTCGCAGCCCCTGACACCCGCTACCTCAGAGCCGCAGCCCGCTTCCAACTCCCACGTGAAGCAGACTAGGCCGCTGGAAACTCAAGGTATTGGACACTTGGAAAATATTCCCTCAGATGGGTCCGGAGCCGCTGAGCAGGCATCAGCTTCTGAGGGTGTTTTCAGGCCTACACAGTTAAATATAAAACCGACTATAGCTTCAAAGGCAAAGACTAAAGCACCATTAAAGACAAAGAAACAAGTGCTGCAAGCCCATGGACAGGCCTCCATGCCTAAAAAACAGATGCTCAAAATGGCCGAAGACCTAATTACTTTGATCAGGGGTTCCCATCCCCCTCCTGATAAGAGGCCTAGGCAAGAGACAGAATATGAATCTTCAGGTCAGGTTTCCATTTCCTCTGACTCCTCTTCTGAACAGGAATACTCTCTCCCTCCCTATAAGGATTCCGATGCTGAAGAATCTATCCCTTCAGCCTCCCCTCCTGAGGATTATTCTTTTTGGGAAACCCTGCATACCATGAGAGAGCACTTCCACTGGGAGAGCCAAGACTACTCAGAATCTAAGAAAAGGCTCAGAGACTTTCTTTTACTACCTCAGCACAGGCCTCTTGCTATCCCCCCTGTTTTAGACATTGTAGATGTATTTTCAGAGTCCGGCCTGTCTCCTGACTCTCTACCCCCTGCACTTGTTAAGCCAGACAGATACTACATGGTTCCAGATTCACCTAAATTTCTTTATAAAAACCCTGCTGCTGACCCAGAAACTATTTCTCGGAGTCCCAAAGGGGTCAAGGCATCCACTGCAAAAAACCCTATCCCATCTGATAGGGATTCAAGGGCACTGGACAGATGGGGGAAAAAGGTTTACACTTCTGCTACCTTGGCTGTGAGGGCTTTAAATTGTCAATTTCATATGCTTAAATATCAGCAGTACTTAATGTCACTGCTTAAACAGAAAATGTTAACAAATTCTGAATGTGCAGAAAACAAGGAAATGCAGGATTTATTACATGCAACTGAACAAGTGGGAAATCATACTTTGCAATGTGGTTTTGATTCTCTGGAGGCCTCTTGCAGGGCTGCTATTACGGGTTGTCATTAGGCGGCATGCTTGGTTAAAGGAACAGAATCTGCCTGATCATGTTAAAGCAAAATTATTAGATGCTCCATTACAGCATGATACTTTGTTTGGTGTTAAAGCAGAAGAGGTATTGAAGAAAATGAAGGACAAAGCTAAATCTATGCAGCTAAGGATTTCTTACAGGTGCAGCCACCCAGATTTAGCAGAAACTGGCCTACAAAGAATTGGTCCTTTCCAGTGTCAGACAGGCCACAAAGAGGCAGATACAGATGCCCCAGAGGCAGATCCCAGCCCCAAGGCTCATACAGGCCTAAACAATGGGGTGCTTCTACCTCCAAAAGATGAGAAGACAAATCACAGCCATACAGGAAACAGTCCCAATGACTTTCCTCTGCCAGCACCAAGCACTTATCTTTTGGCAGCCCCCTTAGGGGGAAAACTAGCACTTTTTTCTCAAAATTGGCACATGATCACCCAGGACAAATGGGTCTTGAATATAGTGTTTCATGGCTACAGGTTCCACTTTCACACCCTGCCAAGGGCAAAAGGTATGCCAGACCTGCCACACAATCAATGGGCAGAGGCACAAAAGCAAGTTTCATCCCTCATGGACATAAGGGCCATTCAGCGAGTGCCACAGCAAGAGCAGGGACCTGTCTATTCTAAACACATTTCTGGACATTCCAAAATTCAAAATGTTGACTCTGCAGCAGCTTCTGCCCATGCTGGGCAAGAAGGCTTGGCTTGTAACTTTGCACCTAAAAGAGGCATACCTGCATGTACCAATCAGACAATCTTGCAGAAGATACCTCAGATTCATAGCTGGCTCAATGCACTACCAATTCTCTGCACTGCCCTTTGGCTTATCTACTGAGCCCAGGGTCTTCACAAAATGCCTGGTACCAGTAATTGCATTTTGCAGACAAAGAGGAATTCAAATATATCCTTACTTGGACGACTGCCTTATTCAAGCAGAGAACAAGGACATTCTACTAAAGCATCTGGCGTTTGTAAAAATATTACTAACTGGCCTAGGGTACACAGTAAACGAGAAGAAATCAAAACAAGTACCCTCTCAAGAGATAATATTCCTGGGTGCAAGCTTAAATACAACTGCCCAGATGGCTTACCTCACGCCAGACAAACAAAGGCAACTGACTTCTTACTTCAAAATGTTGGCAACAAAGACCCAGTTATCTGCAAGAAAAATTCTGTAGGCTTTGGGCTTCATGGCATCCTGCATTCTGCTAATTCCATATGCCAGACTGCATATGAGGAAACTACAATGGTATCTAAAAAGTGTTTGGACTCAATATTGCCACAGCCTGGAAACATTAATTACCCTCATTCCCTGCCTGCAACAGGAGTTTCGATGGTGGGCACAGGCCTGTCACCACAACAAGGGACAGCCATTCACTTTACCCACAGCCAGGCAGACACTAGTAACGGATGCATCAGATTATGCCTGGGGGGCCCACATGGCAGGAAAATGTATTCAGGGCACATGGCCCGCAAGCCAGATGCATCTTCATATCAATCAAAAAGAGATGCTAGCTGTTCAGAATGCCCTGACAGCTTTCAAGGATCTACTTCATCCAGGACAGCTACTGATAAAGATGGACAATACTGCAGTCATGTGGTACATAAACAAGCAGGGAGGCACACATTCCTACCTCCCCTGCAGACAAGCCATGACTTTGTGGGACACTGCATTGACTTATCAAGTTCACCTGCAAGCACAATTCCTGCCAGGAAAGATAAATACTCTGGCAGATGAACTAAGAAGAAACCTCAAGGATCACCACGAGTGGAAACTGGATCCACAAGTCTTCAGAATGATAACAAGGAAATTGGGATGCCATCTATTTGCCTCCCCTCACAGCTGCCAACTACAGAGATTCTGCACAAGGACTTATCACAAGCAAGCAATGAAAGTGGATGCATTATCCTTCAGCTGGAAATACCTAACAGTATATGCCTTTCCTCCACTGCCTGTCCTCCCCAAGGTACTCCTAAAGGTCAGACAAGAGAAGCCAGAAATGATAGATTGCCCCAGACTGGCCACGCCAGCACTGGTACCCAATCCTAAAGAACTTGTCTCAAATTCCTCACTTACTGACCCAACAAAACAATCAGATCCTGCACAGTCAACTCAGGACCTTAAATTTGGCAGCATGGCGGATAATGTAGCCATTCAGAACACTCCTCTCTCCAAAGCTGTGATGGATGTTATTTTGGAGGCCAGGAGGCCCAGTACCAGAAAATCTTATGGAGAAAAATGGAAGAGATTCTGTGCTTGGAACCAGGCACAAGGAATTGACATGTTTGTACCAAATATTCCTCAGATTTTACAATACTTAACTGAGATGCTGGACAAAGGCCTATCCTTTTCATCAGTTAAGATCCATGCCTCTACCATTTCAGCCTATTACAATATGGAACCACCTATCTTTTCTCATCCTTTAATAAGGCAGTACCTCAGAGGGGCCAAAAACATAAGACCTCCAAGGAGAGCACCAATACCTGCATGGGACCTCAATTATGTCTTGGAAAAACTCACACTGCCTCCTTTTGAGCCAGCCTCAACAGCTGATATAAAATTCTTATTCTGGAAAACAGCTCTGCTCCTAGCAATAACCTCTGCAAGACGAGTCTCGAAGTTATAGGTGCTCATGGCTGTGGAACCTTTTATCATTTTCCATCTAGACAGGGTTTCTCTGAGGACAAACCCGACATTTATGCCTAAGGTGGTGTCCTGTGTGGCCCTTAACCAAACCATTCACTTACCTACCTTTTATCCAAACCCACAGAACAAGGGTGAGACTTCTGCATTCTTTGGACATACACAGACAGCTACGCTTCTACTTGGACAGAGCTAAAGTTTTCAGAAAGACTAAGCAACTTTTAGTGGCATATGCTGCAGGATCACAAGGAAAGGCTATCTCAAAACAGACTATTTCAAAATGTATAGGCCATTGCATTAGTTTCTACTACTCACAACATGGCAAATCAGTGCCTAAGGGCATTAGGCCACATTCAACCAGAGCAGCAGCCACTTCAGCAGCCTTCCTCAGAGGAGTACCAACCAAAGACATCTTATAGGCTGCAACTTGGAGTTCAGTGCACACTTTTACAAAGCACTACCACTTACCTCTCTACTCTAAATCCAGAGCAGGCTTTGCCACTCCAGTTCTGCAAGGCCTCATAGCCTCTCCTAATCTTATTTAGCCCCAGCCACCCATCCTCAGCTTTGGGATTCAACCCAAGAGTAATGACTGCAACAGTGAAACACGAACATAGTACAGTTTTGTACCTACCATAAATGTAGATGTTCGAGTGTATTCACTGTTGCAGTCCAGGTTACCCTACCACCATCCCCCTTTCTTTTGCTGGGTCTTATCTGTACTTCTCTATTCTATACAACCTATGTGGTGTATTTGCTTGTAGATGAAGGAAATGTTTACCTTAGTGCATGCATGTTTATTGGCATAATTTTTTAACCTACCCTTTTGGGGGCACCTGACATCTGGGGCAAGAAAAACTGAAGAAAATGGCGTCGGCTGCATCTTTTGTACCCCTGGTGCACTGACGTCAGGGAAGAGGTGACAGCAACCGATGCCGGACCAGGACTTTGGAATTCAGGCCGACTGCGGGTAGCCTGCCAGCAGGATAACCCAAGAGTAATGACTGCAACAGTGAATACACTCGAACATCTACATTTATGGTAGGTACACAACTGTACTTTTTCTTACACCATTCTCTGACCCAGCATGAAGCCTTGCACACAACATTCTTGAGAGATCTTATTCCTGTGGAACCAGAGATATTATGAACTCTTCCCATTACTATGCATCACAAACATTTTTGAATAGATGAGCTCTGCCACCACTTTCTTTTGCTGATATCTTACTTCTTTCAGCTAATTTATTTTTTTCTTAACTGAGAGGTTTCCACCTCGAGTAGCCATTATACATTCGAGGCACAGGAAGAAGAGCACCACATTAACTGAGATGCAGTCTGGTAAACAGTAACTCGTTCAGTCTTATAGCAGTTATCACACTGTTTAATGGTTCATGCCTGCAACATTATTTGATTGGCTTCCTTGTCCTATTTACATATGCACCACAATTATTTCAGCACAACTTAACCACAGTACTAAATTTGTAGTGCTACAATTAAGCAACTTAAATGTGAAAAAAAATTATTTTATCTGGACAAGTAAGGCAAAAATCTGCATTACAGGAGTTTTTACCCTTTTTCATTTTATTTGACTCTGAGCTACAGGCAGTAGCTGTCTAGTCTGGCAACACTTGGGTATTTGACATGACGTGGTACTGAGTTGAAACAGGGAATTTTAAGGGTGGGTTAAAATAGATAATGGGTAACAAACACTAGGGGAAGTCGGTATTAGGTAAAACAGTAAGTTTAAATATAAACGGTAACTGTCAAAAATAAGAGTATATACTCTCAAAGCATGGTTAATGTCAGATGTAATGATTATAGATGTAAAAGTGTATAATAGCAGATTGAAGTTACAGAGAGAGAAAAGTATATCATGACTGCAAAAAAAGCAACATAAATATGACTCGAGTATAAATGGAAGAACAGAGCTGACTTGCAGCAAAAAAAAAGAAGCATAACAGACAGAAGTGCTATGGAGGAAGAAAAATGAAACTGCTTAAAGTGAAAGTATGAAAGGAAAGTTATTAATAGAATGAGAAATAATCATTATCAGAAGGAAGAGAAAGCATAATTATGTAAGGGATTCGGGGTTAGGAACATTGCAGAAAAAGAGAGGCAATTTGAGTAGAATTAAAATACAGAATAAGATTCATGGGTTAGAAGCAACCAGAGTAGTGGTGACGGAAACCATTTCAAAACTCACTGTCGTATTATAATGCCATGTGTACAGCTGCAGTTGTAGTCAAGTGACTTAAAATCTAATTTACAGTTAGTTTTTTTTTTCTTGAGCCCAGTGATAGCTTGTTACACAGTTTGACAAAGTGAACACAAAAGTGCTGATTCACCAAACCTGTTTTGTCAGGAGACTTCTGGATGAGATTAGTCTATAACTTTATTAAGAATACAGTACTTAATAACATAGAGAAGTTTATGGACAAGTTTAAGGTATATCACATTTAAGTAACTCTGGAATACCAGCCACTGGACAAGCATGTAGCATTTCATAGTGGTTAGCCGCAGGTGGAAGGTCAGATATAAAACGGGTAGTTTTGTTTTAAACCTACTGCAGTTGTTAAGAAAAGGTATAACAAGATTGAGAGCATAAATACTAAGATGGTGAGTAGCCTTGCACTCAATTTTAAGAATAAATTCTCCACTTTATTTACAAGTCAAGAACCAGAGGCTGCAACCATCACCAGTAAAGAATTAAAACTAAACAGAGGGATAGGTTCATCACATAGCACCTCCCCTTGCTCTGGAATAGTCTACTCTTGCATGTCAGGCAGCATGATTCCCTGTCTGCTTTGAAATACAGCTTAGACAATTGGATGGGTGCCCTAAAAAATGCTGTCTAGGGCTTGCAGGCAATGCATAAACTTGGATAGACACTGTGACTTGTCAAACACTGCATAGTATTGTAGCTGGATTATGATATTCACATGCTCACTTGACCAGCATTACAGGCTTTGCTTCAATGGTGTTATACTTCAGTCCACCAGGGATCAGTTTAGAGACTTGGGCAGAAAAAAAATGTTCTCTGCAGGATGACATCTACAGTTGATGACTCATTAAACACCTTTCTTTCTTACTTTCTTGTCCTCTTGATGAAAGGATAAGTACAAATCAGTCAGGAGATTTAAGGGGCTTTGTGGCTGCAGAAGCAGGGATTTGGTTTCATTTTGTTTATTTGTTAGTTTATTTGTTCTCGTCATGCAGCAAGTAATAGATGTTCTGCTGTGGGTGTAAGGATTAGCACTTCATCCCCAGTTGGAAGCCAGTTATCTACCTGCCATTAACCAGTCTTAATAGTTTGCAAGATCATGTATGGTCCCATTCAAAAATGTTATGAAGGAAGTATTTTTATAGGTGCTTTTTGCTCCTGTGCCTGCCAATCATCAAGCCTCCCCAGGCTGGACTAGAATTAATTTGTTCCTCCATACTTGAGTATTCCTAGTATATGCTTGAGAACTGAATGGGAAAGCTATCATTCGGGCAGCTGTAAGAATGGTTTGTGCCCTTGCTGGCATTGCAACAATTGGGGTGTATGATGTAGTCTGTAGCCTCCCCCTGGGTAGGGGGCAAGTAACCCACATCACCATGAGGACCATTATGTCCTTAACTTTCAAGTGTGTGTTTATGTACACCTGAGATGAGGGCTACTACATGTGTTGCTTGGTGACCAGTTGCTCACTCCAAGGCTTTATCTGTGTTTTCACAAAATTAAAATTAAAGCCAAGCTTCTAGATTCTCCTTTGAATAGAGATGTGTTGTTTGGCCCTGATGCAGCTAGTTTGTTTAAATCTTACAAGAACTAGGTAAAATGATGAGGAATTACAGACAAATGTTCCTTACTTTGGTTCC